>NC_091444.1:104350578-104686397 GCF_964237555.1 Oryctolagus cuniculus | reverse complement strand
GGGAGAGCAGTAGATGGCCAGAGTGCTTAGGTCCCTGCCACCGCATGGGAGACCTGGAGGAGTTCCTGGCTCTTGGCTTCCATCTGGCCCAGCCCTGGCCATTGAGGCCATTTGGGGTGTGAACCAGCAGGTGGAAGATCTTTCTCTCTGTTTCTGTCTCTCTGTAACTCTGACTTTCATATGCATATACATAATTTTTTGAAAGTTTAATTTTGATAGCATTTCTTTTTAAAAATTTTTAAATTTAAATAAACTTAAAAGTTTAAATTGTTTGGTTTTCATGTAGTTGTATTTTTCTTTTTTTTTTTTTTTTTTTTAGGATTTATTTATTTGAAAGGCAGAGTTACAGAGAGAGGTAGAGATAGGTCTTCCATCCGCTGGTTCACTCTTGAGATGGCCGCAACAGCCAGAGCTGTGCTGATCCGAAGCCAGAAGCCAGGAGCTGCCTCCGGGTCTCCCATGCGGGTGCAGGGGCCCAAGGACTTAGACCATCTTCTACTGCTTTCCCAGGCCACAGCAGAGAGCTGGATCGGAAGAGGAACAGCCGGGACTAGAACCAGCACCCATAAGGGATGCCGGCGCTTCAGGCCAGAGCTTTAACCTGCTGTGCCACAGCGCCAGGCCCTGTAGTTGTATTTTTCTAAGTATCTAATTTATTTCAATGTGGTTAGGGAATATTCTTTGTAGGATCACAATCCTTTCAAACTTTTGGACTTATTTTTTGTCACGAATTGTAATCCATTTTGTTCAATTTTTGGCTACATTTGAAGAGAGAGTATTCTACTTCTGTTAGCCGGAGTGTTCTGTCAGTGAGTTTGGTCAAATTGGTTAATAGTGTTTTCAAGTGTTCTATACCCTTAGTGATTTTGTTGGTTTGTTCTATTAGAGAGAGGTTAAGATCTCTGAATATAACTGTGGATTTGACTATTTCTCCTTCTAATTCAAATAGCTTTTTCCGTATGTATTTCAAAGTTCTGTTGGTAGGTATATGGCATTTTCTTTCAAACTGACCTCGTCACCTTTGTGAAATGACACTACCTCCTTTAATTCTGTACTGTAAAATCTACCCTACCTGATGTTTGCAGAGCCATTCCAGCTTTCCTTTGAGTGGTGATGGAACATTGTTTTTCCATTCTTGGGCTCTAACCTGTCTGTGTCTCTATTGTTAAAGGGGTTGGCCGGTGCCTCGGCTCAATAGGCTAATCCCCCGCCTTGTTCTAGTCCCAGTCGGGGCGCCAGATTCTGTCCCGGTTGCCACTCTTCCAGGCCAGCTCTCTGCTGTGGCCCGGGAGTGCAGTGGAGGATGGCCCAAGTGCTTGGGCCCTGCACCCCATGGGAGACCAGGAGAAGCACCTGGCTCCTGGCTTCGGATCAGCGCGGTGCGCTAGCCGCGGCGGCCATTGGAGGGTGAACCAATGGCAAAAGGAAGACCTTTCTCTCTGTCTCTCTCTCTCACTGTCCACTCTGCTTGTCAAAAAAAAAAAAAATATAAATAAAAATAAAATAAGGGGGGTGGGTTCCTCATAGACAACACTGAAATTTTATCCAATCAGCAATCACTTTTATTTGGCATGTTTGGACTACTCACATTTAGTGGGAGTTTAAAAAAATGTTGTAATTTTTCCATCTTCCTCTCTTCTATGTTTCACACTGCTCATTCTCTTTTTATCCTATGTGTTTTCTTTATGTTTTATTTTGTTTTGCTTTCGCACAAATCCTAGCTTTTCCGTGTATGTGTTTAACTTATTACAGGTACTCAGGTACTACTGTACCACTTCCTGTGTGGTGTAAGGAACATGTGTGAGAATACTTGTGTCCATCTTTGCTCTGCTGTTACTACATTGTCTCTCGCGACATGTGTGTAAAACCCGTAACTCGTGGCAATTATTTCCCCTTTATATAGCCAGCAGTATATTAAAGACATTTGAAAAATGTATTTACCTTTACTATTCCCAGTGTTATTCCTTCTGTAATGTAAATTCAAATTTCCAACTGGTACCATTCCTTCTGCATAAAGGACATTTTTTTAATAAAGAAATATTTGTTTATTTTAAGGGCAAAGTGACAGAAGAGAGCAGAGAGAGGGATGGAGAGAGACAGAGACAGAGAGATCTTTCCTCCATTGGTTCACTCCCCAAATGCCAGCAACAGCCATGGCAGGGCCAGGCCCAAGTCAGGAGCCAGGAGCTCCATCTAGGTCTCTCCAACAGGGGTGGCAGGGACTCAAGTACTTGAGCCATCGTCTGCTGCCTCCTAGGGTGCGTGACCAGGCAGCAGACGGCCAGGATTCAAGCCAGGAACACCACAGGGGATGTGCGTGTC
Organism: Oryctolagus cuniculus; assembly: GCF_964237555.1. Taxonomy (NCBI): domain Eukaryota; kingdom Metazoa; phylum Chordata; class Mammalia; order Lagomorpha; family Leporidae; genus Oryctolagus; species Oryctolagus cuniculus. Next base: position 104,684,075 of record NC_091444.1, on the reverse strand, counting down.
CCAAGAGCACCTTAACCTGCTGCACCACAGTGCCCACCCCGCGCTCAAAGGGTGTTTCAAACTTCTGCCTTCTACCGGTTCTGATGAGACATCTGCTTTTCCTCTTCTGTGTGCAGTGTTTCTCGTTTTATTCTGGCTTTTTAAAGATTTCTCATTTTACTAATTTCAGTGAGGTTGACTCTGATGTCTCAGCATGGTGGTTTTTTTGTTTGTTTTGTTTTTTGTTTGTTTGTTTGTTTGTTTTTTTGACAGGCAGAGTAGACAGTGAGAGAGAGAGACAGAGAGAAAGGTCTTCCTTTGCCGTTGGCTCACCCTCCAATGGCCACCGCGGCTGGTGCACTGTGTCCGGCGCACCGTGCTGATCTGAAGCCAGGAGCCAGGTACTTATCCATGCGGGTGCAGGGCCCAAGCACTTGGGCCATCCTCCACTGCACTCCCTGGCCACAGCAGAGAGCTGGCCTGGAAGAGGGGCAACCGGGACAGAATCCAGCACCCCAAATGGGACTAGAACCCGGTGTGCCGGCGCCGCAAGGCAGAGGATTAGCCTAGTGAGCCGTGGCGTTGGCCATGGTTTTTTTGTTGTTTTGTGCTGGGGGCTCACTCTGATTTTGGGATTGGTGGACTTCCAGATCTTTTCAAATCTGACCATCTCTTTTTACTTTTATTCAAATATTTCCTCTGCTCATTTCTTTCCTCCGCTTCTGTGATTCCAATTGCATCTGCATTATTAGGCTGCTTGGCGTGCCCAGCCCACTGGTTCCATTTTTTTCCTTTTTTATTCTTTTATTCTTTTTTCTGTTTAACGTTTGCATTCCTCCACTACTAAGTCTTCAAACACCTGTGGTTGCATTAAGTGATGCGGTCCTATTGCTGCATACCTGCCGCATTCCTTAAGGCGTGCGACAGCTCTAGGCGCTGCTCTGGGGCCAGAGCGTCCGTCTGATGAAACCCTCATTCGCGGCAGCACACTCCACTCTCCTCCCTCCAGCAGCCATGGGTAAGTGCATTTCTGGCTGTGCATCAAAAACACTTGTACTGGGGCTGGCGCTGTGGCACAATGGGTCAAGCTACAGCCTGTAGCGCCAGCATCCCATATGGGTGCTGCTGGTTCGAGTCCCAGCTGCTCCACTTCAACCCAGCTCCCTGCTTATGTGCCTGGGAAAGCAGCAGAAGATGGTCCAGGTGCGTGGGCCCCTGCCACCCACGTGGCAGTTCCGGGCTCCTGGTTTTGGCCTGGCCCAAATGGTTAGGCCATTTGGGAAGTGAACCAGCGGATAGAGGATTCTCTGTCTCTCCCTCTCTCTGTAACCCTGCCTTTCAAATAAATAAATAAATCTTTGTTGTTGTCGTTTTGAAGAATACTTGAGCTTCTCTTCAGTTACTGCTTGGCCTTGCCTTTGTTTGTAGACAGTGTCATTGCAGTGGGTTTTTTTGTTTTTAATGGTGTAGTAGGTTTTTTTTTTTTTTTAAAGATTTATTTATTTTATTTGCAAGTCAGTTACACAGAGAGAGAAGGAGAGGCGGCGGCGGGGGGGGGGGGGGTGTTCACTCCCCAAATGGCTGCAATGGCTGGAGCTGCACCAATCTGAAGCCAGGAGCTTCCTCCAGGTCTCCCACGTGGATGCAGGGGCCCAAGGACTTGGTCCATCTTCCACTGCTGTCCCAGGCCACAGCAGAGAGCTGGATCGGAAGTGGAGCAGCTGGGCCTCAAATCGGCGCCCATATGGGATGCCGGTACCACAGGTGGCGGCTTAACCTGCCAAGCCCCAGCCCCAGCCCCAGCCCCAGCCCATTTTTTTTTTTTTTTTAAAGAATTGTGGTAAGGATCTTCTCTCGTGGGCTGCTGCCTGGAGCAGTTCCGAGTCGCCTGTGGACAGGATGTCAGCACACACAGCGGGTTTTCCAGCGTGTATCTCACGGAGCGCCGTGGGCAGCATTTCTTATTTCTCAGCCCTTGTTTCTCCTTTGTGCTGATGTTCTCAATACAGAATACTGTATCGCATCAGAAGATGGTAGTGCATAAACACTCACTGGTATCTGCTAGAAATTATCAGGAAGCTAAAGAAAAAATGCAAATGCTACTGAAGCGGTGTTCATTCAGTTTGTTTGCTTCCCCCGGGGGAACGTGCAGACTGACTTTTAAAGGTACGGTTCTGTCCGTCGCAGCTCTGGGTCTTCCGACCGGCCCTCAACCCCTCTGGGCCCCGGTTTCCTCTTCCACAACACTGGGATAACAGCACTTACCTCCCAGAGTCCTTGCTAGATTAAACAGTGGCTGTGAAATGCTGGGACGGTCACTGGCTCACTGTAAATACCAATATATCCAACATGCCATCAGCGGTAGTAATGGTAGTAATATTCTTCTTATTGGACATCATCATGGTGAAATTTTTTAAAAACTGAAACTATTCAACACTATTCTTGATTTCACTTGTGACCTGCGCTTTATCTGAAAATTCAAGTCATGATGTCTTAACTGTCAGTGTAACAGAGAGACTTACATACTCTTCTGAGCAATAAAAGACACCTCTCACACCAACATGTATTGTGTGGTACTGATTAAGATCTTAAACCCCTTTTTGTCATTGAGCCTTCTTCTTAAAAATAAGCCTAACGCCCACAAAAGCTCACCTGAATGCAAATTTTTCTGGCAATAATTTTTAGGGAATATTGTTGGCGTATTTTCTCCACCCAGTATCTTTGGGCATATATGAAATGTCAGAGAGCCATGCCAATGCGTCTTACTACACGTTATGTTCTCTACAGAAATCTGAATGAGAAGCAGTAACATTAAGCCAGCAAATGCAGAGGGTGGCCGCAGTCCTCCTTGCCGATAAAAATCCTGTTTGTGGGGGCCGGAACTGTGGCGTAGTGGGCTAAGCCTCGGCCCCGGCTGCTCCAATCCGATCCAGCTCCCTGCTATTGCACCAGGGAAATCAGCAGAAGACGGCCCAAGTCCTTGGGTCTCTGCACCCACGTGGGAGACTTGGAAGAAGCTCCTAGCTCCTGGCTTTGGTCTGGCCCAGCCCTGGCCTTCGTGGACATTTGGGGAGTGAACCAGCAAATGAAGATTTCCTCTCCCTCTGTCTCTCCCTCTCTCTGTAATCCTGCCTTTCAAACAAATAAAATAAATCTTGAAAACATTAATGATCGTTAAACTCATAGATCAAGGAAATATTTTAGACACAGAAACTGGCATCTTGATGACAGCAAGGTTTCTCACGAAGTCCTTGTTGCTAAGGTAGAGAGAAACATGATGGATCCACGGGCTCATTCGGGTAACTGGAAGACAGAAGAGCGCTTCTGTCCGCTTGGGAGAGGTGTCTGGTAGCTTACCGAAGTGCACAGTGCTTGCCCTTTCAGTGACGTGCAGAGATATAGAAGGCATACTTACCAGATTTGCAAGTGATACGAAGCTGGGAAGAATGGCTAATCCAGTGTATGAAATATTCATGATTCACAGCTATCTCCACAGGATAATATTGAGTTGAGATAAAAAAAGAATCAACTGGGGCCGGTGCTGTGGCACAGTGGGTTAATCTTCTGCCTGCAGCACCAGCATCCCATACAGGCGCTGGTTCTAGTCCCGGCTGCTCCTCTTCTGATCCAGCTCTCTGCTGTGGCCTGGGACAGCAGTAGAAGATGACCCAAGTCCTTGGGCCCCTGCACCCACACGGGAGACCCAGAGAAGGCTCCTGGCTTCGGATTGGCGCAGCTCCGGCCATTGCGGCCATCTGGGGAGTGAGCCAGTGGATGGAAGACCTCTCTCTCTGTCTCTGCCTCTCTCTGTAACTCTGTCTTCCAAATAAATAAATCTTTTTAAAAAATGAATCAACTACAGAGAATAAGATATCCACCTTACCCATAATGCATATAGGAATTTCGATGTGAGGCCACAGTGGAACATGGATGTCAAAATGCTGGTGGACACTTGGCCAGCATGGACAAGCAAAAGACGTAACAGTTTCCTGGGTTGCCTAGACCCTGTGTGGAGTTCACCACAGGGGAAGAGGAAATAATTGGAGATGTTAAAGAACATCAGTAAAAAGGGTGATAAAAACCACTAGTAAAACCCAGAAAACTGAACTGCGGCTTCTTCACGCCACTTTTGTACCTCAAGTCCCAGCTCACCGCTCACGACAGGAAGTGGCTCTCCACCCGTGTCCTATGGGCCTCTCTCCTTAGGACTTTCAGTACCATCTCACTTTGCGGCTGATCAACACTGCAACGCCTGTGTCTCAGCTCCCGGGGAGGACCAAGGCTCCGATGAGCCGTCAGAGCCTCACCGTGTTGCAGAGCTGCAGGGAGCTGGTGTGGGGCTGCGCGCTGTGCCCAGCTCCATCGCTGGGGAGACTGGGTCAGCACCAGTGCCCGTGGACGGCTGAGCATCCTGTGTTGTGCTCATAACGCGTGCTTCGCATGCGCGTAGGACTCGCGGTGTTGGCTGAGACGGTGAACTGTCACTCTAACAGAAAGGGGTATTCTGACGCCACATCCGGATGCCTTTTCTGCTGCTTCTCATCATTCATCTTAGTCCTTCAGAGTAGAACCAAGGACTTGGTGCTGTCACTGCACCCATCCCCACCCCCACAGATAAACTAAGGCCAACACAGGACAGAGGCCTGGCTAATGTTTGCCAAGCGACTAACGATTGTTTCCATCCTTTTTTTTTCTTCTTTTTTTTGACAGGCAGAGTGGACAGTGAGAGAGACAGAGAGAAAGGTCTTCCTTTGCTGTTGGTTCACCCTCCAATGGCGCGCTATGGCCAGCGCACCGCGCTGATCCGAAGCCAGGAGCCAGGTGCTTCTCCTGGTCTCTCATGCGGGTGCAGGGCCCAAGCACTTGGGCCATCCTCCACTGCACTCCCTGGCCACAGCAGAGAGCTGGCCTGGAAGAGGGGCAACCAGGACAGAATCCGGTGCCCCAACCGGGACTAGAACCCAGTGTGCCGGCGCCACAGGCAGAGGATTAGCCCAGTGAGCCGTGGCGCTGGCCCATCCTTTTTTTTTTTTTTTTAAATGACCAGCTGTAGTAAATCTTTGTGATTTACCACTGAACAAGGCAGTTATCAAACAAAACATCTTATGTACAAATTCAGTGTTCTATAAGAAGTCTAATGCACAGTGTAGAGCCGAGGAGGAACGGGGTCCCCTGTGGTATATGGGGATTTCAAACCAGAGGTCTCTGTAGCATCAGTAACTTGGACACCTCTCAGGAACTCTGCAAATGTACCACAGCTTACTTCACACTCCCCTTTCCAATCTCTACTAGACTTCGAGAAGCTAACAGAAATACAGTCTAGGGGCCGGCGCTGTGGCTTAGCAGGTAAAGCTGCCACCTGCACAGCCAGCATCCCATATGGGCACCAGTTCGAGTCCCGGCTGCTCCTCTTCCAATCCAGCTCTCTGCTATGACCTGGGAAAGCAGTAGAAGATGGCCCAAGTCCTTGGGCCCCTGCACCCACGTGGGAGACCCGGAAGCTCCTGGCTCCTGGCTCCAGATTGGTGCAGCTCCGGCTGTTGCAGCCATCTGGGGAGTGAACCGACCGATGGAAGTTTGCTCTTTTTCTCTCTGCCTCTCTGTAACCCTGCCTTTCAAATAAATTAATTAATTAAAAAAATGCAATCTAGTTACTACTCTGGATAAAACCAGACACTCACAGAGTTTTAAAGCTGAAGGAGTTTCCACTTGTTGAAGACAGTATACACCCTAAGCAAATATTACCTTAAAAAAGGGGCGGGGTCAGTGCTGTGGCGCAGAGGGTTAAAGCCCGGGCCTACAGCACTGGCATCCCGTATGGTTTCCTGGCTGATCCACTTGCGATTCAGCTCTCTGCTATGGCCTGGGAAAGCAGTGGAAGATGGCCCAAGTGCTTGTGTCCCTGTACCCACGTGGGAGACCCAGAGGAAGTTCCTGGCTCCTGGCTTCAGATTGGCACAGCTCCAGCCATTGTGGCCATTTGGGGAGTGAACCAGCAGATGGAAGACCTCTTTCTCTCTCTCTCTTCCTCTCTATCTGTCTCTACCTGTCTCTGTAATTTTTTCAAATAAATAAAATAAATCTTCAAAAAAAAAGTTGAACATTTCATCTGAAAAGGACCATGGAGATTATCCATTTGCTTTACAGATGAGAATAAAGTGAACATTCATTCAAGATCCCAATAAAACTGGGCTGCAGAGCCAGATTCTCAGCCCAGTGCTCATTCAATGGTTTAACCTGAGGGAGCATCTCTGAGCTCAGTGCTTCAGAAAGTAGATAAAAACATGAAACGCGTCTGTAAAGCTGAGGGTCTTCTTTTCCCCCTTGCATTCTCAGAAGTGAAAGATAAGTGATTTCCAGTCCTAGGAGGAAGGGGGCTGCCTCCACTGGTCACCTCCCGTCTCCCCGAGGATTTAGGCAAGCTCCGTTCTGAGAAGCATACACACGCACAGTGGCATGTCCACTTTCCGAGAGGCGAGAAACAAGGGGTCCCAACAGCTACGTAAAATCTGACTTGACAGGCCAGCGCCGCGGCTCACTAGGCTAACCTTCCGCCTTGCGGCGCCAGCACACCGGGTTCTAGTCCCGGTCGGGGCACCGGATTCTGTCCCGGTTGCCCCTCTTCCAGGCCAGCTCCCTGCTGTGGCCCGGGAGTGTAGTGGAGGATGGCCCAAGTGCTTGGGCCCTGCACCCCATGGGAGACCAGGATAAGTACCTGGCTCCTGGCTTCGGATCAGCGCAGTGCACCGGACGCAGCACACCAGCCGCGGTGGCCATTGGAGGTTGAACCACTGGCAAAAGGAAGACCTTTCTCTCTGTCTCTCTAACTCTGCCTGTCAAAAAAAAAAAAATTGACTTGGCTACATTTTTGTGACCCCCCCCCCCCCATGTCTCCCTCCATCCTTCCATCCACCATGGTCTCTGAGAAAGGCCTCAGCTCAGAAGTGGTCTGCTCCATCCACCTTGTTCCACCCATCAGTGGCAGCGAGGTGAGGCTCAGAGGCAAATGCGAATTCACGTTTGGCACTAACCACTTTGGGGGGAAAGAAATACTTCCCCCTTTCGAGAAGGAACGCCAGTGTGGTCTGAAAGACAACGCGGAGGGGTGGCCACTGTGGCACAGCAGGTTAAGCCACTGCCTGGGGACACCCCCTTCCACACTGGAGTGCCTGGTTTGAGTCCCAGCTACTCCACACTTGGGGCCTTGGGAGGCAGCAGGTGATGGCCCCGGGACGTGGGTCCCTGCCACCCACGTGAGCGACCCGGATGGAGTTCTCAGGGCTTAACCTTGGTCTTTTGGTTAGGGACATCCGGGGAGTGAGCCAGCAGATGGAAGATCACACTCTCTCTGTCACTATGCCTTTCAAATAAATTAAAAAAAATTTTTTTAAGACAACACCGGGGCCAGCGCTGTGGTGTAGCACCACCTGCAGTGCCGGCATCCCAAATGGGCAATGGTTCTAGTCCTGGCTGCTCCACTTCCAATCCATCTCTCTGCTGTAGCCTGGGAGGGCAGTAGAAGATGGCCCAAATCTTGGGCCCCTGCACCCACGTGGGAGACCGGGAAGAAGCTCCTGGCTCCTGGCTTCGGATGGGTGCAGCTCGGGCCAATGCAGCCATCTGGGGAAGTGAGCCAGCGGATGTAGGATCTCTCTCTGCAACTCTGCCTTTCAAATAAGTAAATATATTTTTTTTTAAAGACAACACCGACTTCCTGACCCCAAACACCAGGCACCCTAACACAGGGTCACACAACTGAGAGGAGCCCACAATGCCAAGCGCCTCCGCCAGCCCTGCGACACGGGTGCGGCGGCGGCCAGGGCCAGCCCGGCCTCACCCACCCACCTACCTAGCGGGCTGGGGAGGCTCCTTGAGGTCCCTGGGGATGAGGTTATAGATGCTCTCCGAGGAGCACGCGGAATCCATGGCCACCGAGCGCCGCCTCCGCCGTCCTCACCCCACCGGCATCTCCGTCCCGCTCGTCACCGCTTCCCCTCGGCTCTCTGGCTCCCCGGCCTGCTCCCGAGGACCCCCAGGTCACAGCTCCCCGCGCCCCCCGCGTCCCAGCGGTCCCCTCCTCGCCCTGCCCTGCCGGATGGCGGCGCGTGGTTGACGACCGGTTGCCGTGGAAACGGTTGCTAGGCGACGGCAGAGCGGAAAGGCGGCGCTCCGAGCCGGGTTGCCCGCTTCACCTCTTCCGGCTACGCCTTCCCCCGCCTGGGGCGCTTACTCGGAACCCGCTGTTGACCCGTGCCTTTGAGGCCAACGGGATGAACACGGTATCTTATAGAAGCTTCCGTTCTTTTCCATCTCCACAGAGATGGAGTGCGGACGCGCACCCACTGTGCAGGCGTCACGCTATAAGGCTCTCGTGCGCAGGCGCCAACCGCGACGGGGCGGGGCGCGGGCGGAGCGAGCGGGGACGCCGCGCCGTCGTCGGCCAATGAAGAGCGTCGGACGCCACGGGGGAGGAGCCCGTGCGGCCTGGGGAGGGGAGTCACGTGGCCGGCGGCCGCGCAGGCGCAGAGGCCACCGCGCGGGGGCGCGCCAGGGGCCGGGGTCTGAGGTGCGGGGCTCCGGATCCCGAGGCGGCGCTTGCGACTGTTGGGGACTCGCCTTGCCTTTAGCCGTTCCCTCTCCCCCGCCTGCTCAGGGTGATTTTCTTGGTGAGTTACTGGAGGAGGAAGAGGACAAAGGCTGGGGCCGCGTCCGCCCCCGTCGCATGGCTGTCCCCTCCGTCTGTCCGCTGTTCGGTTGTAACCGCGGTCCTCGGTCCGGCCTCGCTGTCCCTGCGGTTCCGACCCGGTCTGCCCGGAGCCCCCACGCACCGGAGGCTCCCGCGCACCGCTCCCCCAGCCCCCGCCCTGACCCGTGCACCTGCTGTTTCTAGAAGGAGAGCGAACCCCGGTTCCCCAGGGCCTCACGCCTTGGTGCCCGTTTCGGGGCGACCTTTTTGGAAAGTTTGCTTCCTGAGAAGCGGTTTGTTGCCGTTTTCCCCCCCCTGAACCGTTGACTCTGCCGTAAACCTGTTTGTGCCTACGTGGAGCTGCTGAGACAGGTGGACAAGCCCTTACCCCGAGCCTCCGAAAGACGTTGGGGTGGCCCCTGGGGGCGGTGATGGGCTGAGCGCACATGGAGGAAGATTGGGAGAGCTGTTTCCATGCATGCTAACGTTTTTGAACTAAGGGTCGCGCCATCAGCCATGTGCGTGGTAAGGGACCAATGCAATTTTCTAATTAGCAAGGATACTTGGGGATTATTTGTGTTAATTGGTTTTTGGAAGAGCTGGCCAGGGCAAGGCAAAGTTAATGAGCTGACCCTGGCTGAGCTTGATTTTTCGGGGATTACTGAAATAGCGTTATCTTTTACCGATACCAGTATATGTATTTGTGGCTTTAAAACTGCTAGGTGGAGTTGGCTTAGGGCCTCCTCCTCGCTGCGGTGTGTCTCGTTGGACAGTCATGACGGGGCCGCTGAATCAGGTTTTTCTCTGACAACGTTGACCTGCGGTTCCGCTTGCCTTTTGATAGTTTGTGTAGGCAGGTGGCATTTCTGATTTTTATAATTCCCTAGAATGGTGGTGCTCTCCCAGGGAGTCCGTGTTGGTGCGTATCTCCAGGGGTCAGCAGACTTTCTGTGGAGGGTTACACAGGCATCCTCTGCTGCTTTTCCAGGTGCACGAGCAGGGAGCTGGATAGGAAGTGGAGCAGCCGGGACTCAAACCGGTGCCCATGTGGGATGCTGGCCCTGCAGGCGGCGGCCTTACCCACTACACCACAGCACTGGCCCTTCATGAATTTTTTAAATTGTCAAAGTTATGCATTGTGAACTCAAAAAATAAGACACCCTAATGTTACATGCAAAAGCCTCCCATATGGGTGGTGAATCAGGCTGTTATATGCAGTGCCCCCAAAGCAGTGGGTACTGAAGTGAGGCCCCAGAATACACTCAGCAAAATAAATCGCTAATAGGGTTCACATGTACAGTGGTCGCAGGTCCTTTGTTTCCTTGAGCGAAAGGATTCACCTAGCGCCGGCGCCTTGGCTCACTAGGCTAATCCTCCGCCTAGCGGCGCCGGCACACCGGGTTCTAGTCCTGGTCGGGGCGCCGGATTCTGTTCCGGTTGCCCCTCTTCCAGGCCAGCTCTCTGCTGTGGCCAGGGAGTGCAGTGGAGGATGGCCCAAGTGCTTGGGCCCTGCACCCCATGGAGACCAGGAGAAGTGCCTGGCTCCTGGCTCCTGTCTTCGGATCAGCGCGGTGCACCGGCTGCAGCACGCCAGCCGTGGCGGCCATTGGAGGGTGAACCAACGGCAAAGGAAGACCTTTCTCTCTGTCTCTCTCTCTCACTGTCCACTCTGCCTGTCAAAAAAAAAAAAAAAAAAAAGGATTCACCTAGCAAAGTGATTGCTGCATAGGTTCTTAGCCCATTATGGTGGAGCGACAGTGATTCGTGTTATAATGTATATTTTTAAAAAACATTTATTTATTTGAAAGAGTTACAGAACGAGAGGCAGAGATACAGAGAGAGGTCTTCCATCTGGTAGTTCACTCATCAATTGGCTGCAGTGGCCAGAGCTGTGCCAGTCCGGAGCCAGGAGCTTTCTCTGGGTCTCCTATGTTGGTGCAGGGGCCCGAGGACCTGGACCATCTTCTACTGCTTTCCAGGGCCATAGCAGAGAGCTGGATTGGAAGTGGAGCAGCCGGGACTCGAACTGGCGCCCTCATGGGATGCTGACACTGCAGGTGGTGGCTTTACCCACTGCACCACAGTGCCGGCCCGATAACGTATATTAACATGGGTCTGCAGCCACCATGCTATGAAGTTCTTAATCATTTCTCTCACATTTTAGGCCCCCAAGTGTGGCAGGTGCTTTGTTTGGCCTTTCACAGTAGGTGCTACCTGCAAATCGGGGAATCCAGACGCTCATTCCATAGCTTCAGCCCACTGATTTTTTTTTCCTCTTCTTGTGTAAATCATTAAAATTTCAGGTGTCATCTGGTCAGTGTTTGGATATGCTATCTTTTATTGATCAGTGGCACGGAGTGCATCAGAGCTGTTTAGTAAATCCCTTCTGTGATGAAACGCTGGGGGAGAAACCCAGGATCTTAGCAGATTTGGAGAAATGCACCTGCGAATGCCCCTTTGAGCTTTCAGGTGGTTTGCCTCCACACCCGATGCCGTGTGCAGTTATGGTGAACTTGACATCTCTTCATTGCAGACTCTGCTTTTTGCAAGGATCGGCCCTGCCTCAGATTCAGCAGACTGAAGCAGCTCGTGCGGCTGGAGTTTTCGAGTCAGCGGGAGTGAAGCACCGCGCACAGAAGCTGCCGCCACAGGAGGGAATGAATCGCTCCTCTCCACGTTTCTGATTCTACTTGTAAGTGAAATCCATAGTTAGGGTGCCACGGGTTACATGTTTACTTGTGAAGGAGAGTGCAAGCCACTACTACAATTGAAAGTGCTTGGAACAGAGACAGACCTTTTAATATCAAATATAGGGCGGAGAACAGGAAAAGCCCCCATGGCGTGGCTGTGAAGTTACTCCCGCCAAGCTGGCGAGCGCCGAAGCATTTATTAAACTGTGTCGTCCATGGCTAATGCTTGACTGGTCTGGTACAGGTGCTTGTCTTCATGGAGGGTCTATCTCTAAAGACAGGACCTTGGGGCCGGCACTGTGGCATAGTGGGCTAAGCCTCTGCCTGAGGTGCCAGCATCCTATATGGGCACCAGTTCAAGTTCTGGCTGCTCTTCTTCTGATCCAGCTCTCTGCTATGGCCTGGGAAAGCAGTAGAAGATGGCCCAAGTGCTTGACCCCTGCACCCACATAGGAGACCCAGAGAAAGCTCCTGGCCCTGGACTGGCACAGCTCTGGCCATTTGGAGAATGAGCCAGTGGATGGAAGATTCTCTCTCTCTCTCTCCCCCTCCATCCCCCTCCCTCCCTCCCCCTTTCCCTCTTTCCCTGTAACTCTGCCTCTCAAATAAACAAGCAAATCTTTAAAAGATAAATAAATAAAGACAGGACGGTAATCAGCCTGAGGAGTTGCAGAACTGCTTTGGGTACTGGAATAAGTTTTCCCCTCTGCATTGGAAATGTTCTTGAGTTTCCTGACTGTCTGACCAGGGTCTGGGAGCTGAGTGAAGCCCCTCACTCGTGGTGTTTTAGTACCAGAGTCCCAAGCAGCAGGCTGCATAGGTAAGGCCAAAGATGGGGAGCCGTTGACCTCAGGGCTGGTTATTGATATTGGCAGAAAATGACACCTTTCGCTCCGAGTCTTTTCAAGACCTTTGGCGTGAATAATGTGTGAGCCTGCCCTTTGCAAGTGTGCGTGTGAAAGACACGTAAGAACGCAAATGCCATTCCCCTGTCCTGTGGTTCAGAGTGTTATTTCAGCATTTTATAAACAAAGATTCCTCCATTCTAGTTACCTGTTGTGCGCTCTGCAAGAAGTTTATGCGAAATGTGATGTTCTGTCAGCATGTCACGTAACTAAAGACAAGTTATGTATCAGGAATATTGTTCCGCTTTTGTGACCTGCAAGCAAATGGTACTCCAGTCCCAAATATTCTTCATATGTCACAAACCAATAAGCAGTTTTCATTACAACATCTTATCAAAGGAAAAGGAATAATAATTGGATTTAGTATGTTTTTTAAAAAGCATCCATGATACAGCATTTTCTGAATAAGGTTTCTATTGTTTGTAGTTCCTTTTTTTTTTAAAGTCTTAATTTTACAGTCTCTTGAGATTTGAGGAGACACTATTTCAAAGGATAACATGCAACATCTGATAATTTGAGCTGAGACAGTCTTTCTTATTTTTTTAAAAGATTATTTATGTGAAAAACAGAGTTACAGAGAGGCAGAGAGAGAGAGAGGGTGATCTTCCATCCGCTGATTCCCTCCCCAGCAGGCCACAACGGCCAGAGCTGATCTGAAGCCAGGAGCCAGGAGCTTCCTCCAGGCCTCCCACGCAGGTGCAGGGGCCCAGGACCTGGGACATCCTCCACTACTTTCCCAGGTCACAGCAGAGAGCTGATCGGAAGTAGAGCAGACAGGACTTGAACCGGCGCCCATATAGGATGCTGGCACTGCAGACTGGGGCTTTAACCCACTGTGCCACCGCGCCGGCCCTGAGATAGTGTTTCAAATGTGTCTGTACATTTGGAAGATTCCAGAAGTTCATGTATCGTGACCCTGGCTGTATTCATTCCTGATGTGATTTTAGCAGTGTGGAAGTGAGTAACCAGATGTCTTTTTCTGTTTGTTTCTATGTCTTGCAAAGGGCTAACGCCAGTTCTGGGTTGGCGTGTGCGGAAGCGGGGAGGATGCTTCCCTTCACCCGGTGCCGCTGTCTGAAGCACATAGCACGGGCGTGCTTGTCTGCTGTGCAAGTCAGAATGGGGAAACACGCACGCCTGTGTCTTCCAAGAGCCCTGGGACTTGCAGAATTTGGGAAGTCATGGCATTCCACACACACTCTCATTGGAAACAAAAATATTGTCCTGATGGGGCCTCCGGGTGCCGGGAAGACAACCGTGGGCAGAATCCTCGGGCAGAAGCTCGGGTGCTGTGTCATAGACGTGGATGACGACGTCCTGGAGAAAACCTGGAACATGAGTGTGTCCGAGAAGCTGCGGGACGTGGGTAGTGAGCGGTTTCTAGAAGAGGAAGGGAAGGCTGTGTTGAGCCTGTCCGCGTGTGGAAGTGTGATTTCGCTGACGGGCTCCACTCCCATGCATGACGCCAGCATGTGGCATCTGAAGGAGAACGGGATAGTTGTGTACCTGGATGTGCCTCTCCTGGATATAATTGGCCGTCTGAAGCGAATGAAGGTAGACAGGATTGTGGGTCAGAGTTGCGGAGCACCTATGAAAGACTTGCTTCAGCTGAGACGGCAGTACTACAAGAAGTGGTTCGACACCCGCGTGTTTTGTGAAAGCGGGGCGTCCCCAGAGGAGGTAGCCGACAAAGTGCTGCGCGCAGTCCAACGGTACCAAGACGTGGACTCGGAAACCTTCGTTTCAACGAGGCACGTGGGCCCCAGAGACGGGGAGCGCAAGGTGCCGGCGAAATTCTTCAGTGAGGCCGTGGTTGAGGGCCTGGCGTCTGACGGCGGACTCTTCGTGCCCGAGAAGGGGCTCCCAACAGTGAGCTGCGGGGAGTGGAAGAGCTTGGTAGGCGCAAGCTACGTGGAGAGAGCCCAGATCCTCCTGGAGAGGTGTATCCATCCCGCAGACATCCCCGCCGCCAGGCTGGGGGAGATGATCGAGGCCGCCTACGGGGAAAACTTTGCCTGCTCGAAAATCGCCCCCGTCAGGCACCTGTCGGGCAACCAGTTCATCCTGGAGCTGTTCCACGGGCCGACCGGCTCCTTCAAGGACCTGTCTCTGCAGCTCATGCCGCAGCTTTTTGCCCACTGTATCCCGCCCAGCTGCAACTACATGATACTGGTGGCCACGTCCGGAGACACGGGGAGCGCAGTCTTAAATGGCTTTAGTCGGCTTAGTAAGAATGACCAACAGAGAATAGGCGTGGTCACCTTTTTCCCCGAGAATGGGGTCAGTGATTTTCAAAAAGCACAAATCGTTGGCAGCCAGCGGGAAAACGGGTGGGCGGCGGGCGTCCAGGCGGATTTTGATTTTTGCCAGACGGCCATCAAAAGCATGTTTAACGATTCCGACTTCACTGGCTTTCTCACCGTGGAATACGGGACCACCTTGAGCTCAGCGAATTCCATAAACTGGGGCCGACTGCTCCCCCAGGTCGTTTACCACGCCTCCGCGTACCTGGATCTCGTAAGCCAAGGGTTTATTACTTTCGGAAGCCCGGTCGATGTGTGCATCCCCACGGGCAATTTTGGTAACATGCTGGCAGCGGTCTATGCCAAAATGATGGGGCTCCCTATCCGGAAGTTCATCTGCGCCTCCAACCAGAACCACGTTCTGACCGATTTCATCAGAACCGGACACTACGACCTGCGGGAGAGGAAGCTGGCGCCGACCTTCTCTCCATCGATAGACATCCTCAAGTCCTCGAACCTGGAGCGCCACCTGCACTTGATGGCTAACAAGGACGGGCCGCTGATGGCCAAGCTGTTCCGTCAGCTGGAGGACCAGCATCACTTCCGGATAGAAAGGGTGCTGGTGGAGAAGCTCCAGCAGGACCTGGTGGCCGACTGGTGCTCCGAGGGGGAGTGCCTGGCAGCCATCAGCTCCACCTATGACGCTTCCGGCTACATCCTGGACCCGCACACCGCCGTCGCAAAGGTGGTCGCCGACAGGCTGCAGGACAAAACTTGCCCGGTGATCATCTCGTCCACAGCCCACTACTCCAAGTTCGCACCTGCTGTCATGCAGGCTTTGAAGATCCGAGAGCTCAGCCAGACGTCGTCAAGCCAGCTGCACTTGCTGGGTTCGTACAACGCGTTACCCCCACCGCATGAGGCCCTGCTAGCCAGGACGAAGCAGCAGCAGCAGATGGACTACCAGGTCTGTGCCGCCGACGTGGATGTCCTCAAGAGCCACGTGGAGAAGAGAATCCAGAAGCAATTCGTGTGAAAGTTTTCTGAATAGAACAGAAATTGGTGCCACCCTCCCCCGCCCCAGGGATAAGCGTGCAATAATAAATCTCAAAAGTTGTTTTGAAGTGCTGTAGCCTCTTGCCTTTTGTATCAGGGTCCGTGTCTTACCTGTTCCCTTTGGTAACCTCAGGACTGGACACTACACCTGCTCCGTGCGTCCTTTGATCTGCAAGCTACGCGTGATGAAAGGTAGCACAGGGCACGCGCCTCCTGCCGTCTGCGCTGCTCTCTGCTCGCAGTGTTTGTGTCAGTTTCCACGTCCTCGTCACCTCTTTTAAGTGGACCAGAATGTCTGATATTCAGTTTGGCAATGAAAATAGGGAAGTGTGGTTGATATGGACTACATCTGTAGGAACTAATTAGTTCTCCAGTGACTAGAACGCTAATACGCCACCCACACCCTGGCTAGCTTGGATTAAGGAAGGAGTAAACTCCTTGGTTAAGCCTATGCCAGTGCTTCTAACCCTTCTCAATCCCATTTTAGTCTAACATCTTATCCCACAAGTGCTCTGTCCGTCACTCTCCCTCGGGTCCATATGATTACAGTAATGAAGTTTGGAAATCAAGACCATCTAAACCCAGAATGTGACAGCGCCGTTATTTTGCAGTGGTTACAGAAGTAAAAGTGCTTACCCATTTCAATTTTCCAAAATTGAGTATTTCACTGGTTTTAATAGAACTGCGCCTATACTTCTTCCAACAGCAGGTTTCCCATGTTGGAGTCCACTTCTGTACAGCTTGTCTTATTTCCGTGCACATGTGTCTTTTTGGCAGCTGAAACCACATGCAAGCGGTGCACATATTTCATGTATGTTCTTTTTCTAGTCACAGCCCACTTCAACCATGGTTTATGTGTGTGCATTCACTGGATGACTTACGTCTGAATTCAAGGTGATCCCTGAGAGGACCCATCTGTGCGATGGACTCTTCTCGACCACCGGACAGTGTTCTGTGTGCTCTGTCTTTGCTGATAACGAGTACTCTGTTGTTCTGGGGAACTACAGTCCCGGCTGGTCTGCTTCCCTTTCAGCTCCCTGCCAGTGGCCTGGGAAAGCAGCCGAGGGTGGCCCAGGTGTTTGGGCCCCTGTGCCCACGTGGGAGACCTGGATG
This sequence comes from Oryctolagus cuniculus, assembly GCF_964237555.1. NCBI lineage: Eukaryota > Metazoa > Chordata > Mammalia > Lagomorpha > Leporidae > Oryctolagus > Oryctolagus cuniculus. Next base: position 104,667,403 of record NC_091444.1, on the reverse strand, counting down.
AAACTTTAGCTCCTGGCTTCAGCCTGGCTCGGCTGTAGCCATTGTGGCAATTTGAGGAATGAACCAGCGGATGGACAGTCTTTGTGTGTTTCACCTTCTCTCTAACTGTGCCTTTCAAATACATAAATAAATCTTTAATAAGTTTTTTTAAAAAAAAACTTGAATGATAGAAAATTTAATCGTATATTAAGTAGGAGCAGTTTGTTTAAAAGAGTTTAAAAACTCTTTTAAATGTGTAAACATCAACTCTCCGACATGGCTTCTAAAAGGCAGGTTCTAAAACCTAAAGCAGGAGCAGGAGCAGTTAGAAGAAAGCAGTGGGAAGTTCGAAGTTGTGCACCTGTTCCTGTCCGTCTTTTCGTCGTTTTACGGGTTTCAGTAGATGCTGAGTGTGCCGTGTGCGTGAGAATACAGGGCTTTTCTGTAAGTGGACGGTAAACCATGTACAAGATGAGTGGCTCCCGCATGGCATGTGGAACATGACTGTCAGGGAAGCCCCCCCGACCCCCCCCCCCCCCGCATCCCGAGGATGCGGGACCTGAGGCGCGTCTTGGAGGATGGGAAGACTTTGTGGGTAAAAAGGGAGAGGAAGCTGGAAGGGGAGATGTCCGAGGGTCCGCCTGCAGGTGTCAGCTTGCCACTTCACCGTCCCAGATGGTATTGTACGTCTGCAGGCCGTGGCGTTCCGCTGATGGCCTCCCTCCGAGAGACGCAAGTCACCGTCTGCCATCCCTCCTGCCCCATCAAGCGTTTGAGCCCAGCCCTTGTGCAGCAGGTGCTGTGCCCCTCCTGTCTAAGGCCGGTCTCCTCAGAAGTGCCCTTCAGCCTGCTCGGCCTCGTGGGCATCTCCCCTCCCAGGGAACGTGGCCTCAGGGCGCTTAGATGCCCTTTCTGTTAGAAAACAGAAGAGCCTGATCTCCCCCAGGGCCCACGTTTTCCCCCCAAGTACTCCTTCCATAAAGAATCGTTACTGCAGCCGCCCCTCGCTCCAGTGTGCAAGCAATGCAGTTGAAGGGCGAGCAGTAATTACCTAAGTCCTCGCTCACTCTGTTACAGTAGCACGGCACACATGCTCTGATGGTGTTCACGTCTTTCCTCCATGAGTAACTGCTACCCTAAATTTTCTGTCAATCAGTCCCCTTTCAATAGCTTCGCATTGTTTCATTTTGACTCTAAATTTTATACAAATGGAGTCATACTGTGTTATTCCAAGATTTATTTATTTATTTATTTTTGACAGGCAGAGTGGACAGTGAGAGAGAGAGAAAGGTCTTCCTTTGCCATTGGTTCACCCTCCAATGGCCACTGCGGACGGCGCACCGTGCTGATCCGAAGGCAGGAGCCAGGTGCTTCTCCTGGTCTCCCATGGGGTGCAGGGCCCAAGCACCTGGGCCATCCTCCACTGCACTCCCTGGCCACAGCAGAGAGCTGGCCTGGAAGAGGGGCAACCGGGACAGAATCCGGCACCCTGACCGGGACTAGAACCCGGTGTGCCGGCGCCGCAAGGCGGAGGATTAGCCTGTTGAGCTGCAGCGCCGGCCCCAAGATCTATTTATTTTACTCAGAAGCTTAAAAATTCACTCCTCTAGGGCAATTAAGCCACAGTTCATTTTATTTTAAAAGATTTATTTATTTATTTTGAAAGAGTTACACAGAGAAGGAGAAATAGAGACAGAGAGGTCTTCCATCCACTAGTTCGCTCCCCAACTGGCAACAGCAGCCGGAACTGTGCTTATCCAAAGCCAGAAGCCAGGAACTTCTTCCAGGTCTCCCATGTGGGTGCAGGGGCCCAAGGACTTGGGCCATCCTCCGCTGCTTTCCCAGGCCGTAGCAGAGACTTGGATCAGAAGTGGAGCAGCCGGGACTCGAACTGGTGCCCATATGGGATGCTGGCACTGTAGGCGGCGGCTTTACCCTCTGTGTCATAGCACTGGCCCCGCCACAGTTTTATTTTTAAAAATCACTAAATAATAATCTTGTGTGTGAATACTGCCATCCATATTTTGGCCATTTGACACTTAAATTGTCTAATTTTTGTCTTGTTTCTAGCCGATACACAATTTTGTAAAATTCCTGCTGAAGGTCAGTGAATATGGACTTTTCAACATTTGTGACTCTAATAGTGCATAATTAGTTTTCATATCTTAAAAATGTTAGGTTTATGAAGTAAAAAAGATATCAATTCTCAGGCTATGGTTATACTTTCTACTTTAAAATTATTTTACATAATCATAATATGAATTTGTAAAATTTTTTAGGAAGATTTTCCAGCTATATTTTTTGGAAAGTGGGAGATATGTTTACATCAAAATAGAGTTTAGAAGACAGCAAATTGGCCAGCTCCGTGGCTCACTTGGTTAATCTTCTGCCTACGGCGCCGGCATCCCATATGGGCACCAGGCTCTAGTCCCGGTTGCTCCTCTTCCAGTCCAGCTCTCTGCTGTGGCCTGGGAGGGCAGTGGAGGATGGCCCAGGTGCTTGGGCCCTGCACCCACATGGGAGACCAGGAGGAAGCTCCTGGCTCCTGGCTTTGGATCGGCGTAGCTCTGGTCGTAGCAGTCATTTGGAGGTTGGACCAACGGAAGGAAGACCTTTCTCTCTGTCTCTCTCTCTCACTGTCTATAACTCTACCTGTCAAATAAATATGAAAAAAAAAAAAGCAAATTGCTTTGTATGAGATTTCAGAGTATAATAATAGCAGTTTACTTTTTTTAAAAGATTTATTTATTTTTATTTGAAAGAGAGAGGAGCTTCTTCCTGGTCTCCCCTGTGGGTGCAGGGGCCCAAGGAGTTGGGCCATCTTCTGCTTTCCCAGGCCATAGCAGAGAGCTGGACAGGAAGTGGAGCAGCCAGGACTTGAACCGGCGCCCATATAGGATGCTGGTGCTTCAGGCCAGGGCTATTAACCCACTGTGCCACAGCACCAGCCCCTAGCAGTTGACTTGCAAAGCAATCATGGAGAGCAAATACTGCTTCTCAATCCATTAGTTCATTTATAAGATTTAATAATTCAGACCACCTTAACCAAACCAAGCCACCGCTCTCTTTCCAGCTCGCGGAAACAGAATGCTGTTTTTGTCCCCATTCAGGGACACGAGGAAGAAAATCTCCACAGGAAACAGTTCCTTGCGTGGGCCCCGTCTGTGCACTCCAACTACCCCAGTAGTCAGTTTTGTGTCTGAAACTTGTACCTTAAAAATGAACAGGCATCTAGCGCTGCAGCGCAGCGGGTTAACACCCTGGCCTGAAGCACTGGCATCCCATATGGGCACCAGTTCAAGACCTGGCTGTTCCTCTTCCCATCCAGCTCTCTGCTATGGCCTGGGAAAGCAGTAGAAGATGGCCCAAGTCCTTGGGCCCCTGCACCCACGTGGGAGACTGGGAGGAGGCTCCTGACTCCTGGCTTGGGATCGGCGCAGCTCCAGACAATTGGAGAGTGAACCATAGGATGGAGGACCCCTCTCCCTCTCTGCCTCTCCTCTCTCTGTATATCTCTGACTTTGAAAGAGTTACAGAGAGAGGTAGAGAGAGAGAGAGGTCTTCCAACCACTGGTTCACTCCCCAGATGGCAGCAACGGCCAGAGCTGATCCAAAGCCAGGAGCTTCTTCCGGGTCTCCCACGTGGGTGCAGGGGCCCAAGCACTTGGACCATCTTCTACTGCTATCCCAGGCCACAGCAGAGAGCTGGATCGGAAGAGGAGCAGCCAGGACTAGAACCAGTGCCCATATGGGATGCCGGCGCTTCAGGCCAGGGCTTTAACCCACTGCGCCACAGCGCCACCCCCAAATAAATAAATCTTTAAAAAAGAAATGAACAGCCTATTCCCAAACAAGCCCTTCAAATGGCAGCAAGCAAAGCCAGTTGGTTGCCAGAGACATGGAAAGGGGCGTGTTGGCAAACCTGAGGTCACCTGGTGACCTTTTTGGCAGAACCAAAAGTGGCCAGCACTCAGGGTTGCTTCTAGTTGGAGATTGCCTTAGTCAGGTGAGCTGTTTCTCTTGATTCCCGAACTCTCCGCAGGTCAGTTTGGGTTGTCACGTGACTGGGTCTCTGTGTGCTGTGTGGCACTACTGTGAAGGTTATCATCATAGATTTTATTGCAGTTTTAATGGGCTATAAAAGAATTGCAAATGGTAGGTTAATTCATTTACAAATAAGGAGAGTTTCTAACTAAGCTCTCAGGCAGATAAGTAGAGGAGAGCAACTGGAGAAGGGGCCAGGAGCCCCTCCCCCAGGGGTGAACCCTGGGACCCTGGTCTCTGCCCACTTTGTGATTCAACTTGTGGTTAAAGTATCTGTCAAGGTGAGAGCTCGGCCAACTAGAGAGGTGTGGTTTGTAGCCACTTGCGCAGAGAGCCCAAAGGTAGGCGTTCCCAGCTGTCAATCACGAATGCCAATCATGAATGTCTTGAGCCCATCACCAGTCAACAAGGCCTCGCACATCAGAGATAAAAGCCCCAAGCCAGGAAGAAAGGCGGCAGTACCCGGCGAACACCTTGCTTTACTGTCCCCGCTTTAGTTTCTTTGCGCTATAAGTCATTATTCTGTTGGTGAAAAGGAATCGAGGCAAGCCGGCTCCGTGCATTGCTTTTGAGGAAGAAAGTCCCATGTTTGGTGAATGAATCCTAAAATGAAGCAATGTAACAACAAAGCAAATTGGATCTCTGTCAGTTTTTAAAAGGCAAATGCTTTATTTCTTTATTTTATTCAAAATGCGAACTTTGAGGGAGATACTCCAGAACTCATGAGAAATGCTGAACTAAGAAAAAGTCTCTAGGAATCATTTTGAAAATTAGAAGATTTAGAAGAGTGCACAGCAAAATGCTTTCTTGGCCTTTTAAAATTAAGGCATAAGTATCAACATGTTAATTTTCAGTGACGAATTTCATTTCAGATTAAATTAGACTTGCTTTCATTCATCATGGAATTAAAATTGGTAACTATATGCTCACCAACAGGTATTTTTTTAGAATCATGTAAAAAGTATTTGGGGTGGGACTGCTGATATGGCGTAGTAGGCTAAGCCTTTGCCTGTGGCACCAGCATCCCATGTAGGCATCAGTTCGTGTCCCAGCTGCTCCTCTTCCAATCCAGCTCTCTGCTGTGGCCTGGGAAAGCAGTGGAAGATGGCCCAAGTCCTTGGGCCCCTCCATTCACGTGGGAGACCTGGTTGAAACTCCTGGCTCTTGGCTTCAGATCAGCCCAGCTCTGGCCGAAGGGGCCATTTGGGAAGTGAATCAGCAGATGGTAGACATTTCTCTCTGTCTCTCCCTCTGTCTGTAACTCTGTGTCTCAAATAAATAACTAAAAATAACTAAATCTTAAATATATATAAATAAATAATATATATAATCTTAAATATATATAATATATAATTTAAATATATATAATATATAATTTAAATATATATATATATATATATCTGGGTTGTTGCAGGCATCACAGGAAGTGACCCAGAGCTGGACTGGTCGAGCACACCGTGAGTGAACAGGACAGGCAGGGGCTGCACGAAGCAGCAACACAGATTCTAATCTGGGACGTGTGTGTCTGACGCAGACTGCCCTGGCCAGCAAGGGGCTTTCCAACACCAGTGGCTTCCTTATTGCTGGGGACTTCTGCTAAGCGCTTCCTTGTCACCAGCTGCCCAGGTGGCCTCCACGTGGGCCACGCTTGGCCACACACCCAGATTCGCAGTCCATGTTATAGCATAATCGTTTCCTTTAAAAGTAGAGGAATGCTTTGTCTCCCAAATGTTTTGTTTGTAGCACTCGTTATCACTAGTTCTTGGGGTGGGGGGAACTTTCTGTCTAGTACTTACTTTCTTTTGAAAAGTTATTATTTGAAAGGCAAAGAGACAAACAGCCAGGCCTTGTGTGAGATGTTCAGTTCCCATTTCACTCGGCGTTCCCGGAGGAAAGAACTTGAGTATGCTTTCCTTTTACCCGAGATGTCTGTTCTTTGGTCAAATTTTCCTTAGAAAATTTTGGGAATTGTTCTACCATCTTCTTAGGTGCTTTTGTAACGTTTTTGATGAGTTAAATTCTTCTCTAATTCTTTTTTTTTTTTGTTTTTGACAGGCAGAGTGGACAGTGAGAGAGAGAGACAGAGAGAAAGGTCTTCCTTTGCCATTGGCCGCAGCGGATGGTGTGCTGCGGCCAGCGCACTGCGCTGATCCGAAGCCAGGAGCCAGGTGCTTCCCCTGGTCTCCCATGGGGTGCAGGGCCCAAGCACTTGGGCCATCCTCCACTGCACTCCCGGGCCACAGCAGAGAGCTGGACTGGAAGAGGGGCAACCGGGACAGAATCCGGCGCCCCGACCGGGACTAGAACCCGGTGTGCCGGTGCTGCAAGGCGGAGGATTAGCCTAGTGAGCCACAGCGCCGGCCCTCTTCTCTGATTCTTAATTTTAAAAATGTAGTCTATATCTTCCTCTTTCTTAACAGCTCTTGGGGTTTTTTTCTTTGGTTGGGGTTCTCCCCCTTCATGGCAATATTTATTGGCATGCATCATTTTGCTGTTGGAAGAGCAATTTGGTGGGACTTCCCAGTCTGTGAATTCATGCTGATAATTACAACAAAACATCCTAATTTCCTACCCTTCCCTCATTTTTTAGTTCATTCTTCCTCAAACTCCCATTTTTGGGATTTTTTGACATCCTCAAGTGACCTCATATAACGCAGGAGACTGATCTAGAGAAAGTGGCCAACAGCACGTCCCACTCCGCACACACGGGCTGCTCCCCGTGCCAGTCAATCAGAACCAGCTTCCCTTCTCTGGAATCTGGGCTGGTCATTGACCAATAGAAGGTGGCAGAAATAAGATGGAGTACCCAACTCATGCCATGAGGAGACACTTCAGCTTCTTGTTTGTTCTTCCATAGAGATGCCTGGGCAGACAGTGAAAGGCCTGGGCGGGGCGGGGCGGGGCGGGGGGCATCTTGGAGCACTGAGCCCTCAGCGCCCAGGTGAGTGTAGTGGAAGAGAACAGCAGAAGCTCTGCTGAGTCCCGCCCAGTTAGCCCGACAGCAAATGAGCAAATGGCTCTAAGCCACCCAGCGTGGCAGTGGTATGTAACACAATATTAAATCCCTGGAACCGTTCTCTAATGCTCTGGAATTTTTCTTTCCCATTTCATATGTTTTTTTCTTTGAATACATCTATTCTTTTTGGAGAGATTCTATTTTCTGGGTTTATTTTTCTTATATCTCTTCTATTTAAAATTAGATTACCACTATCAAGTTTTTAGAATCTGTTATATCTCTTTTTAGTGTTAGAAACATTTCTGATAGCTTTCTGATCTTGTCTTATAGAAGCAAAAGTCTTCTTTCATCTCCCTAAGGGGTTTAATGACCGTTAAGTTTTACTAAACTTTGTTTTTGTTTCTTCTGAAGTTGACTTTTAATTGTTTTTGTCTCTTTCTTTCCTATTGAGACATTCCTCAAGTGTTTGATGGTCTTTGTTTCTACTCATGGCTAACTTTCAAGCGTTAAGAAACTGCAGAGTGTTTCCTGGGTGAGACTGGTCAAGGGTTCAACCTCCCTGTACGACTGACTGTCTGACGGGAAATTGCAGTGGGAACCCTCAGTTCTGTCTGTTGGGCTATGTCTTCGGCCTCTTCAGATTTTCTGGACAGAACTCTTCCAGGAACACAGAGTGGAAAGCAGCGGCTGTGTGTGGCTGCCACCCAACATGCAGAGTTTTGGGGATGAAATATCTCCCTGTGTTCTGTACGGTGTTCCGCCTCTGCTGTGCCTCCTGTCTCCGAGTCTGGCATCACTTGTCAGTCACCCGGCTACACGACATGGGGGCGGTTCCCAACATTCTAATTTCTTCTTAGATTTTCAACAAATTTTCTTTCTCTTAGGTCCATACTCGTCAGCTCACCCCGAGCCTGCACCTTCTTTCAGAAATAAGCGATACCCCTCATTCTTGAACCAGCTCTCCAGTCAGCCCGACCCTGGAGTTCCCCCAGCAGAGACAGAGGTCTGGACGCTCCCCAGTTTGCGAGAGCAGGACAGTCACAGGGGTGCCTCTGGCCTCCAGACCATGCTGCTGCTGGTCTCGCCACGTGCTCTTCCTCTGTTGGTGACTTGACTGACACGTTAGTGGTCCCCAAACAGCACTCTAGTGACGTGGCCCAGACACTGTTCCTGGAACTGGCCTTTCCAGAGAATTCCTAACATGCTCACTACCCCACCTTGGTTTTTTTTTTTTAAGATTTATTTATTTGAAAGGTAGAATTACAGAGAGACAGAGGCAGAGAGAGAGGGAGAAAGGTCCTCCATCTGCTGGTTCACTCCCCAAATGGCCACAACGGCTGGAGCTGGGCCTATCCAAAGCCAGGAGCTTCTTCTGGGTTTCCCACACAGGTGCAGGGGCCCAAGCCCTTGGGCCATCTTCTGCTTTCCCAGGCCATAGCAGAGAGCTGGATTGGAAGTGGAGCAGCTGGGACTAGAACCGGTGCCCATGTGGGATTCTGGCACTGTGGCAGTGACTTTACCCACTATGCCATAGCACCGGCTCTGTCACTATCTCTCTCTCTCTCTCTTTTTTTTTTTTTTTTTTTTTTTTTTTTGACAGGCAGAGTGGATAGTGAGAGAGAGAGACAGAGAGAAAGGTCTTCCTTTTGCCGTTGGTTCACCCTCCAATGGCCGCTGCAGCCAGCGTGCTGCGGCCGGCGCACCGCACTGATCCGAAGCCAGGAGCCAGGTGCTTCTCCTGGTCTCCCATGGGGTGCAGGGCCCCAGCACTTGGGCCATCCTCCACTACACTCCCTGGCCACAGCAGAGAGCTGGCCTGGAAGAGGGGCAACCGGGACAGAATCCGGCGCCCCGACCGGGACTAGAACCCGGTGTGCCGGCGCCGCAAGGCGGAGGATTAGCCTAGTGAGCCGCGGCGCCGGCTTCCCTCACTATCTCTTAATACATTTTCTTTATGCATAAACTCATTCAGAGCAACTCATTCTTTGTAATTAGCGACCCTGACTGATATCGTCCTGAATGATGATTATAGGTACGATGAATGATACAGACACGAAGTGCTATGAAGAACTTAAACATTTCTAAATTGTTCCATAAAATTAAGCATTTTTAGCAAAAATAAAATAACCGTGGAAAGATCATTTTAAGAAAAGTTGCATTCTGTGGGCTCTTTTTATAAAGTTACAATGCATCTTTTTTTAAACTTTTATTTAATAAATATAAATTTCCAAAGTACAGCTTTTAGATTACACTGACTTTTTACCCGCCCCCCCCATAACCTCCTTCCCACCCACAACCCTCCCATCTCCCGCTCCCTCTCTCATCCCATATGATGCATCTTAACATTAATCTGGCATTAAGGAATTTTGTTTCAAAATGTTATTTACTTTTATTTGAAAGCAGAGTGAAGGGGCGAGGGGAGCGCTTCCATCTGCTGGTTCACTTCCCAAATGCCCACAGACCCAGGGCTGGGCCACGACACAGCCGAGAGCCGGGAACTCCATCTGGGTGGCAGGGACTCAATTGTCTGGGCTGTCATATGCTGCCTCCCAGGATGCACATTAACAGGAAGTAGGAGGGCAGCCCCCAGGGCTCAAACCAGGCACTCTGATGTGGGGGCTGCAGACATCCCGAGCCATGATTTAATCCCCTGTGCCACGATGCCTGACCCTGGTTTCAGCTTTTCAAAAATCCCTTCTTCCAGATGTGTTTGTGAACACAAGAAAAGGTTGTAAATACTCTGTAGGACACATTAAAAAATGTTGGGGTCAGCAAATACGGGCTTGGGAACTTGGAGAGGTGTAGTGGGTCCTGGACTAGTGCCTCTAAGCCGTGTTCTTGTTTCTGTGGGTATTTGAACCAGGAAACAACTCAATTCGCCAACAATGGAAGTGCAACATAAAAGTTGAAGGAATGCGGCTGCGGAAGTTAGAAGTGTATGGTGTAAGTTCGGTGTGGTGGTGCAGTGTATTAAGCTGCCTCCTGAGATGCCAGCATCCCACGTGGGTGTCGGTTCAAATCCTGGCTGCCCCTCTTTCAATCCATCTCCCTGCTAATGCACCTGGGAAAAGAGCAGAGCAAGACTCAATTGCTTAGTCCCCTGCACCCATGTGGGAGACCGGATAAAGATCCTGGCTTCTGGCTTCAGCCTAGCCCAGACCCAGCAGCCGTTGTGGCCATCTGGGGAATGAATCAATGAATGTAAGATTCTCCACCCCCCCCCATTCTAATATTCAAGTAAATAATTACATCTAAAACAAGAGAAATGTATGGCCTGAACTATATTTATCTACCTATCATCTATCGTCTATAATCTATCTCATCTATCATGTGTCTATCTCATCTATTTATCCATCTGTCACCTCTGTATCTATCCTCTTCTATCCATCTTTGTCTCTACCTCTACTTTGTATTTACCTCAGTCTAGATATAGATGCATATTGTACTTGTATCTCTATATTCATAAGGCATACATATAAAAATAATGAGCCAGGCCGGTACCGCAGCTCAATAGGCTAATCTTCCGCCTTGCAGCGCCAGCACACCAGGTTCTAGTCCCGGTCGGGGCACCGGATTCTGTCCCAGTTGCCCCTCTTCCAGGCCAGCTCTCTGCTGTGGCCCGGGAGTGCAGTGGAGGATGGCCCAAGTGCTTGGGCCCTGCACCCCATGGGAGACCAGGAGAAGCACCTGGCTCCTGCCTTCGGATCAGTGCAGTGCGCTGGCCGCAGCGCGCCAGCCGGGGCAGCCATTGGAGGGTGAACCAACGGCAGAGGAAGACCTTTCTCTCCGTCTCTCTCTCACTGTCCACTCTGCCTGTCAAAAAAAAAAAAAAAAAAAGATCTAAGAATACAAGAAAATACACATTCCTTCATCAATCACAAACAGAGGTTGGCTATGGATATAGAGTCAGGCAAACATCAGTGAATGCATTCTGTGAAAACCAGTTGGCTGTGTAGAATTTACAGTGCAGTATATTATTTATTATTCTTTGTTAATTTGTGTTACACAGTGTTTACACCAGGAAACTTTGTAATAAGCTCATGCACACCTGCACACACACACACACACACACACACACTTCTTTTCTCAGAGAGCCACTTACTATCTCTGCACTGAATATAGGGAAATACATATTATCTTTCTGAAAACCTGAATCTTTCGAATTCCAAAGCACATTTACTCTATGGATTTGAGAAAAGCGATTGTGAGCCCATTTATTTTAGCAAAACACATTTCCAATCTAACAGAAAATGCATGAAAGAAAATATCATTGGGCTGGATAGCCTAAGTCCCCAGTTTGACGTTTGAGATGATTCATATGTGTGCTGACTCTTATAAGGCTCAAGACAAGTAGCAGAAGTTTTCAAAGAAATAATTTTTACTTGCTCCTGATACTACCTTTATTCATTTTTTAAAATCAGTTCCCCAGGCGGCGCCGCGGCTCACTAGGCTAATCCTCCACCTTGCGGCGCTGGCACACTGGGTTCTAGTTCCGGTCGGGGCGCCGGATTCTGTCCTGGTTGCCCCTGTTCCAGGCCAGCTCTCTGCTGTGGCCCAGGAGTGCAGTGGAGGATGGCCCAGGTGCTTGGGCCCTGCACCCACCCCATGGGAGACCAGGAGAAGCACCTGGCTCCTGCCTTCGGATCAGCGTGGTGCGCCGGCCGCAGCGCGCTGGCCATGGCAGCCGTTGGAGGGTGAACCAACGGCAAAGGAAGACCTTTCTCTCTGTCTCTCTCTCTCTCACTGTCCACTCTGCCTGTCAAAAAAAAAAAATCAGTTCCCCAATATTCTTGGGATTTTAAGCATAATTGGTTGACATATTCTTTAAACAACTGCCAAATCAACACGGGTCATTACCATGAAATAGACCAGTTTTTGTAAATTCCACATGGGTGTAGCATTCTTCTCTATTGTAGCAATGTAATTCAATCCTGACAGATCTCAGTAGCTTATTTTTCACAGTGTTCCGTATATTTCCCGGAATAAGAGTCATCAGTTCAAGAGTTATGTTCCCTTAAATATTGTTCATACCATGAAAAAAAGGACAGGACACATTTCTCTGGAGAAAACCCTAAGATAACAATGTTTCACTGGCAGCAGAAAGAAGGAAAAATATTAGCTTAAATCAGGTCAAGAGCGTAAAATTTCTTCTACTGTCCAAAAGCAGTACCATCATGAAATTTTATTCTAGGGAGAAGACAAGCAAAGCTAAACTCTCCTTGGAAATATGCAAGTCATGCTAATGAAAGAGGAGAAAACTGGAGGAGCCACGTCATTTTGAAAAATATTATATACACTTTATTTGACTTTCCCGGAACCTCAGAAGGGGTGGTGTGATACCAGATGAGAGGTCCAGAAGTGACATCTTATCCAGGCACACAGAGTCGATCGGACTTAGAGATTCTCACTCCTGCAAGCCACACATAAGGGAATAATGTACAAACCGGAGCGCAAATGCACTGAGTTTTGCTGGTTGATCTAATTTTTCAGTGACCAGAGATTTGGTCTTCTCACCCCGAGCTCTGCTAGTCAGTGGCTTACTTGGTGGTTATGCAGTCAAACCAGAGAGGAAGAGGAAGTTGGTGGAGAGCTTAGCTAAGTAATCCAACTCACTGCAAAGGAGTGCGGCACGCGTGCTGGTCAGGATTCAGATGGAGCCGTGCTGAGAACGCTGGTCAGACGTTCGCTTCCCCTTCAAAGTGGCGTTCTTGGTGTACTGACTTCACTTTTCTCTGGGAGGAGACCACAGCTGTGCAAGGACCACTGTTCCAGAGACAGCTTGCAGGGGAGGGTAGGACTGGAGGGCCGCCGGGCTGGCAGAACATTCCTCGGAGTGGTTCAGAGAGAGAGAGAGAGAGAGAGAGAGAGAGAGAGTCCCATCCTCTGGTTCACTGCCACCGAAAACCCCTAGCAGCCAGGGCTGGGCCAGGTTGAAGCCAGGAGCCTGGAATTCAGTCTGGTTCTCTCTCATGCACAGCAGGGCCCCCAGCACTTGAGCTATCCCTGATGCCTCCCGGGGTGTGCACTAGCAGGAAGCTGGAATTGGAAATAGAGCCCCCAAGCCCAAGCACTACGATATGGGAGATAGGTACCCCAAGCTGCACCTTGTTCGCTGTGCCAAATGCCCACCCATGGGGGAATGAAACTCATCTTTGGTGAAAGGCAGATTAGATATCATGTCCTGCTATTCACGCATATTCCTGTGCCATCGTAGCTGTCTCCTTCCTAGAAGTTTGTCACAAGGTCCCCCCAACTGTCCAGCACTGGTAAGCTCAGCTCTCTAGCTCTCTGTGTCTGCAGAACTCCTAATGTCACTTACGTCTTCTAGAAAACAGGCATCCTGTGTAGACTCCCGGCTGGCTCCTTCCCACTGTGCTTGAGGTTATGAGGGTGACTGGCAGCGGAGGCTGTGCGGTGGGAGCCAAGCAGGAAGACGGCAAAATCAGACAGAGCGGTCAGAGCAGGTGTTCCGCAGGGGACGTCACGTCCAGGCAAATGGATGTCTGGAAGCCGCAGGACAGCGACACAAGCAGATTGGTGGCTGGAAGGGACAGCGTGGCACGGCACACACGGTTCGGTGGGGAGCAAAGGTGTCTGTGGGGGTGTGACGAGGATGCTGGAAGATCTGGCAGGCGCTGTGAGTGTGTGTGTGTTTCCCACAGCCGGGAGGTGTCCCTGAAGGGTTTCAAGTAGAACACTCTCCTGCTCAGCCCAGAGAGAGTGCGTTGGCAGCTGGACGGGGTGGACAAGTTGGACCCATGGGCCCGAGGGCAATCAGGACGCCAGAGCCTGGCCTGAGAGGGGTGGGCTATCTCAAGAAATCTTTAGCAATAAGTTTAGAGGATTCGGGGCCACGTTGCAGCGGGAAGGGCATGGAGAGAGACTCTGGCTTGGAAAATACACGAGTGGTTTTATCACTCACCGAGCTGGAGCATCGAGAGGTGCCGCGGGAAGAGATGGTGGTTGCTTTGCAAGCCCAATGCATCAAACGTTGCATTTTTTACTTTTACTTTCCCACCGCATCTTAAAATAAACGTTTTCCAAACCCTCCTCAAGAGAGAGAACTTGCAGAGAGCTGATTGCTCCTGGGAGCACTCGGGGACCTGGAAGACGTTTACCTCCAAGCCAATGAGTTTCTCTTTCTGCCCCCGACTGAATTCTGAGCCTGCCTGGCTCTTCCCTCTGCCCGCCTTTCCCAGTCAGGTTCCTCTAGCAATGACTTCCCCAGTCCCGCCCACCTCCCCCCAGCATTTTCAAGCCACACTTCAGGGTTTGAAGTAAACCTTCAGTGTTCCCTCAGCAATCGTTACAGCATGCACAAGTACTACTGCATCTATTGGTATCTCTCTGAATTCCTTTATGCATGGTTGATGTCAGCCTTGAGTCGCACGGATGGCTCTCAGATGGTAGAACAATGGAAGAGCAGCAGAAAGGTAGCAGTAAGAAAATAAAAAAAAAGTTCGCCCATTGAGCTGAGAGATCACAGTGAGCCAGGCCTATCAGAACGTGTGTGCTGGAATGTTTAAAACCATGGAAGCATTTGACATGGATGGCAAAGTACGCAAACCTGAGTTTGAGCTTGATGGTGAACAAGTTCGGTACGAGCACCGGTTTGTTCCATTCAACAGTGTGATGACGCCACCACCAGCGCCCTACCTACAGTTCAAGGAAATGTCTGACCTCAACACATACAGCCCTCCTGAACCGTACGCGGCAGCTAGAAAGCACTTCCAGCAGGCAAAATGATATTGGAAAATATCCCAAACCCAGACCATGAGGTCAGCAGAATTTTAAAGGTTGCCAAACCCAACTTTGTGGTTATGAAGTTACTGGCAGGAGGACAGGAGAACGAATCTAAGATTCCTCCTGAATTTGATTTCTCGGCTCACAAATACTTTCCTGCTGTGAGACTTGTTTGAGATGCTGAAGAGGCACCCGTGGAGGCGTAGGGTCTACTTTCAGATTCCACTCTGAGAGGATCTCTCCGTGCGTCTGACCACACAATGTGACGTGAAATGGGTTTCTTGAATAACCACCCATCTTAAGGAATGCTTTCAGCTGGACGGCCTTATATGACGTGAATGAAAACTGCTGCTTTAAAGTGGTTTATTATGTTCCATGGATGAAGCTGGTCTCTATGCACTGATGAACATTATATGGTTTTATTACAGATTCAACCATAAATCATTTTTATGAATAAAAGAAAAAAAACCCATTCATTGTATCTGCAGCAAACCTGGCCTGTTGCTAACTCCTCTGTGGTTAACTTGCAAACATCTTCGACTTAATTCTTACAGTTACCATGTTCATAGTTTAACTATAAATTTCTTTATTCAGATTTTGTGGTCCATGCCACAGGGTCGTGATAGTATTGTCTACAGGGTAAATTCTTATGGCTCCTTGGTATACTTTATTGTGATAGATCTCTCAATAAAGTACTGAATTTTAAGCTTATTGGAAAGATGTAACGGAATGTTTTAACTTGCAATGACTTTGTAAGTTTTATTGTATTTAACAGGCAGAATCACACACACACATACACACAGAGAGAGGGAGTGAGTGAGAGAGAGAGAATCCTCCATCTTCTGGCTCACTACTCAAATGGCTGCTACAGCGAATGTAGCCATATTTTCCTGTAGATTTTAAAAGCTACTTATCTAAAATAGTTTTTTTAAAATATTTTATTTTTATTTATTTGAAAGACAGAGTTATATAGAGAGAAAGGTCTTCCATCAGCTGGTTCACTCCCCAAATGGCCACAACGGCTGGAGCTGAGCCAGTCTGAACCAGGAGCCTGGAACGTCTTCGATTGCTAACCACTCGGGCAGCTCCTGGTGCCATCTTGGACACTCGAGGTCAATAAGAAGGATGCTTCCTGCTTACCCTTGCCAGGAACACTGTGGGGGAAGCTGACCAAACACGAGTCCCCCCCAGGACAGTGGCCTTGGGTAAAGGCTTGAAGCCCTCTTAGATTCTGCCTGCTTTCATTCACTCCCCATTGCCTTGAAACGGCCATTTAATTAGTTTTTATCTTGTCTAGAATTTATGACTTACTTTCTCTTCTGGGTTAGTGTGATATGAAGTTTCTTGACTTTATGTGAAGCTGGTAGAATGAACAGGATACAACTGGAAACTGCTGGTTTCTCTAGTGCATTCCAAAACAAATGTATTTTATTTTTTATTTTTTTTTTATTCGAGAGTCAGAGAGGAAGATGAGCGAGAGAGACTGAGAGACAGCTGCTGTCTGCTGACTCACTCCCCAAATATCCACACTAGCTGGGCTGGGTTGAAGCTGGCCTCCCATTTGGGTGTCAGGAACTCAAATACCTGCGCCATCACCTGCTGCCCGCCAGGATCTACATAGTAGGAAGTGGAGCCAGGAGCCGGCAGACACTGTGATGTGGGACAGGGACATCCTCACCAGTGTGTTCACTGCTAGGCTCTGTGCCCACCCCGCAGGTCTGCTCTCACACCCACCCTGCGCTCAGCTTTTCTTCTAGGGGTTAGGTTTGACTTCCAGACAGTTGACAGAGATATAAGATTAGAACATGAAGCTAACAGAATGATGTTTAAAAATATAAGTTGTAATAGTGAAGAAAATACTATACCCAAAGAAACCCACCAAGGACTTGACTACCTTGAAATATGTGGGGAATACAGTATATTAACTGAAAAATGCAGACAGCACTGACAGAATCTTGATCAATGAGGATGACCTATAAAGCAAACATTATTTCCAGAAATTGCTTATAAATCAGTCTTCGATTTGACTTAGCATAAGTTAACGTGAAACGCTCCCACTACCCTTTCTGTCACCACTAAAATGAGTAACAGGGAGAATCCTGTAAGAGGGTAAGAGGGTGTAGGGCAGTGGTCAGCCCCTGCCTCGGGAGGTTGGTTAGTTACTATGGGTCAATCGGACTCTTTTTTTCCATTCTTCACAGAGGAAATGGGCTGTCTCCTAGTGGAACTATCAGATGCGTACCAGGAGCCATGTTTGCAAAGCCAATAGGGTCTATTAAAAGCTAAGGTACATTCAAGGTCAGAACTAATCTCACTGATTTTTAGAAAAAGAATGTGGGACCGTTAGAACCTACAGGCTTTGATAAGAGCATCACGTCACTAATTAGAACTTTCCCCTTCGTTTTATCATGTGGGTGGTAAACCCTAATTCCATGACACAGTCTTCTCTTGCATGTGATCATTGCTATTGATTCCTATGGATGACAACTTTTCTCTCCTGCTATCAAAGGCAGCCCTGAGCTCGTCCCCCTGCATCCAAGTGCTGGCTCCAACACCAGCTTTGAGACCTGGGGCAAGTCAATTGCTCTCACTTTCTCTGTCTACAACATATGCGTCCTGGCACCTAGGTTGCAAGGATGACAGGAGACAATGCATATAAATGCTGTCATCTTTGGCTTTCTGCACAGGCATGGTCATTGCATCAGATGAGCCTAAAATAATCTTGTTGCATAAAATATTGAAATCTCACCGTAACCTTCCGTGAACAGATGGACTTTTAACCAAACTCTGCACTCTTGAGCCCCGGCCAGAGCGTTTATTTACTGAAGTGCCCAAAGGACTTCGTTCCGTGGTCCCTGTGCTTGAATGCAAGTCTTATTTGTTAATTTCCATTTCCTAGCAATTCAGGACATTTGAGGAGAAGCTATTTTATTTACTTGGAAAAAGTGAGAAGTTGTCATTTGCAAGCTAATTTGCGGTTTGGGCTGAGCAAGCAGACTCTTACTTTGCTTTGGCCCAAATAAAATCAGTTTTTGGCAACAGGATCCAAGGTAATTGACTCCGACGCTGCTGCCAGTTTGAGCATTCTCTCTCCAAATCCTTACCATGCAGAGAAGAGAAGAACCCCACTTTCCTTTTGTAAATGTAGAGCAGTGCAAACCCAGCACAGCCAGGTTTGCTCCGGGATGCGCGGGCTGTCCTCCCTCCGCTTTCCCATGACGCGGCTATTCCTGGCTGTCGGTGGGGAGGACGCATCCGGAGCATGTGAGGTCCCGGGAAGCGCTCCAGCATCTCTCCCTCTTTCTGGGCCACTCAGGATTTGGTTTTCCAGACGGGCTGCGAGCAGGGGAAGCGTGAATAACTGGATTGTGCAGACAAGCTGTTGCACCTCCGCTTGGCTGAAGAGTTGAAGGGTTCACCCCTCGTCTCAAGGTTGTTTTGTTTTGCTCTGCTTTTTGGAAGCGCTAACAAGGAAAGAAGAAGGGCCAGGGTCCCTCTCCTAGGTCTAGTTCCTCGGTCTTTTCAGAGAACAGGGACAAATGACAAAAGTCTCCCTCTAAGTCCCCCATCCCCTCTGCTGCTGCAAAGATGAGGGATTGGCAATGATTAGGTACTGATTCCCCAAGGAAGGCAGACCTTTCTGCCTATAAAAACCAAGTCAGATCTTGAACTTGAATTTGGCTTATGTCTTTGCCTTGTTTGCATCATTTTCTGACTGTCTCCCAGCACAGGCAGGCTCTTTTGCCACCTGAGAAGCAACGATGGAAACCAACACTTCGCAGATGGCCACTGTGGTCTCCCTAACACACACACAGCACAGGAAAGCATATGTAAGGCGGTTGGCTAGAACTTATTTTAAATAGTTTTCTGTCCTGCGGGGCGTCCTCCTCGCGCTGTGGTTTCTGCCTTTGGCGTCTATGTGATTTCCAAAGCCCCTCTTGGAGATCGAGACCTCAGGCTACTCCTCTGCACCACAGGGGAGCTCCCACGGCGCCACCCAGCTGGGCTGCAGCACAGCCCCACGTCTGCATCCGGGTCTCTCACGGAACCACAGGTCATGGGTACAAGCAAGCCAAAGAGGATTAACAAGGAGAAGGAAAGGAGAGAGCTTGGAGGCTATACTGCAGGCTCTTCGTGCATACGTGGGAAAGAAAAAAAAAAAAAACCTAGAGTGAAATGCCAGCCTCAGATTAGAGGGACGGCCCAGGGTCTGTCTCCACAGGGCTCAGGGAGGACGTACAGACTGGTTCAAGGTCAGGACATTCACAACAGTGAAACAGTGGATGGGCGTTCTGCCTGGCAATTCAGATGCGATTGGATGCCCCTGTCCCACACCGGAGTGCCCGAGACAGATACCTGATTCCCGCTTCCTGCTGGTGCAGACCCTGGGTGGCAGCCAAGACGGCTTAGATACTTGGATCTCTGTCACCCACATGGGAGACACAGATTGAGTCTCTGGTTCCTGGCTGCAGCCCTGGTCAGGAGCCATTGCAGCTGTCTGGGGAGTAATCCGGTGGATGAGGGTGCTCTCTGTCTGTCTCTCTTTGTGTCTCTCAAAAATAAAATCAAACAGGGTACATCATATGAGGTCCAAGTCTGAGCATCCAGACAGGATAAGGGCCGGAGAAGGCACACTGAGCGTACAGTAGGATGACCAAGAAGGTTGGCCTTGGAGTCCCCATGCTTTTGCTGGCTCAGTGAGCAGCACCCAGTTCTCGAAGCTGCTTATGTCCCAGCTGGAAACCGAGGACAGTCAACCACCCCTCCTCCCCAGGTTGCTGGGAGGATCCATGACAATGGGTTTTGAAGAGGGCTCTACACAAGGGAGGTGCCCAGTGGATTCCGGCCATCCTTGTATTCTGCCATACTCCCACGTGCCAAGCGCCCTGCCCGGTGCTGGGGAGGTGTGCCAAGTGAGACACACACAGTTGCAGGAGGCCACAGAGGAACAGAGTCTGGACACGTGGGCAGGGGTCTGTGAATGGATATGGACAGGACTTGAGTGAGGGGAGATGTCAGGAGATGGTCCTTCCAAGAGGTCGGTTGGGGAAACAGAGGAGGTGGATCTTGGAGACGGCAGTGGGAGAAGGAGACGCATGTGACTGTGACAGCAAGGAGCAAGTGGCGACAGGAATGCACAGAGGGGAGCGTGAAACGTGGGGTTAGCTACCTGGGCTCGTGGACAGTTTCTGAAAGCGAGGTGGTGGCGTCCAGAAGCATGCATGGGATTCTGGCGCACCAAGGTGTCCTCTGATCGCCGGGCAAGGCGTCACTGCGTGGCTGCCAGGGCAGTGAGGAGTGGCTGAGCCAAACTCCAGGAGAGAAGGGACCCCCAGCCCCAAGGTCATGAACCCATCAGCTCCATGGCTGCCTCTCACAGCTTCTCCTTGTGGAAGCCACAGCTGGGAGGCCGAGCAAAGCTCTTGTCAACTCATGAATTGGGAAACAGAAATTGGAAAAATGAGTGTATGCCATGAAGTTCAGACCCGGGGCGGGGGGGGGGGGGAGGTGGGCAGCGGGCCTGGGAGACACCCCAAGCCCATGGCTGGGACCCCCAGTGCAGGTTTAGCTGTTTGTGGACCTCATTCTTCCACAGGAATTTCAGAGTGAGTGTGTTGCGTTCCCTAAAGGAAAAATCTGGTGGGAATTTTGATTGCATTGAGTGGATTAAAAGGGAGAGAACCGATCTTGGGATGTCTTTGTTCATTTTAAAATGATGCATTGTCAGTTGTACCAGTCTCTCCTTGGAGATCTTAAAAATCGTGGATTAACCTCCACCTAGCGGCGCCGGCACACCGGGTTCTAGTCCCGGTCGGGGTGCCGGATTCTGTCCCGGTTGCCCCTCTTCCAGGCCAGCTCTCTGCTATGGCCTGGGAGTGCAGTGGAGGATGGCCCAAGTGCTTGGGCCCTGCACCCCATGGGAGACCAGGATAAGCACCTGGCTCTTGCCATTGGATCAGCGCGGTGCGCCAGCCGCAGTGCGCCAGCCGTGGCAGCCATTGGAAGGTGAACCAACGGCAAAAAAGGAAGACCTTTCTCTCTGTCTCTCTCTCACTATCCACTCTGCCTGTCAAAAAAATAAAAATAAAAATAAATCGTGGATTAAGCCAATCTCTAGAGATTTTACATTTTGTTGTTACAATAAATGGTAGCTTGGATAGAAGTATATATATAGCTGGATACAACTGGTATGGAGAAATAGCATAGTTATAATTTGATATTTTTATCCAGAAACCTTGTTAAACTTTATTTACTTATTTTCATTTTACTTGGAAGACAGAGACACCCAGAGAGAAACTCATTTTTCTCCCTTGCAAGTTAGACAGGAAACACAGACTTTTAATATAGAATAAAGCTATCAAGAAGCATTAAGTCTAATTATCAAATGACACGGGTTTAAGTTTCACAAGGACGAAGGGCATTTTATGATAAAGTATTACAATTGTATTACAATTCAAATGTGTCATCTTAGGGTGGTGAACTATGCTATAATACATTTGTTTCTAACTGTTCAAATCTCATACTTACCTTTTATGATGATTTAGCTTTCTATATATGCTTTTTAGATGCAGATTTCAAAAAATTAGACATTTCACTTTTCAACAGAATTCACGGGGTCTGCACTAACACCGGCACACAAAAGCTACGTACAGCGGGAAGCACAAGGCTGCATGTTCTCGCGGGTCTCACCCAAGGGTCAGAGACCTAAGGGGCTCGAAGTTCTTGCAGCCTGAAGTACATCATCTCCTCCCCTGGCTGCCAGCGGATGCAGGCACCACTGGGGAGAACACCTGACACGCAGGTGCTCCCAGGAGAAGCACACGTGTGTCTTGATCCCACAGACCCACACTGCGGCCCCCCGTGAGGGTGCCAGAGAGGGGTCCCCGGGCAGCTGGGCCAGCAGGCAGGTGGCAGGACTCACACCAAGGCTGGAGGAGCTGGAGAGAGCCGCCAGGGGTCTCCGCCTGGCCCACCCTCCACTAGGGTGTGCGGGTCAGCGCGAGGACACCTAGTGGCTGGCAGCCAGATCTGCATCAGCATATATGAAATCGTTTTTTTGTTTGTTTGTTTGTTTGTTTGTTTTAAAGAATGGCTGTTGGGGTCCGAGCTGTGGTTGGCGCTGTGGTGCAGTGGGTTAAAAGCCCCAGCCTGCAGTGCCAGCATCCCATATGGATGCCAATTGGAGTCCCAGCTGCTCCACTTCTGATCCAGCTCTCTGCTATGGCCTGGGAAAGCAGTAGAAGATGGCCCAAGTGCTTGGACCCCTGCACCCACGTGGGAGACCTGGAAGAAGCACCTAGCTCCTGGCTTCGGATCAGCACAGCACTGGCCATTGCAGCCAACTGGGGAGTGAACCAGTGGATGGAAGACCTCTCTCTGTGCCTCTGCCTCTCTGTAATTCCACCTTTCAAATAAATAAATAAATATCCAAAAAAAAAAAAAAAAAGAATGTGCACAGAACATGGGGAGCCAACGTCTCTTCCTGTGTGATATTCAGGAAGTGAGACACAGTTACCTTAGTTTAATAGCTTGATGAGAAAAAGCAGACAAAGCTTATCTGTGACAGTAAGACAGCCTGCACATTTCCAAACCCTCAGGAGCCCTACCTGGCTGCCACATTTCCAGCAATCACAGGATTAGTAAAATACAGGAGACACAAAAATGACAGGAATCTGATTTTCAATTAGGTGCCAATTTTCTTATCTTAAAAAATTATCGTAATCAGATGTAAGCACATCTATGGGGCACAAGCTGATACGATGATCCGTGTATACAACGTGGGGTGATTAGGTCAGGACACCAGATGTCCTGTCTCCTCAGATGTTGATTGTCTTTGGAGGTGAGAACATCTGAAGTTGATTCTCAGCCATTCTGAAATACACAGTACGTTATGCTTAACCATATGGGTCTCCCATGCGGAGGCCAGGGATCCAAATACTTGAGCCATCACCGGCTGCCTCCCAGGGTGTGCATTAGCAGAACATTAGCCTGGAAGCAGAGCTGGGACTCAAACAAGGTCCTTCCACATTGGATGCAGGCATCCCAAGTAGTGTGTTAACCATGGCACTAAATGCCCACCCATCAATTTTCTCTTTCAGAAGACGCACGACTGATGTTCAGTCTCCGTCCTGAGTTTCTTAGAGTGGTTTTACACTATGTACAGGAGACCCGCACAGAAGGACGGCTACCATCTCTGCAGTAGGAATATTCAATAACAGCATCTTTCAGTACCTCCAGGAGGGAGACGATTGTCCACTTCGTTCAGTGCCCAGCCCAGGGCCTGGTACGCACCACCCGTTTCAATAAGTGCCGAGAAATACTTGCCGGATGGAACTACACTTCTCTGGGAACAGAAGGCTAACCCGGAGTGTTAGTTGACACCGGGAAAGCGTGGAAGACTCCCGGATGGATTGAGCCTGTTTCACCATTTTGCCTAGGGCAGGAAGGAGGAAGTGACAAAGCCCTGTGACCCACACCTGGTAGCCTGGGAGAGGGGTGGCGGCTGGATGCAGCCCTTTCATGTGCCCGGTTGCTCTGCTTCCTGAGGGCGGGTGCCTGGGAAGCCAGAGGTGCAGACTTGTTTGTGCAAGGAGAAGCCAAGGTCACAGGATGCCGGGAAGCGAATGCGAAGTGATACCCAGGGGTGACTCAGAGTCTAAAAATGTGTTGTGCAAACAGCCTGGGTGCCCGTCTCCTGGGGAATTTGGCTGGGCTGCCCTGCAGCGGAGGAATGCTGGTCTCTGTTCTCACAACATGCGCCCCGACGGGGAGCCAGCACCTGCCCTAGCCAGAAATCGCTCCAGAGATCCCCGGCAGAAAAGACACTTCTCAGCCTCAGCGAGTCTAGACAGGAGAAACAAAACTTGGAATCTGCTTAGTCACAAACGAGCTGGAAAACACATGTGTGTGCACACACACACACGCACACACACGCACACACACACACACATGGTCCCTGGGGATGCACACTCACTACACCGGAACAGGTGGCCATTTTCCCAGAAGGGACTTTTCCAATCACCGCCACCCATCTCTAATCACAAGGAGCGAATGGTGCAAACCCAGTGGTGTCCTGCAAAGACAGAAAACCTTCCTGCTTCCTTAGGTGAGACGAGAAGTCCACGGGCTCCTCACTGGCGGCCTCTCAGATGCAAACCTTCGCACCCAGGAATGTCAGGGTCGCCTGAGGAAGCCACCTCTGGGCACCTGCTCTGTCTTCGTGCTCATCACCGCCGATGGATGTTCACAAGTGCATGCGTGGCAAGGCCCTGAGCTCCTGTCTGCAGCCGTATGATCAACCAGGTGAGGAAAACAAATCTCATGCCAAGAGCGCCGTTGAGACCCCGGATTGAGCCTCTCCTCCAGCCACTGGCCTTGTTCCGCTCCCCCCAGTACCTGGGACTGGAAGGAGAAAGAACAGCACCCTGGTGGCCAGGTAGGACATTCTGCCCCAAATGGACCCCAGCTGGGCGACTTTCCCCTCCGGTGGGACCACCCAAGCAGCTGGGAGGCCTCCATCACGGGTCTTGGCTGTGGCTAAGACCAGCCTCACACACACATCAGTCTCTCAAGTCAATACATTAAAAATATGAAGTGGCAAAATCCCCACGTTTGCCAGCAGATTCTCCAACAACCCCCGTTGTCCTCTCTCTAAGTTCTCAGTATCCCTTCTCCCCCTGACACCCATGTGGCCAGCGACCCCAGCTGCCCAGGGCACTGGCAACCTCCCCGAAACCTGGCCGACGAGGCCACTGTCCCCAGCCCTCCCTGCCCTGAGCGAGGAAGCCTGGGTGAGGCGGGACTGCTGGAGCAGACGCCCCCTGCTGGCTGAGCTGCTCCCCGTGGAGTCCTGTGGGTAGAACGGTTCCGGGCTGGTGACAGGCACTGGACAAGGACTCTCAGAGTCAAAAAGGGCAGAAGTAGGAGACCCCAAGGGACTCTCCGACCAGCCCGCTCTCGTGGACACCTTTGCCCTGATGGGTCACGCAGCAGAACCACCACTTGTTAACACGGAGGAGCAACACGTCCCACAGTCTACACGCGGGCTCTCTGCCTTCCTGCCCGCTCAGTGCTGCTGTGTTTGGTGTGGGTTGGTCCAGAAATCTCCGTGAAACACCACCCTTTCTTGCAAAGAAACTGACGCGGCGAGTCTGCTGCCCCCCCCCCCCCCCCCCGATCGAGCAAATGTGGGCCTTCCTAGGCTTCCTTCTCACTTGTTCCCGGGAGAAAAGAAGTACCTCTCCCGCTTTCTTGAAATTTCAAATATGGGTGGGTGCAGGGTGCTGGAGAAAGGATGAGGAGAGCCCCCGGGTTTGTCCCGGAGCCCCAGGGCAGCCGTCTCCTCTCTGTGTGTCTTTCCGGGCGTGTGGTCCTGCTGCCTGTGGGCACGGCTGGGAAGAAAGCCTGGGCCCAGCTCAGGGCTCGTGGCACCTGTGCAGCTGGCTTCTGGCAGCCGGTGACACAGCGGGGCGGGCCTCGTACATTACTGATGGGGACGCCTGTGTAGGGAGGAACGCGTTCGTGACAGCGCCACCTTGTCAGGCCTGGGCCGAGGTGATGGCCGGTGACTCACACAGACCTGGTCTCCTGGGGTGCCTAGAGAGACATAAAGGCTGGGGCCAGAAGAGGAAGCCCTCCCTCCTCCCCGTCCCCCATCCCCCGCCCTGCAGCTCCTCCCCACCTTCCCTCTGTCCGTGAAGGTGACCCCTGCTCCCACTCGCCATGTCCGTGAGCCCCCAGGGGAGATGTGCCTTCCCCTTGATTGTCACTGGCTTCTCACTGTCCGGTGCTTTTCCACGCCGTTCCCAGTGCTTGTAAATGCTCGTCCCTCAAGTCTCTCTATTGCTTTCATCTTGCTCCTACTTCCAAGTCCAACTCAGGGGGCGGGCATTTAACATCACGGTTAAGATACCTGCACCCCACCCAGGGCTGCCTGGGTCTGACTCGCGGCTCCAGCTCCTGAATCCAGCTTCCTGCCCGTGCAGACACTGAGAGGCAGCCGGGATGGCTCCAGTACTGAGTTCCCACCTCCCAGCTTCAGCCTGGCCCAGTGCCAGGGGACCTCGCTGTTGGGTGCTCTGTCTGTTTAGAGGGTGACAGGTTTCTGGGGCCCCTGTGCCCACACCTTGTCTCAGGGCCAGTTCAGAAGCTGTGGTAGTCACAGTGCCGTAGAGTCTGTCTAACAGACAAAGTGGCTAACTGAGAACATAGGCACCAGCTTGTGCCTAGCTGTCGGGATTTGGAAGGACTGTTCAGTGTTTTTTAATTTGAGCCAGCCAGCCAGAGGTAGACTCACACAGAGAACCACCATCTACTGGTTCACTCTCCAAACGCACACGATGGCTGGGACCAGGCTGGAGTTCAAGTTCAGAGCCAGGAACTCAATCCAGATCGCCCATGTGGATGGCAGGGACGCAAGGAAACTTGAGTCACCCCCCCCATACCCCCTACCTCCCAGGGTCTGCATCAGCAGGAAGCTGGACAAATGTTTGTATGTAAATAAATCCCTCCTTGTCGTTCCCCGGGATCTGGAGCTCATGTCAGAAACAGCTCGGCTGGAAATCAGGGTCGGCGTGCAGAGCGCCCGCTCTCGGATTCCAGCTCGAGGTGTTGATCCTCCCAGGCAAGCCGCAACGGCACGGTAGAAGCTGCTTTGTGCAGCGTAGGAGGGAGGAGCGGCGGCAGAGAGTGGGTGAGAGATTCTTGTCATAGTCCAGGCAAGAGGCCACACGGCTTCCCGTGAGAAACAGAGAGGAGGGCGGGCTGCCGTGGCCGGTCCTGTGCTGGGGCCGTTACGACTGTCCTAGGGATGAGATGGGGAGGTTAGAGCTGGAGGGTGTGCAGAGAAACAGACCTGCACGCAAAGCTGCGGCTGCCCTTCTGTTCTGTTTGGAGTAGCACGGGCTGAGGGTGTGTTGAGGTTCCCCACGGCAACACGGAGTCTGTGGCCGCTGAGCTGAGCTGATGGTCAGCTCCTGCTTGCTGGCATTAGCAGGCATCTCAAGGCATCCAAGGGAGCTGCTTCCCAGAACTATTGAATCTGGTCTCGAGTTACAGACTATGAACAAAGACAGACTTCTCTTAAAAAAAAAAAAAAAAGAAAGAAAGAAAGAAAGAAAGAAAGAAAGAAAGAAAGAAAATTTTCATTTACTTGAAAGACAGAGAGACAGAGACAGAGCAAGATCTCCCATCCACTGGTTCTCTCTCCAAATGCCCTCAGCAGCCAGGGCTGGGCCAGGCCAAAGCCAGGAGCCTAGAACTCCCTCTGGGTCCCCTACGTGTGTGGCAGGGACCCGGGTATATCAGCCATCACTTGCTACTCTCCAGACTATATTACCAGGAAGCTGGAATCAGATGCAGAGCCTGGACTCAAAGCAGGCACTCTGATTGAGGGATATGGGCACCGGGCCACACACCTGCCCCTCCAAATAATAATTTGTATTTTAAAAATTAGTTGCTAGTGCTTTTTTCCTCCGGTAATAATCACATGTGCTTGTAAGAGAAAACATGTGAGCCGGCGCCATGACACACTAGGTTAATCCTCCACCGGTGGTGCTGGCATCCCATATGGGCGCCGGGTTCTAGTCCCCGTTGCTCCTCTTCCAGTCCAGCTCTCTGCTGTGGTCCTGGAAGGCAGTGGAGAATGGCTCAAGTGCTTGGGCCCTGCACCCACATGGGAGACCAGGGGGAAGCACCTGGCTCCTGCCATAGGATCAGCGCAGCGCCAGCTGTAGCAGCCATTTGGGGGTGAACCAACAGAAGGAAGACCTTTCTCTCTGTCTCTCTCTCCCTCACTGTCTATAACTCGACCTGTCAAATAAAAAGAGAGAGAGAGAGAGAGAGAGAGAGAACACGTACAATCTATGCACACAAACATAGTATGGCAACTGCCTCTCACAACCTGGGAGTAATCACTGTCCACGCTGTGTCCCCTCTCGTCAGTGCTTAGTGTGTGTGTGTGTGTGTGTGTGTGTGCTTTTGTTTTGTTTTTTGGTATCAGCGTTACTGTGACACTGACTCTGGCTTGGCCTGGGGCTGGGACGCATGAGTGGGAGGCAGTGAAGAGGAAACGGACTCCACAGGGAAGCTGAACTTTTCTCCAGGACTCCCAGTGGTGCGCCTGAGCCCTCTTAGCCGTGGAGGAAGTCTGTGCCGCAGACCCTCTTCTCTGCTCCCGCTGCCGCTCAGTCCCCACTCCGCCAGGTGGCGGGGCAGGCTTGGTGGGAAGTGGCTGCCAACCCACCCCGCTTAGAGTCCATCTTACGGAGAGGCCGAGCCCTCAGCCAGCCTGAGACCCAGGGAGGGTCACTTCAGGTCCTCCGTGCTCCCGAGGACCCGCAGCGCCTTCCTCTTGCCAGCCTCTGGGCGCCCGCACACCGCAGCTCAGGGCCAGCTCAGGTGCTTGGGTCCCTGCCACCCAGTGAGAGACCTGCGTGGAGTTCCCAGCTGTGCTGTAGCAATTCTTGCGTTTTTTGGGGGTAGACAGATTTAGAATTTTATATCCTGTTTGCAAGTTTCCTTTTTAAATTTTTTTTATTTATTTGACAGGTTGAGTTATAGACAGTAAGAGAGAGAGACAGAGAGAAAGGTCTTCCTTCCGTTGGTTCACCCCCCAAATGGCCGCAATGGTCAGAGCTGCGCCGATCTGAAGCCAGGAGCCAGGTGCTTCTCCTGGTCTCCCATAAGGGTGCAGAGCCCAAGCACCTGGGCCATCCTCCACTGCCTTCCCAGGCCACAGCAGAGAGCTGGCCTGGAAGAGGGGCAACCGGCACTAGAACCTGCTCCCATATGGGATGCCGGCACCGCAGGCGGAGGATTAACCAAGTGAGCCACGGTGCCGGCCCCACAAGTTTCCTTATTTATAGAGGAGGAGGAGGAGAGACCCTGAAGTAAAAATCTAGCTAAAAACTTGCCATAAGGCCCTACAGTTCTTTTTGAGGAATATCCTGGAATTTATAACAACTCCCTGGAAGTAATGCTGCAGAGACCGGAGCTTTCTTAGGTTAGACGTATCCTCGGGGCCAGCGCTGTGGCGTGGTGGGTAAAGCCACTGCCTGTGACACCAGCATCCCATATGGGCATCGGTTCGAGTCCTGGCTGTTCTGTTTCCCACCCAGCTCCCTGTTACTGGCCTGTGAAAAGCAGTGGAAGATGGTCCAAGTCCTTGGGCCCC
Organism: Oryctolagus cuniculus; assembly: GCF_964237555.1. Classification (NCBI taxonomy): domain Eukaryota; kingdom Metazoa; phylum Chordata; class Mammalia; order Lagomorpha; family Leporidae; genus Oryctolagus; species Oryctolagus cuniculus. The sequence goes on along the minus strand of NC_091444.1, from coordinate 104,638,508 downwards.
TGCCACTGACGTGGGAGACCTGGAAGAAGCTCCTGGCTCCTGGCTTCGACCTGGCCCAGCCCTGGGTCTTGTGGCCATCGGGGGAGTGAACCCGCAGATGGAAGACCTTTGTCTCTCCCCCTCTCTCGGTAGTTTTGACTCTTTGACTTTAAGTAAATAAATAAACCTTTAAAAAAAAAAACTATCCTGTGAGAATAAACACTGGCAGCTATGGGTTGGTCCAATAACTGAATTCCTTAACCACTTTCCTCAATACAGAAATCAAAACAGCCTCAGGCTGTGGAGGTGTTGTATGCAGCGCAACGTTTGGGGAAGAAATCATGGGTGATGCTTTTTTTTTTTTTTTTTGATTTCTATTTATTTATTTATTTATTTATTTTTTGACAGGCAGAGTGGACAGTGAGAGAGAGAGAGATAGAGAGAAAGGTCTTCCTTTGCCGTTGGTTCACCCTCCAATGGCTGCTATGGCCGGAGCTACACCCATCCGAAGCCAGGAGCCAGGTGCTTCCTCCTGGTCTCCCATACAGGTGCAGGGCCCAAGCATCTGGGCCATCCTCCACTGCACTCCTGGGCCACAGCAGAGAGCTGGCCTGGAAGAGGAGCAGCCAGGACAGAATCAGGCGCCCCGACTGGGACTAGAACCTGGTGTGCCGGTGCCGCAGGCAGAGGATTAGCCTAGTGAGCCTCGGTGCCGGCCATGGGTGTGTCTTTAAGCACGGGCAGACCCACAATCACTTGGCTGTTCGGCTACTGTGTACAGGTTGTCTGAAATCACGTGCTCTGGCCGTTCTGGACCCCGGGCAGGTGGCCTCCCCTGCCCCTGGGCCCTTCTAGTGCTTACTGTCCTTGTTGGCCACTACATAAGGGACGTGGCCCTGCAGCTGAGAAACCTTTTACCCTGCACTGTTCTCCACCCCCAGTGCCCACTGTGCCATCATGGCACTCTCTTTAGTTTAACGTTTCTCTGAAATACGTTTGTCTACACTGATGTGGTGTCCACATATTTAGAGTATATACTTTTGCTCATTTCTTTGCATGGAATAATCCTCCCGCCCAAAACCAGTGGCATCTGTCAAGCTAAGGACAAGCCAACACGACTCTGTAATTACAGAGGCCGCCTAAGCTGGCTGTGTGGTTAGGAGCTTTGAGCTTTAGATAGGTCGGGAGGGAGGAGGCCCTGATGGGGAGGCTGGACCTTTGGCAAGGGCACTGCCACACCCACTGACCCTGGGAACACAACCAAGCAGACCCTTTGCCCTGGATCACAACACGTGAAGTTACCAGCAGAATGGCAGCGTCTGGGGTGTTCTCCAATATCCGAGCTCTCTTTCAGTACGAACAGAGCTGGATTGGATGAGAAAGCAGTGGGGATGCAGGAGGAAACCACTGACAGGCTCTCTGCTAGTTGGGGTGAGGCCAAAGGTGTTTGTGTGTGCAATAATGTGGGGGGGAGGGCGGCGCTGTGGCATAGCGGGTAAGGCCACCACCTGCTGTGCCCGCATCCCATATGGGCACCGGTTCAAGTCCTGGCTGCTCCACTTCCGATCCAGCTCTCTGCTGTGGCCTGGGAAAGCAGTGGAAGATGACCCAAGTCCTTGGGCCCCTGCATCCACATGGGAGACCTGGGAGAAGCTCCTGGATCCTGGTTTTGGATCAGCGCAGCTCTGGCCATTGTGGCCAATTGGGGAGTGAACCAGCGGATGGAAGACCTCTCTGTCTCTGCCTCTCCTTCTCTCTCTGTGTATCTCTGACTTTCAAATAAATAAATACATCGTAAAAAAAAAGATAAGTTTATTTTGTGCAAAAATGTTGGCTTTTTTTCATTATATGTATTTTCCATTCACCTTTTATGGATCCCTCATTTGTGCATACAAGTGTGTGTGTGTAAGTATATCATCCTGTGTTATATAAACAAGTGTGTGTGTATTATATGCAGCTATTAACCTGATTCTTTTTTTTTTTTTTTTGACAGGCAGAGTGGACAGTGAGAGAGAGACAGAGAGAAAGGTCTTCCTTTGCCGTTGGTTCACCTTCCAATGGCCACTGCGGCTGGCGCGCTGCGGCTGGCGCACCGCGCTGATCCGAAGGCAGGAGCCAGGTGCTTCTCCTGGTCTCCCATGGGGTTGCAGGGCCCAAGCACTTTGGCCATCCTCCACTGCACTCCCTGGCTACAGCAGAGAGCTGGCCTGGAAGAGGGGCAACCGGGACAGAATTCGGTGCCCCAACCGGGACTAGAACCCGGGGTGCTGGTGCCACAGGCGGAGGATTAGCCTAGTGAGCCGCGGCGCTGGCCTAACCAGATTCTTAATAACTGTATTAAGTGGTATTCACAGTGATTATTTTAAAAGCAAGCTTTTTTTTATTTTAATGAAACACTTGGGGATATCTGACAAAGGATGAGCTGGGGGGTGGGGAGGGCATCTGGTCTGATGGCAGGAGACGGCCTCTAAGATTTCTCCCAGAAACAGTGCTGGGTGATCCTGCGAATCCACACGCAAATAAGGCCTGCCCTGGGCAGAACTACCCTCGGACTCTCCTGAAGTGTCTATCAGAACCCGGTCAGTGAAAGAACTGCTAGAAGAGCAGCTTCCTCAAGGTTCTTTGTCTCCTGCCCGTGCTGAAGTCATTCCCGCAGTGGAGATGTCTGGCCCTGTGTGACCAGCCACAGGGCCCCCGGGCCACTCAAGGGAGAACACGGGTGCTTGTATTTTCAGCCCAGGAAGGGCAATGACCTTCACTGTGTTAACATGTTCAAAGGGGAAAACCGAAAGATGAGAAATGAATATGTATGAGCTTAAAATAGCATAGTCCTGGGGTGGGTGTTTTCCACTCGGGACGCCTGTGAGCCACATCGGAGTGCCTGGAGTCCAGAGTCCTGGCTCGGCTCCCGACTCCACCTTCCTGCTAACGCAGACCCTGGGAGGCTCAAGTACGTGGGTCCCTGCCACTATCATAGGAGACCCAGAGTTCTGGGCATTTGAGGGGTGAACCAGCAGATGGAAGACGTCCCTCTGTTTTTCAAATGAATCTTTTTAAAAAATGAAATGCCAGGGGTCCAAGCAGGCGGGCTCTCACCTGTTGTTTCTCAGGGTGTGCATCGCAGGAAGCTGCATCCCAGGACCAGGATGCAGGATGCAGATGGCCCCGACAGCGGCCCGACCAGCTGCACTGCGACACCTGCCCTGCCCGGGAGAGGTTTGAGCAGGCAGGTCACCGCGCTGCCTCTGGTAACACGGCAGCCTTCCTTTTTACTCTTCTATTAAAGATGTATTTATTGAAAGGCAGAGTGACAGGACGGGGGGAGGGGAGAGGAGATAGAGAGCTTCCATCTCCTGGTTCACTCTCTCAAATAGTGACAACATCCAGGCCCAAGCCAGGAGCTCCATCCAGGCCTCCCACGTGGGTGGCAGGGACCAATGCACTTGGGCCACACCTGCTGCTTCCCAAGTACATTAGCAGGGAGCTGGGTCAGAAGTGGAACAGCCGGGATTTGAACCATTGCTTCGAAAGCAGATGCCCGCATCACAAGTGGGTGGCTCAACCGGTTGCATGACAACGCCAGTCTCTCTTTTTCCCTGAAGACAAAATAAGAGACATTTTTGAGAGAATCTATCTGGGTTCACGATGCGGAATAAATCCCTGGAAGAGAGAACTGTAGAATTTAGGAATAACTCACCAAGGGAAGTTACAACTTTTTTTTTTTTTTTTTGGACAGGCAGAGTGGACAGTGAGCGAGAGAGAGAGAGAGAGAGAGAAAGGTCTTCCTTTGCCGTTGGTTCACCCTCCAATGGCCACCGCGGCCGGCGCGCTGCGGCCGGCGCACCGCGCTGATCCGGTGGCAGGAGCCAGGTGCTTCTCCTGGTCTCCCATGGGGTGCAGGGCCCAAGCACCTGGACCATTCTCCACTGCACTCCCTGGCCACAGCAGAGAGCTGGCCTGGAAGAGGGGCAACCGGGACAGAATCCGGCGCCCCAACCAGGACTAGAACCTGCTGTGCCAGCGCCGCTAGGCGGAGGATTAGCCTAGTGAGCTGCGGCGCCGCCGGAAGTTACAACTTTTAAAAACTGCTCCCTGATGTGGACTAATGTGTGCTTTGCACAACTGGCTATGTACCACTGGAAAATGTTCAGCGGGGAAGAAAAGCCGGCTGAGGGTCAGCACAGTGGTGGCTCAGCTCTCTGCTAATGCACCTGGGAAAGCAGCAGAAGACGGCCCAAGTGCTTGGACCCCTGCCACCCACGTGGCCCCGTCCAGCCACCATCTCTCTCTGTGTGCGAGGCTGTGGCCCCGTGCCTTCCCAGTCTCCAAGGCTGGAACAGCAGAGGCCATGGTCAACTCCTGTGGACTTGCTGGGGCGCCCATCCTGCCCTGCCACGAACCCTCGGCTGCCCCCTCCCAACGTGCCCTCCACCCACCTTGGCATCCACGTGTAGCTCACACACCTTGGCCCAGGGCAGTGGAACCGGGCCAGCCCCTGCTCCCAGAGCGCCTTCCCTCTGCTTAGCTTCCCTCAGCCCTAGACGGACCCTGCCAGTGAGCACCAGCTGGTGCAGACTTGGCGGGCGGGCTCTGCTCCTGGGAGACCGGCATGTGGGCAGAGAGAGCAGTCCGGTGCTGGGACTCTCACCTCTTCCACGAAGTATTCCATGCCTGCCACGCTTGTTCAATGCATTTTCCTCCCAGAGCTTGTTTCTGTTGTTGGGAACGAATCTTAGTTTCTTCCCTTTCGTGGGAGGGGATGAGCCGTCTTAGAGTGACGAGGAACACTGGTGCAAGGTAGGCGTGGCCTCAGACAGGTTCTCCTTCCTCCCCTCCTCCTCCTCCCCCTCCTGTTGCTGCAGTAGCTGACTGCTAACACGGTGCTGCCTTTCTTGTCATCTGCTCACAGAGTGTTGAGGTGTCTTGGACCGACTGCCAGGCGGTTCCCATTCGGAGTGGGATAGAGGCAGGACGCTAGCTTAGCAGGGCTGAGCTGGGTGTCACAAGCCCCCATGTGTAATTCTATCCCCTTCCTTGTCAATCAGAACGCCTCCTCTCCCGGGATGCCTCGGCTGCATCCGCGGCTTGCAGGGAGGCTGCCACGGAAATATATGGATGCTGAGCTGCACTCGGAACCTGTGCAGGTGCCCTAGAAGTCCCGGGTGGCCTCACCCCTGCAGAGGCACCGCCCCAACATCATAAAGGAGGCCAAAAACCAGGAGGGGCTCACTCTCTTCCACCGAGACCCCGGCTGGAGGGGCTGCCAGGGGCTCGCTCTCTGTTTCCCTCCCCCCACCCTTTATCCTTTCAGGCAAGCTGTGATGGGCATTGGTGTAGGGGCAACGCATGAACATGTGTGTGTGTGTGTGTGCGTGTATCCACTTTATCACCTTTTATTTTTTATTTATTTATTTTTTTAACAGGCAGAGTGGACAGTGAGAGAGAGAGACAGAGAAAGGATTTATCACCTTTTAAATATCACTTTTATCACTCTGTGCACCTTATGTGTGTCAGCACTTAGCATGTTTGTCCTCGTGCATGACAAAAACCTAGAGTAAAAACATATGAATACCTCCTCACCCCCACCACCGTCATCAGCACAGCCCTGCTTCCCAGAGCCTCCAGGCGCCAGAATGACATTGTCTCTCTCCCTCTCACAGGCTCTGAAATGTGGTCCCTTTGCTCCCCCCAGGGGAAAGAATCTCCCATGGCTTTGTCTTTGCTTTGGCCCCAAGCTGCTTCCTAAACCAGGCCCCAGGAAGAAGCTGTGGTCCCTGCCCTGGGTGGGGAAGAGGGAGCCCTGACTATGCCCTTAGGGCTGTCCTGGAAACAGCAACACAGCAAGGCCTGGGGCTAAAGAAACACAAGGAATACAAATGCGGGTTTTCTCGGTTTTCATTCCACCAGCAGAGCCTTAGGAACTGGGTATCTCTGGTTAATCATTCACAGCCAGAAGGCTGGGCGGGTAAACAGGAGCCAGCAGCAGAGAGATAAAGACAGGGGAGGGCAGCTAAGAGCATGCCCAAGTTCAAAGTCCGCAGACGGGTCTGAGCCAGCCGGTGCCAGGCCAAGCTTGAGGGCCAAGAGAGCACAGCAGGGGGCTGATTGCAAGACCCATCCACACCCAAGTTCTTGCTGAGACCGGGCCCTGGCTCTCCCCTCTACTGCTCTTTGCCGTGCTCAAGTGGTTCTGGCTTATGACTTCTAATCTGCACTTGATTTCTTTTAATAGTGAATGATTATTTGAAAAGCAGAGAGACAGAGACAGTCAGACAGAGAGATCTCCCCCACATACCCGCAATAGTCAGAGCTGGACAAGGATGAGGCCAGGGGCCGGGAAATCGCTCTGGGACTCCCACGTAGGTGGCAAGGACACAGGGCTGGGACTCCCACGTAGGTGGCAAGGACACAGGGCTTGGAGCATGGACCACCTGCTGCCCCCCAGGTGCACGTCAGCAAGCAGCTGGAGCTGGATAAAGAGTGAGCACTCGAACCCAGACAGGGGGATGCAGTGTCTCAAGGGGCATCATGACCGCTTGTTAAATGTCCATCTCACCACTCGCCAAATGTCCATCTCTGCTTCAGTTCTTTTTTAAAATGTATCCCGCACCCCCCCCCCCAAACCTTTTATTTAAGGAATACAGACTTCATTTCATAAGTACAGCTTTAAGAATATAGTGATTCTTCCCACAGTACCCGCCCTCCCACCAGCCCTCCCAGCCCTCCTCCTCCTCCTCCCTCTCCCATTCCCAGCCCCATTCTCAGGTCTCTGCCCTGGTTTGCCAGGCAGTCCCTGTAGGGACGGATGGATGGGCCTTGACTCCCCCTAGTGGACAGCAGCAGCCGGCGCCGCGCAGCCCGGGAGCCCAGGGCGGCTGTCCTCAGATGCCCTCTGGGCCACACAACTGCGGGTGCCCTGCAGCCACGTGCACCCAGGCCGCCACAAGACCAGGCTTCCGGGCGTGGCTTTCTCTTCCGGGCTTCATTTTCACGCGACTTCCATCAGGTACCGTCCAGATGGACTTTATTCTGTAAAAGGGGCCGAAGAAGCTGCTGGTGGGAGAGCTGGCCCGGAATAAACCAGCTGTGACCCTGAGACTCCTCATGGGGCAGTCCTGGGGGGAGCCTCTCTTCTGCTTCTTGTAAATCCGAAACGTTAGGGATGTGGAGAGAAGCAGAGAGAACGTTCCCGGGCTCCTACGTCCTGGGCTATGTCCTAGCCTCCGTGATGCCCCCTCTCGGCTGGGCTCAGCTTCTGCCGGCCATGCAGCTGTTCTAAGAACCAGGAGAGAAGCCTCCCGCGTGTGAACTGGCTGAACCCTGCACTGGTTTTTCTTTGCTTATGAAGACCTTGAGCTGTAGCCAGGGGAGGCATCCTGGTTCCTGGGCGTACGCACCTGCCTACTACCTACCTACCTACCTATTACCTGCCTCCTCCCTCCCTCCTGTGCCCTACCTCCTTCCTTCCCTACATCCGCCCTCCCTGCCTCCACACCTCCTACCTGCATACCTGCCCGGGCTCTGTCCTACCTGTATCACAGGACTGGAAGACTCAAGTCCAGATTTTTCTCTCTGTAAAAGCCAGAGGACCGAATCAGACGAGATGGAGACAGCCCTGCCAGTTCCCAGGAGGCCTGAGCAAGCAGCATTTAGCATCCTCTCAAAGATCGGCCCCCTCCCCTCGCGGCCCACCCCCTCCCCCAGCATGGCGGGAGATGCTTCCTTCCTCCCGTTCCTGGCCCAAGTGCTCCCCGGCTGTCGGAACCAGAACTGGGGCGGCGCCATCTGCTCCCCTGGCAGAGCAGGCAGCCTCGTAGCCCTGGGTGCGCAGCTGCCTACACGAGGAAAACGTATCCACGTCGTGGGGACCTCAGCAATGAGCGGCTGCACTCGGCTTTTTGGCCTTTTACTGGAGCTGAGCTCAGGCGGCTCCAACCCGTGCAAATCCAAGAAGCATGTCAGCCCAGAAATGGCTCTGCCTCTGTTACCAGCTTCAGCCTGCAGCTGGAAGAAGAGCTATTTACGGCTTGCAAGCAAAGTGCTGGCGGTAGGAATGCACAGGTTGTCCTCAAGGGAATCCAGGTGTTTGCTTTAGACAGAGGCTACACCGCAGCTTAACCCTTCACTGCCCCACACGTGTCACTTCCACGGGGCCCCTCCAGAGGCCCTGGGCCTTGAGGAAGTCACCTTGTTGCTGGCCTCCAGGTGGCAGCCTCCTGTTGGGTATGGAAGAAAGAGAAGTTCAGGGGCTGGCGCTGTGGTACAGTGGGTTAACGCCCTGGCCTGAAGCGCCAGCATCCACAGGGGCGCTGGTTCTAGTCCTGGCTGCTCCTCTTCCAATCCAGCTCTCTGCTGTGGCCTGGGATAGCACCCACGTGGGAGACCTGGAGGAAGCTCCTGGCTTCGGACCGGTGCAGCTCCGGCCGTTGCTGCCATCTGGGGAGTGAACCAGCGAATGGAAGACCTCTCTCTGTGGCTCTGTCTTTCAAATAAATAAAAATAAATCTTTTTAAAAAAAAGAGAAAATAAAGAGAAGGTCAAGGGCAGAAGATCCTATTGGGTTGATGCTTGCCCAGTTCTTTGCCTCTTCCTTGAGGAACTCAGCCCTCAGTCGAGTGAAAGCATGAATGTGTGTGTGTGTGTGTGTGTGTGTAAGTAAGGAGCTGTTGCTACTGCTTTGGTGTGTTCAATAGAAAACCATAGTTGTTGATTTTTAAAAAGATTTTTTATTTATTTGAAAGGTAAAGTGAGAGAGAGGAAAGTACCTCCCACATACTGGTTTGTTCCCCAAATGCCCACAGCATTTAGGGCTGGGCCAGGCAGAATCCAGGAGGCAAGAATTCCAACCAGATTTCCGATGTGGGTGGTAGGGGCCCAAGTACCTGGGCTTCCCAGGCACCCTAGCAGGGAGCTGGATCAAAAGCAGAGTAGCTGGGACAGTGAACCAGGGCTCCGATATGGGATGCTGACATTGCAAGTGGCTTAAACCATTGTGCTATAATGCCAGTCCCACGTTGTTGACTTTTAAAAGTATATTTATTGCCGGCGCCGCGGCTCACTAGGCTAATCCTCCGCCTAGCGGCGCCGGCACACCGGGTTCTAGTCCCGGTCGGGGCGCCGGATTCTGTCCCGGTTGCCCCTCTTCCAGGCCAGCTCTCTGCTGTGGCCAGGGAGTGCAGTGGAGGATGGCCCAGGTGCTTGGGCCCTGCACCCCATGGGAGACCAGGAAAAGCACCTGGCTCCTGGCTCCTGCCATCGGATCAGCGCGGTGCGCCGGCCGCAGCGCGCCGGCCGCGGCGGCCATTGGAGGGTGAACCAACGGCAAAAGGAAGACCTTTCTCTCTGTCTCTCTCTCTCACTGTCCACTCTGCCTGTAAAAAAAAAAAAAAAAAAAAAAAAAAAAGTATATTTATTGGGGCTGGCACAGTGGCGTAGCAAGTAAAAGCTGCCGCCTGCAGTGCCGGCATCCCATATGGGTGCCGGGTTGAGTCCTGGCTGCTTCACTTCCAATCCAGCTCTCAACTATGGCCTGGGAAGGCAGTGGAAGATGGCCCAAGTCCCTGGGGTTCTGCACCCGCATGGGAGACCCCCAAGAAGCTCCTGGCTCCTGGCTTCGGATTGGCACAGCTCCAGCCGTTGTGGCCAATTGGGAAGTGAACCAGCGGATGGAAGACCTCTCTCTCTCTCTGCTTCTCCTTCTCTCTGTGTGTAACTCTGACTTTCAAGTAAATAAATAAATCTTTTTAAAAAAGTATATTTATCTATTTGAGAGGCAGAGAGAAATTTCTCACCGGCTGGTTCACTGTCCCTACGCCCAAATGGCTGAGGCCAGGCTCAGCTGAAGCTGGGAACTCAATCCGTGTCTCTTATGGGTGACAGGGACCCAACTACCTGAGCTGCCACCCAGAACGTGCAGTAGCAGGCAGCTGGAATCAGGAGTGCACTCAGGACTGAAACCCAGGTGTTCGGATGTGGGATGTGGATACCATAGCCAGGGTCTAAACCGCCAGCCCAAGTGCCCACCGCTAGTTGTAGATTTTCAGATGAAAGCAAAGTGCCCTTAGGCAGGGTAGAGTTGATTGATGCCCCTAGAAGCCGCCGTCTGTCTGCTCAGGGGGCAGTGCTGCTGTTCTTGGCTTACTCGCTTGATGTCGAGCCTGGGCTAGGGAAAGAGGGAAAGTGGTTCTTTTAAAAAAGTCTGATAAAGAAAGGAGTGGCCAAGTGGCTGCACGGACAGTGGGACAGCTCTGAACACACTCGCATGTGCTTTTGACAAGTGATGCTCAAAAAGATAAAACAAACAAACAAAAACAGCCCGCTGTGTGGGCAAGGATTTCCTGGGCGTTTCTCAGAGACAACAAACAAAGCAGTCCCTGTCCCCCCCCCCCCCGCCCCCAGGCCTCAGCTGACCCCGTGGCGGTGTGGTCCCCTGGCTGTGGGTGGAAGCAGTGAGAGCGTCCTTGGGCCCCCTGGTGCATCTCCAGGTTCAAGGGTGAGGCAGCAGAGCTCAGGGGCCGCCACAGTCTCCTAGGCTGCCCGGTGCACCTGCTGTGGCTCGGACACCTGGACAGCGGGGGGTGTGTGTGTGTTGGGGGGAAGATCCCTGGGCTGTACACAAGTGCCGGCTCTGACTCCCCTCTAGCCGGGGCCCTCGTCCCTTCTACCTGGTGGTTCTCAGAATTGGGGTCTCCTAGAAGCTTGCTAAAAATGCAGAATCTTGGCCACACCCCTGCTCCGACAACCCAGAACTACTGAGTCAGAAACTCTGAGGAATGGGCCCAGCTGTCGGGGTCTCTGCCTCCTTCCGGTTTTCATCCAGAACGCACGCTGGGATTGCAGAGTTCGGGTCGGTCTGGGCTGGTCTCCCCCGTGGTGGCCAAGGCTGCTCTTCCAGGAAGGCTGGAACCAGAGCTTGAAGTGCTGGTCACAGCCACACCTGCGCTATTACTGTGTTAAGAAAGTGCTCTTTTCAAAGTATGAGGACAGATGTAATTTGCTTGATAGTGTGTGTTAGATTTAACTTTTACTTATTTGTTTAAATATTTACTTTATTTAAAAGGTGATTGACAGTCAAAGGGTGGGGGGAGACAGAGGGTGAAATCTTCCATCCGCTGGTTCAACTCCCTAAGTGCCAGCAACAAACCACCAAGGCTGGGCCATGGTGAAATCGGGAGCCAGGGAGTCCATCCACTCTCCCACACGCACGGCAGGGGTCAGATAACTTGAGCCATTGCCAGTTGCCTTCCCAGGTCCGTCAGCTGGAAGCTGGATTGGAAGCAGACTAACTGGGACTTGAACCCACGTTCCGAGATGGGATACAGGCATCTTAACGGTGACGGAACTGAACAGCCTCCCTGTCAGAGTATGCTCTGTGACACCTGTGCCAAGCTAAGTACCCGTGCTGTGCTAAGTACCATGCTAAGTACCTGTACTGTGCTAAACTACCTGTGCCGTGCTAAGTACCACACTATGCTAAGTACCCATGCTGTGCTAAGTACTATGCTAAGTACTTGTACCATGCTAAACTACCTGTGCCATGCTAAGTACCACACCATGCTAAGTACCCATGCTGTGCTAAGTACCATGCTAAGTACCTGTACTGTGCTAAACTACCTGTGCCGTGCTAAGTACCACACTATGCTAAGTACCCGTGCTGTGCTAAGTACTATGCTAAGTCCTGTACTGTGCTAAATTACCTGTGCCATGCTAAGTACCACACCATGCTAAGTACCCATGCTGTGCTAAGTACCATGCTAAGTATCTGTACTGTGCTAAACTACCTGTGCCATGCTAAGTACCACACCATGCTAAGTACCCGTGCTGTGCTAAGTACCATGCTAAGTCCTGTACTGTGCTAAATTACCTGTGCCATGCTAAGTACCACACCATGCTAAGTACGCGTGCTGTGCTAAGTACCATGCTAAGTACCTGTGCCATGCTAAGTACCACACCGTGCTAAGTACCTGTGGTCCATCCTGCTGTCCCTGATACCTCGGTTGCAAGTCACAAGATTGGAACTCCATCTTTTTTATTTATTTCTTCTGTCTTGAAGATCTTCCTTTCTGCCCCAAGACTCTATAATCAACTGTGAACATGCCTTGGGAGTGATACCTTTAAAACCTGGAGGGGCCTTAGCTGGACGGGACTGCAAACCAGGCTGCTCAGTAGCTGCCACTGGACTGGAGGACAGCAGTGGATGGCCTGGGGCAGCTTCCTTCCTCCAGGGCCTTTTTGCTCCTGAACCTTTCCCGCATTCCTTTTGTATCCTTTTTCTTTTCCTTTAATTGTCAGAGGTAGTAGAAGGCACTGCAAAGGTATGTTGCCCTTAGCAACTTCACTTGAGCTCTCAGCCCAGGAGCAAAAATAGCAACTTAATGACAGACTGGCTAGGGGTAAGTACCAGGGGAGGCCACCGCCCCAGGCTCCTCGCTCCTCACCAGGCAGAACAGAAGCCTGCTTAGGTGCCGGCTGCTTCATTAGCTAATTCCACATAGGTTCTTTTTTTTTTTTAACAAAATGATTTTTATTTTATCTGAAAGGAAAAGCCACAGAGAGGGAGAGAATCTTCCATCTGCTGGTTCACTCCCCAGATGCCCACAACTGGGCCTGGCCGAAGGTGGAGCCAGAAACTCCATCCGGGTCTCCCAGGTGGGAGGCAGGGACCCAAGGACCCTGCGGTAGCAGGAAGCTGGCGTCAACAGTGGATCCAGGGCTTGAACCCAGGCACTCGGGATTGCGAGGTGGCCTCCCATGGGGCATCGAATTTGCTCCACCAAACACCTACCCCAGCGATTCTGTCATCTGATGGGATGTGTTAAATTATTATTTAATATTTCAATTTTAAATGCGGAAACAGTGAAATGAGATGTGATTTTTTTGGTAGATATGTACTTTAGTCGACATATATTTTACTGAATTTTAATAATATGTTTGAAGTTGGAATGTATTCATTTTAATTTTCAACTCTTTTAAAGAATGAGTTCAGAAAAAAAAGTAGTATTGGGGATATGATTTTAAAGTTGGATAAATTGTACGTTTGGCAGATCTTTTCATCTTATTAATACTCACTTCATAATTATTGGAGGGGTGGGCACTTGGCCCAGCAATTAGGACAAGTTAAGACTAGTAAAGCAATGGCTCAAATCCTCCCACATAGGACACCCACAGTGAGTTCTGGGCTCCAGGCACAGCCCCGGTTGTCGTGGGCATTAGGGGAGTGAAGATCTCTCTCCACCTCTCTGCCTTAACCCCTTCCCAAGACAGCTCCTCCCAGCGGCCCCGCCTCTTAAAGGCCCCATCACCACTCCACATCTCCACCCCAATGCCAAATGCCAGAACCTGCCGGGACTGGGACTGGTCACACCCAAACCAGGGAAGAACACAACGTGTATTCAAAGATAAGCTGTCAAATGTGACCACGTGACACTAACATATATTATCAATACTCAACAAGAAACCTGTGGCAATGGCTCAGCTTAAACTAGCAGCCGTTCTTTGGGAAGAACATTTTATCACTGACACTGTTTAAGATCGCCAAAAGCAAACTGGGGCTACTGTTGTGGTGCAGCTGCCAAGGGGGGATACCTGCGTCCCCTATCAGAGTGCTGCTTCGAGTCCTGGATACTCTACTTCCAAGCCAGGTAACTGCTGATGTGCCTGGGAGACAGCCGCTCATGGCACCAGTGCTTGGGTGCCACTCCACGGGAGGCCTGAATGACATTCCCAGCTCCCAGCTTTGGCCTGGCATTTGGGAAGTGAACCAGTGGGTGGAAAATTCTCTCCCTCTCTCTGTCCCTTTCCCTTTCTCTCTCTCTCTGCCTTTCAAATAGATGCAAATAATAAAAGAATAAACATGCTTTTTAAAATACAAAGTGCTGGCCAGCGCTGTGGCTCACTGGGCTAATCCCCCACCTGCGGCGCCAGCACCCTGGGTTCTAATCCCGGTTGGGGTGCTGGTTCTATCCCAGTTGCCCCTCTTCCAGTCCAGCTCTCTGCTGTGGCCAGGGAAGGCAGTGGAGGATGGCCCAAGTGCTTGGGCCCTGCACCCACGTGGGAGACCAGGAGAAGCACCTGGCTCCTGGCTTCAGATTGGCGCAGCGCTGGCCGTGGCAGCCATTTGGGGGATGAACCAACGGAAAAGGAAGACCTTTCTCTGATAAAAAGAAAAAAATACAAAGTGCTTAGGATCAGATTTCTTACTGCTTTTACATCCTCTACAGACAACAATGGAAGTCCAGTTGCTGGATTTTCCAAATTCCCTCCCAGCTGGCTGGTGCCCCCAAGCCCTCCTTCGTGTTGTTGGACGGCTCTGGAAATGGGCAGACCCTGGTGTGGCATCTCTCCACCCCAGTGGAGGAAGTAACATTTTTAATGCTAGCGGCAAGAATTTGTCAGTGCCTTTCTGGGGGAGTTTGGCTGTTTATTCCTCCCTCCCTCGATTTCTTCAACATGCATTAATAACCCCAGAATGGGGGGCAGCGAGCACCGCAGGGCTGTGTCCTAAGGGGTCACCCAGTCCTGAGGGAGAGACTGACACGCGGTGCAGCAAGTGCCTGCGGGAACCCAGGGCTCTGGGAGGGGCTGGTGGGAGGTAGCTCCTGTAGGGGATCACCAGGGTGGGGAGCGGAGGCCAGGATCATGGACCTACCGGGTGTGTTTGCAGCCCAAATGCCCTGCCCTTGGAGAGCTGGGTTCTGCTGCATGGAACATTCTGGAAAGACTCATTCCTGCTGCTACCTGTGCAGTGAGGAGGAAAGACACTCACCAGGGTGGGGGCGAGGTATGGAGCACTGAGACAGAGTGTGGTCCTTCAAAACAAACTCCCCTAGGCCGTCTGCAGAGGGGACTCCCTCCAGGGTCCTGCCCCAGAAGAGAGGGGCTTTGATGAGAGCTGCGACAGTCCCACCTTCTCCACCATGTCCTCTCTGCATAGGCGTGGCAAGCCCCGAGCCAACTGAACTCCCACCAAACTGCCCATCTCATGCCTGCTTTGCGTAATGTGCACGTCTGAGCTTGGACTTGGGTAGAGCCCCCGGGGCCTGGGACCCCGTCCCTGAGGGGCTGATTTTGGAAGCTGTGGTCTGCCATGGTTGCTGCCCAATGGGCAGCGGGGTGCGGCGGCTGGGCGCTCACCTTGTTTTCCGCACCCTGGGGCTGCTGTCTTTGTAGCCGTGGGGTACTCGTTAGCAAGGTGTTGAGAAGCTGTGTGCTGAGCTGGGCTCTGTCACCCCACCGGGAGCCTGGCCAAGGGAGAGTGCGGATCAGCATCGGACAGGTGGAGCCCGAGGCAGGCTCCCCACAGCTGCCGGAGTGGGCAAGCCCAAAGCAGGGAGGGGAAAGGTGGCTGGCAGAGCTTCGGCTTCTGGCTGCTCCTCACCCAGCAGAGGGTGATGTGGGATCAAGAGGCAGGAAGTTAGCTTGGCACTGCTGAGCTGGACGTCACAAGCCCCCACGTGTGACGCTACCCTCCTCCTCGTCAACCAAAACGCCTCCTGGCCCAGGGATGCCTCTGCTTCACCTGGGACCCGAGAAGATCCCAGGAAAACAGGGAGACTGTGCTGCACACAGAACTTGTGCAGGTGCCCTAGAAGTCCCAGGGGGCTCACGCCTGCAGAGGCTTCGGCCCGAGGTCCTACAGGAGACCAGCCCCTGGAAGGGGGTCTCTGTTTCTCCTGCCAGAGACCACGGCTGCAGGGGCTGCCGGGAGTCCTGTCTCCCCTCCCCCACCCTCCCTTCTTACAGGCAAATCCGGCCTGGGGCCACTTCATCATGGGTATTCCTCTGCGTGGAGCAACGCACGCTCACGTGTGTGTGTGTGTGTGCGTGCACACGTTCCCACCTTTTAAATAAACTTCATCACTCTGTGCACCTTATCTGTGTCAGCACACTTAGCATGCTTGTCCTTGTGCAGGTCAAGAACCTGGAGTAAACAATTAACACCTCTTCACCCCCATCAAAGGAAGATGCCACCTGCTCCGGGCTGTTCAGCAAGTTCACTTTCCTGGGCCTCACTGCCTCTTCCCATAGCTAGATTGCTCTCTTATTTATTTTTGAGAAGCAGACAGCTCCCATCTGCTGTTCCACTCCCTCCAATGTCTGCATTAGCTGGTGGGGCTGAAGCTGGGAGCTGGGAACGCAACCCAGGAACCCTATTATCTGAGCCATCGTATGCCGCCTCCAGGGGCTGTACACCCAGCAGGAAGCTAGAATCAGGAGCCAGTGCTGGGAATTAAGGTCTGATGTGGGCTGCCGGCGTCTGCCATTGGGTTGGTCTTTGGCATTGGTTAAGCTCTCTCTCTGATGAGAACCTGGCCTTGAAGTTCAGTTCTGCCCCGTGGGGAGGAGCTGGTGGGAGAAGAACGGGCCCGCTGATGTGTGGAGAGCGCTCTCAGCTCACTTGTGAAGGACTCTCCCGTGACAGGGAGAGAAGCAGCAGCAGTTTGAAAGCTGGCCTGTAGGAGGCCAAGGTCACAGGGGCTATGCCTTAGAATAACCATTAAAAAAAATTCCTGAGCCACACACCATGCCCTGGAGGCTGGGTCTCCTGCAGGGCCAGGAGGTGGCACCTCCAGGGCCGTGTGTTCCCATGCAGGGAATTGTGTCAATGGCAAGGGTGCTGCTCATTCGCTTTCTTTAAGAAGCCCAACAGATCCCATATGGGAGACATTGTTCTCACTCCCATCCATTCTGAAATAGAGCAACGGATCCGGGCTCCTGGAGGAGGTCCGGCTGGGGGCCCTTCAGGGGTTGAGGTCATTGTCAGGCGCTGCGCCGACTCTGGGTTTCCAGGGCCCTCGTCCTGTGACTCACGTTTCAAGTGTGTCTGGCTCTGCCTGCAAGTGCGTTTTTAAACTCTCCTTTGAAAAACAAAAACACAAAGCTTTTCACATTTCCACTTGGTCTGTGGGAATCAGGATACACAGCCGTATTTGTGGTGGATAGTCTGGAATGGCCAGAGTTTTCCTACTGAATTCTTTAAGCACCTGCCCGGGGAAGGTGTTTTTATTAATGCCTCGCCTCACCATGGCCTGTTCACTACACAGGACTGGTTCTGTCCCCTCTACGGGCAGCTGGTGAAAGAAAGAGAAGTGGCATTAAAAACAAGCATGTATTTATTTTGCTGGGTTAATTAACTGCTGAAATCACATGCCCACTTCCTAATGGATGCTCCCCTTGGTGACCCAGGCACCTGGCCCATGCTGCCGTTTGTCAAACGCATGACAGGGAAAGCAGGCTGGAAGGTGCTACCTGCCAACAAGCCAGACGCTGCCAAGCCTGGAGGTAGCTGAGGGACAGCCTGTTTAAGCTGAGGCTGCTTACGTAATCCCAGCATCGTTTTTCTTGCCCTCGTGATCTTGCAAATGCATGCAAATTCCTGGGGAATATCTTCCCTTTGGCCCCTGTGGACCTGAGGGCTGACTGTCTGAACACAAGGGAAGCTGGAGGACTTGACCGGCCGTGATGCATTTTATTTTCTGAAGGGTAAGTTATGCACGGTGTACCTTCCGTTCTATGAACCGGCGTCACCACTCCAGCTTTCTGAGGCCACCTCTCGTTTGCTCTGGTAATTGACTCTTTTGGAACTGAAGGTCTCATTTAAACAGAGCAGTGAATACTTAGGTTTCAAAGCCGGATGGAGGTGATGGAGACCCTCTCTATTTTCTCGTTCCCAAAGTTCACATTACTAAGTAGAAACCCTTGACCTCCCCAAGGTCAAGGAAGTATGTTAACAGTAGATATTGCCACTCTCGTTGTGTAGGTGGGAAAAGGAGATGTGGAGAGGCTGTGGCCTCCTATCTGTTGGTTTTGGAGCAACAGGGAGAGTCTGGTTCTCTGATTTCTGGTTAATGAGAGAATGCCCCCATTAAATCCCCCAGGCCAAGTCGCGTAGCTATGGATGTGTGATGATTAGACCAGCCACAGGGATGCTAGGTGGACAGAGCTGTTGGAGCAGAGAAAGGATGGGGACTTCTCCTTCCTGAAGATATGGGTTGGGGTGATGTGGGATAAGGAGGCACAAAGTTGAGACGAATTGGAACTCTTCTATGGCTGCAAAATGCTGTCTCTTTAACTGCCAATTTGATATGCCCACCTTCCCAGGGTACACCTGTTGCATCCAGGACCAAGGTGCATGCTCAGACCCTATCATTTGCATCTATAATTGGGGTACCACCCTCTTCCTTATAAAGGGAGGTGGCAGGGTTAAAGCACCCTCTTTCCACCAGGGGACACTGTCTGGTGTGCAGCTCTCGTGTGCCATCTCCCACCGCGGAGCTCCAAGGGACCTTCTCAATCACAGGTACCATTTTCTGATTTTTTTTCTTCTTCTTCTTCCATTAGTTTATGGGCCACTCTTAGGCCCACTCACACTGGCTATTTCTCAGTGCGGGGTGGCTACATTTGTACATGAATTTGTGTTTACTCTCTCACTGCCAAATAAACTCTGTTCCTATTTGCACACGGTACCGGTCTCCGCTTCGTGTTTCCATCTCTGTCGGAGACAAGGACCTGGGTCAGAAATGAATGTGTTCACTGCCCACATCAAGGGAAGGTCTGAGCTCTGCTCGCGAGCCAAGTCTCCCAGAGCCCTTGTTTCTCCTCCTTCCCCAAGTCTTTCCATCAATCACAGACAACAGCGTTCACCAAGCCAGGGCTACTGAGAACCATAAAACCTGGTGTTGCTTTCTGAGTACGACGGAACATGAAAGAGAAAAGTGACAGCCAGGAACATCCAGCTAAAACTTCTCCATTTGCAGAAATTTCATGAAGAATCAGACCGAGGCTGTTTCAACAATTTGCCTAACGAGGTTGCAACTCTGCTAGCTAGTCCTGGGGCCTGGGCCTCCAGACACCTGCCTGGATTCCTCATCAGTGTCCTAGTGATGGTTGCTATGACAACTGGCATTAGCTGAGCACCTGTTAGGTATCCAGCACTTCATTTACCCTTATTTTCCAACACAGGCCTCCAAATGGGCCACATTTGCCTCCTTTTGCAAATGAAGAAGCCATAGCAGCGATGAGGTTAAGTAACTTGTCCACACCACTGCAAAGCAAGAGGCCAGTGACTTGGATTTATTTAAAGAGGCGGCCTGGAGCCCGGGCAATCATGACCTGTTCCTCCCACTTCATGCTCATTCTGGAGAGAATGACAGTCCAGCCCTAGGTCGGGATAGCCTGGATGGGTTATCCCCCTGTGGGGAGCAATTCGGACTAGACTAAGTTACTGGAATTAAGACTTATTCTATGCATCTGCTCTCCCACAATATGGCGCTGGGAGAGAAGAAAACAGCTTTTACACAGCTGCCTCCAGTTCAACCAATAAACTGTAGGACTTGCTCCTGATTGGAGAGCAGCGTACTCGGCGTGTGGGCAGCCGAGTTAGGATTGGTGGAGGAGGACTATAAAGGAGGAGAGAGACGGCATGCACCAGGAACATCTAAGAGGAACATCTATCTGAAGGAACACCTGTGCAGCCCCCGAGAGAGCCGGCCGGCGGTGTGCCACTCTCCTGCGGAAGTGGGGAATGTGGCCAGGGGGAACCGCCCTTCCACGGAGGTGGAAGGGACAGTAGCCAACCCGGGAAGAACCAGCAGCAAACCCGGGGAGGGCCAAGCAGACAAAAGAACAGCGCAGGGTCCTGTGTCGTTCCTCCATGAAGAGGGGGAGCGACATAATGGTGCCGTGACTCGGATATGAAGCCTAGGCAGGGTTTAGTGTCGTTCCTCCATGAAGAGGGGGAGCGACATCCCCCAAATTTAATTGATGTGGTATTGGTTTCTTCTCAAAACACTGAAGCCCAGCCTGCTCCTGCAGATGCTCTGTTTAATTGGTCTTGACTGGTACTCAGGGAAGTTTTCAGAAGCTCCGGGTAACTCAGCTGCTCAGCCGGGGTTAAGAGCTACCGCAGGATGCTGGAGGTGATAGAAACCTCACTGCCGACAGCTCCGGAAACCCAGCTGGCTGTGGAGTCCCAGCTGCTGCCACTTCGAATCTCCATCACGGCCACAGCTAACCACACTCACGCAGCGCGTTAGAATCAGGTCGGGGAGAAGGCTGGCGCTTTGCAGGGACTTTGCATTGTAATCACCATCTTGTCTTGCTGTGGCTCCCTGCAGTGCAGCCTGTACCTGTCGCCTGTCTGGTCCCTGGTCCCAAGACTTTGCTGCTGGCTGGGGTGTGTGGGGCTCAGGCTGCAACACTAACAGCCTCTGTCACCTGTCCCTCTGTTAGTTTTCTGCTGACCGCGGAGCTCAGGTCAAGGTTATGGGAGGAAATCTTTGTTCCTTTCTATGAGGACATATTGAGTTTCCACGGAGCACTGGATGTCCCGGGCTCTTCTAGTCCCAGTTTTCACTTTGTAAAATGCTTACAGACAGATTCCTTTGTTGCAGGGAAATGAGAGAGACACACCTGGGGTACACTTGTTCCAGGTTCTTGCATCCACACATGAAAGAATTCAAGGAAGAGACATGGATAAAAGCGACAAAGAGAAAGTATGCATTCGGATGTTGTGTGGACAAATTGAGGAGAAAATGGTGGTTGCGACTTAACAAGACTGGAGTTGTCATTTTATAGGATAAGGGTGGTGCTGGGGTAGGATCTAATTGAATATTCAAAGAAGGTTGAGATTGGGGCGGTGCCAAAACACATGTGATCTCTTGGCGTTTTACGGTACGTGGTGCATCATGGGAAGTGGGTGAGCTGAGCCTGCAGCCATGTTGGATTGGTGTGGAAGGCGTGTGGTGTAGTCCCAGCTCTTTCTTGCTACCTCCCTGTCCATTTTGCCTTGATCCTAGAATTGTCTCCTCCAGTGGTTCGAGTGAATGGGTTGGGTTGCAATTGTGTGCAGCAAAGGATGTGACAAGCCATGAGCCATTATTAACCTAGAACCATTAAGAACTTAAAAATTGCTTACTTATTTATTTGAGAATCAGACAGGAGGAGGGAGGGAGGCTTGGGCTGGGCCAGACCCAAGCCAGGAACTCAATGGGGGTCTCCCATGTGGATGACGGGGACCCCAATTACTTCAGCCTTCACCTGTTGTTTTCAGAGTGTGCATCAGCAGGAAGCTGGAA
This sequence comes from Oryctolagus cuniculus, assembly GCF_964237555.1. NCBI lineage: Eukaryota > Metazoa > Chordata > Mammalia > Lagomorpha > Leporidae > Oryctolagus > Oryctolagus cuniculus. The sequence goes on along the minus strand of NC_091444.1, from coordinate 104,617,455 downwards.
TTGAGGAGCAGAGCCAGGAGCAGAACCCAGGCACTCCAACGTGGGGTGTGGGCGTCTTACCTTAAAGGGAAACCGCATTACATAACTCGTGTTCAGGCCCCTGGGGGAAGGTCTAGAAGCGTGGTGGGAATTCGGTTCTGTTTTGTGTCTACTTTCATCTCCAATCAGGCTAGACCCGCTAAGAACCAGCTGGCCAAAAACGCAACAAAATGGAGCAGAGACATTGGGGCCACCCTTCCTGCTGAGTCTCCGGGCCAGTGTGTTCTAAAGAGCAATGCAGAACTACCAGCCCGCGTCGGGGCTTTCATCCATTCCCGCGAATGAGGGCATACAAATGGGTTTTCACATTCGCTCGTGTCACTTCGTAAAGCCCTTGGGTGGTTGCCCACGGCCCCTTAGTCCAAGAGCACAGGCAGGCACGCCAGGCCCTCTGCCCTCGCACCTTGCTGCTCATCACGGCTGCGCCCACCGTGGTTCTGGGACACACCCAGATGCTCCATGCTCTCGTCCTTCTCGTCCCCTCTCTGTCCGTTTCTGCTCCTTGGTGAGGGATTTCCTGACATCTCCTCCCTCCGTTCCCCTCTTTGAACCCACTGCACAGTACCCCATTCAGATTTCCGCCTGCAGAACTCACAACACTTCTGCACGCACACTTGTTCAGGCTGTGACCAGGCTGCCCAGAGAGTCTCAGAGGTCCTGTGATGGATGGCATGTCAGAGGGCCCAGTGGGCACATGACGGGGTGGCATTCGGCAGGTTACTTGATCTCTCCCTGGAGGTTCACCTGTGAAGTGGAGGTGACAATAGGATTGTGGGAAATACAAGAAATGATGCATACAAAAATTCATAATAATACATTGACATTTTATTATGTTTCACAATAACTAGTACAGTGACTAGCACAGCACCTACAGTGGATCTGGTTCTACTCTACCTCATGGGTAACTCGACCCTGTTTACAGATTAGAAAACTGAGGCACAGGCAGGTTAACTTCCCCAAGGTCAAGCAGCTGGCAAGGGATCGAGATGGGATTTGGATCTGAGCAGTCTGGCTGCAGAGCCCATGTCCTTAACTTCAAACAGTTCTACTTCAAGTGATCAGTGAGTGTTGATGGTAATACAGCAGGAATATGAGTGACATCTATGAGCCGATCTCAGACTGGAAAGCAGAGGCCAAGGGGCCAGTGCACAGGGAGTCCTCTCCAGGGCCAGCCGTGAAGGACGGGGCCAGCCCGAGGCTCTGCCTCCACTCCCTGAGCTGACGCAGGGACCAGCACCAAGGAAAGAGAAGCCTAGCCCGTCTCCAGGGAGGCTGCACGTTGCTCCCTGACGAGCAAGAATTCAAAAGCTCGGCACCCACAGAGGCTGTGCCTATTGCCCTAACCCAGAAACTGCACCACCAGGGGGTGCCCAGGCATTTACAATGGCTGCCAGGGCCTGGGCAGCGCTCTTAGGTAGGATGGAGTCCTGGCACAGACTTGCGTTTGTGGTTGGAGCTACTCTAAGCATACAAATGGGATATGCTACAGCATGACACAAGGTTCGCTCAGCCATCCAAGACAACCAGCCACTCGGGGAGCCTGTGTCTCCTTCCCCCACGCCTGACCTGCCACTTCCTCCCACGCCCCAGACACATCCTTAGGTGGCAGCCCTCAGCGGGGGGGAGGGTCCCAACCCAGGCCCTTACTGTAGACTAGACATCGGGGGCTGGGGAGAGAATCGCACCAGGGATGTCATTTTACAGGTGTCTGGTGAGCAGCTCGCTGGCTGACAATTTATTCCTCTCCTGTATTTGTCCACGTCCTTTCCACGAGCGGGCCCAACAAAGGGCCCCAGGAGGATACCGGGAGGCAGGCTAAGCTGTACCAGAGCCAAGGTGAGCCAAGCAACACGTGGGAGTGACAGCCCATGGTCACTGGGGACCCCGCTAGTGCCAGTCCCAAATCACCCAGGTGACAGGCTCCCAGCAGCGTGGAAAAACAGCTCCTGGTTCTCTGTCTTGTATTAACTGCTCCTTCCCCTCTCCCCACTGCCTCCCTGCACACCTAACTCAAGTTCAGGTGAGCTGGATTATACTCCTGTAATGCCACATACCCTCTGTCGGTTTGACACCACCCTCCCAGGATGCACCTGTTGCGACCTGGACCAGGGCGCATGCTCAGACCTCATCCCGTTTGCATATCCAGTTGGGTATGCAGGTGGGAGCTGGGAGTCTACTTGCAGCCGCCCTTGATGGATCTTTCGGCTGAGGTACTGTTCTCGGTTTCTCGCATTTATGGGCAAGTCTTTGCCCCCCTCACGCTGGGTCTTTGTGTGTGGCGGCCCACCCCCGCACGTGAACGTGTGTTTATCCCCTCACTGCTCAATGAATTCTGTTTCTATAATTCTGTTCCTATTTGCATAGGATACCCCAGTCTCTGCTTAGTATCTCTTTCTCTGCCAGAGACAAACATTTGGATCAAAAATGACTACATTCATTGTCCACATCAACAGCCATGTCTCCTCCAGCTCACTCCTGTTGAGGTGTCGGCTGATAAGAAATCAGAAGGCTTTCCTAGGCAGCATTCCTTGTGAGCTTTCCGTGTGTCAGCCGCTCTGCTAAACACTCTGCAGGGGCTGGCGCTGTGTAGCAAGTAAAACCACCGCCTGCAATGCCAGCATCCCACATGGGTGCAGGTTCGAGTCCCCGCTGCTCCACTTCGGATCCAGCTCTCTGCTGTAGCCTGGGAAAGCAGTAGAAGATGGCCCAAGTCCTCAGGCCCCTGCACCTGCGTGGGAGACCTGGAAGAAGCTCCTGGCTTCCAAGTAGCGGGCAATTTCTCCCTGGAGGCTGGCCGGAGCATAGAACCACTGCCCCTGGCGTCCATTTGAACAGGTGGTGGTTCTTGGAGAGGTGGCTTGGCAGCCTTCACACCTCACCTCGACCCCGGGTTCACGGGGACGGTATTCCTACCCAGCCGTGGCACCCACCCGGTGATCGGGAACTCCAGGCCCGCGGAGCCGCAGGCCACACGAGTTCGTATTTCCCCCTTTGTCCAAACTGAGGGCTTGGCGCATGCTCACCAGCTCTCTGACTTAGCGCATGCTCATCAGCTCCCCGACTTAGCGCATGCCTGCCAGGTCTTTGACTTAGCGCATGCTCACCAGCTCCCTGACTTAGCGCATGCTTGCCAAGTCTTTGACTTAGCGCATGCTCACCAGCTCCCTGACTTGGCGCATGCTTGCCAGGTCTTTGACTTAGCGCATGCTCACCAGCTCGCTGACTTAGCGCATGCTCACTGAGTGCTTCTGGCGTCTGCATCCGCCCTGAATATGGCCGATGGCAGTACCGGACCTCTGGGCCGTGCAGGTGACGCCCCCCGTCTGCCGTACACCGCCCTTCCTTCTCTCTTCCCCACCTCTGTCCTCTTTGTTCAGTTTCACCACGTGGAGTTGCTTCTCTGATAACTGTGGCAGAGAACAGGTCCGTTTTTATAAGAAAAAAAATTATTCTACAGCTTCTGAATGTTTGGGCGTAGAAGGGACTAGAAAAATCTGGAAAATGTACTCTTCCTTTCTCATTGCTTGGCCTCCATTGACAAAGACCATCGGGGAAGGGGTGTTGTGGCGCGAGGGTCGCGCTGCCTCTTGCGATGCCCGCGTTCTGTCTTGGGGTGCAGGGTGGAGGCGGGGCTCCTGAGCTCCCAGTCCCGCCTCCTGAGCTCCCAGTCCCCTTCCTGCCCGGGGCTCCTGAGCTCCCAGTCCCCTTCCTGCCCGGGGCTCCTGAGCTCCCAGTCCCCTTCCTGCCTGGGGCTCCTGAGCTCCCAGTCCCCTTCCTGCCCGGGGCTCCTGAGCTCCCAGTCCCGCCTCCTGCCCGGGCTCCTGAGCTCCCAGTCCCCTTCCTGCTCGGGGCTCCTGAGCTCCCAGTCCCCTTCCTGCCCGGGGCTCCTGAGCTCCCAGTCCCGCCTCCTGCCCGGGCTCCTGAGCTCCCAGTCCCGCCTCCCGCTCGGGGCTCCTGAGCTCCCAGTCCCGCCTCCTGAGCTCCCAGTCCCCTTCCTGCCCACGTGCACCCCGGGAGGCAGCAGGTGATGCGGGAGACCTGGGTGGCGGTCAGCCTGGCCCAGCTCTGGCTGTTGCGGTGATGTCGGGGTGAACCAGCCCGTGGAAGATACTCATTCATTCTCCCGCTCTGTGGGTGTCCCTGTCACTCTGCCTTTCAAAGACACACATTTTATTTATTTATTTATTTTTTAAAGGCAGCCGTCTGGTCGTAGCTCCACCTGTCGCCTCTCTCATTTCAGGTGCCTCCTTCTGTCCTGTAAATTTGTGGGCAGTGTGGATGATTTGTTCTTCGACTTCTGATCCCCAGTGTTTGGAGGGACAGAATGAGTGGAAACGTGGAGTTCATTACCACTCGGGTCCTCCAGGGTGCAAGCCTCTCTCTCTCCTGAGCTGCTGCGTCTTGGGGAGACCCTGGAGTCTGAGCGGGGGACCAGCTGTGCGTCGTAAAGGAAACTCGGCAGTGCCCAGAACAGTCTGTGACCCCTAAGGGGACCCGGACCCGGCACGGATCTGAAGTCCAAGACGGACTGCAAGCCAGCATTGCTCCTGTCCGGGTTTGCAGGTGACGTCGATTCACCGGTTGCGTGGTTATTCCAGTCCATGCCAGCTACAGATCCGCAAGCCTCAAATCCCTCCCTGCCTGCGTGTTTCCAACAGCTTGAAAATTCAACTCCCCAGATCACTCCCTCCACCTGGCCGTTCCCAACCGACTCGGAAGATCTCTGGGTCTCGTATTCTGTGTTCCATCATCTAAATCCCAAGATTTAAGAGGGGGAAGGAGGGGGAGAAGGGAAGAGGGAGAGATCTTCCATCTGCTGGTTCAACAGCCAGGTCTGGGCCAGGCTGAAGCCAGCAGCCAGGTCTCCCACGTGGTTGACAGGAGCCCAAGCACTTAGGCAGCTTGGGCCGGAGCATATTTTTATCCTGGTTCTCCCCAATATTGGCCAAAGGGCTATTTTTGGTTTTGTATAGATAGATGTCTCTCAGTTGGAAATAGTAGCTTAAAAAAAGATGAACCAAAACATAATTGATTGGGAAATAATTTTTGATGCATTATTTTCTTCTGAGAGGCGGAAGATAACAGGACAGGAAAAGCAGGAAGGGTCCATCATGGGGAATGTCCCGGCTCATTTGCTGGCTCTGTGTTGGGGCGGTGTCCACCGGCGCTGCTCAGCTAGACAAGGGCGGGGAGGAAGCGTGCCTCATTAGCTGTGCCTCATTCTTCTGCTGGATGATTGATGGCATTTTCTCGCCTCTGAGAAGCTGGAGGGCAGAAGGCAGTGTCGCAGGATGTGTTACTGCCCCCAGGATGTGGTGGGGATTCACGGAGCCGGTTCTCTGGGTGGGGGGCAGTGTGTCTGCCTCCCCCCGCCCCCGGCTTCCTGCCTCTTTCTTGAGCTCTGTCGCTGGTTGTGGGAGCATGCAGTCGCTACACAGAGGGAAACTGATGGAAATGGGTCCTGTGGGGCCGTGAACAGCCGCTCCCCTCCTTCTTCCAGACAGCTGCTGCGAGGTCTTGGTGTTTCTGTTCCAGCCACCAAGGGCTGTCTTTGACAAATTCAAAGGCGGGAATTCCCTGCCCTTGAGCTGCACGGTGAAGTCCTTCTGTTTCTCGGCAGTATGGCGATGCTTCCAGGAGGGGGCGCTCTTCCGTGCAGCATCTGCGGGCAGGGCAGTCTGTTGTAGCCAGGCTTGGTGCTTGCTCTGTGTGTGTGTGTGTGTGTGTGTGTGTTTTTGACAGGCAGAGTGGACAGTGAGAGAGAGAGACAGAGAGAAAGGTCTTCCTTTTGCCGTTGGTTCACCCTCCGGTGGCCGCTGCGGCTGGCGCGCTATGCTGATCCAAAAGCAGGAGCCAGGTGCTTCTCCTGGTCTCCCATGGGGTGCAGGGCCCAAGCACCTGGGCCATCCTCCACTGCACTCCCTGGCCACAGCAGAGAGCTGGCCTGGAAGAGGGGCAACCGGGACAGAACCTGGTGTGCCAGTGCCGCAAGGCGGAGGATTAGCCTAGTGTGCTGTGGCGCTGGCCCTTGTGTGTGGTTTTTAAAAAGATTTATTTAAGTATTTGAAGGGCAGAGAGAGGAAGGGAGGGAGAGTGAGAGAGAGGAGAAAAGAGATCTTCCATCTGCTGGTTCGTTCCCCAAATGGCTGCAGCTGCCACAGCTGAGCCAGGCCAAAGCCAGGAGCCCAGAACTCAATCCACATGGGTGCAGGGGCCCAAGCAGGTGAGCCATCATCTTCTGCCTTCCCAGGCACATTAGCACAGAGCTGGATCAGAAGTGGAGCAGCCGGGACCCCCTTGCTCCAGTATGGGATGCTGGCATCCCTAGCAGTGGTGGCTTAGCTCACTGTGCCACAGTGCTGGTCCCTGCTTTGTGTGTTTTCAATCTAGCATATATAATTCTTTCTTGCTGTAGAAGTCGTAATTCTAACCATAAAGACTACCAGAAAAAAATATAAAGGATAGAATTAGAGTCCACAAAATAGTAGTTGATGCTGTGAAATCTCGGGGTGTTTTCTAAATCACATTTTCTGAAAAAATTTAAATCCTCGTAATTCTGGTAGTGGTCCTCAGAGTCTGTGCTTCCAGTCACCACCAGCCTCGGGACTCTCAAGTTCACGCCGTTCAGCCCTGAGAACGGTCCTGCTTGTTTTCCGTGTCTTCCATGATTTGGACCACGGTCTGATCATGTCAGTCACACACACGCACACAGCTCGTGTCATCAGATCGGAACCAAGGAGGACAGGGTGCCTCCTCCTACAGTGACTCACACTCCCTCCCCATTCCTTCTGACCCTAGGGGGAAGGCCCACCTATCTGAGTGTGAGACGCCTGACGGACGCACAGGCCTGGGGACCCTCCTTTTGGCCGAGAGTCATTTGGCCATTTGTAACGTCCTCCCTGGGCTATGCAGAATCATCCACTTAGAGATGAGCCTGCTGTGGACGTATTGAATCTCGAGTCCCACCTGCGGCTGCCTTGGCAGGGCCGGCCCAAACGATTCTGTGGGCCTTCCACTGCCCATGGGTTGGGTGTTTGTTGAGGGGTTTCCCCCTGGACACTCGGGAGCACACACCAAAATGAGGACATTTGTGTACGGCTCATGCCACCCACGTGCCTCCCGGGTAGTGTGTCTGCCGAGGTCGCCAGCAAACATGCATCGGCGTCTTCCGCCCTGCCTTCTCCTCGCCCTGCGCTCGTTAGCGCCTCGCTTGCATGGCACAGAGCTGAGAGTCAGCAGGTCCTTCTGGCTCCCAGAGACACCCCCTGTCCCCGCCCCTTGGCGTGCACGCGCCCCGGGACTCCCTCCTTCATAGTCTGCTGAGCGAGGAATCGGTTGCCATGGCAGCGCCAGCAGCCCTCTCAGGCCAGAGGCAGCCCTCCCCTGTGGTCCTTGGTGCCTTCCAGGCCTCGGTGCAGGAAGCAGGGAGCCACTTCCTCCAGGGATTCCCCCCCAGTGCCCGGCTCCTCTGTGTAAATGGGCAGGGGAACTGGTTGCCATGGCAGCAACGCTGCTGCTGCTGCTGCTGCTGCTGCTGCTTCCATTCCCAGGAAGTCTGGGCCACAGGTTCTGTCTGGTGCTCCCCAGGGCAGCACGCACAGGGACCTGCATCCTCCCAGCAGCCTCCACTCTCCAGTCTGGAGAGACTGGACTTGCGGGGTGGCTGCGGGCCAGGCAGGGAGTTGGACTGAAGAGGAACCGCATTGCCACAGCGAGGACATCCCTGGGGCGGGCACCAGGCAGGTCTGTCAGCAGCCAAGCCCAGGGGCCACCTGGCAGGTCTGCTCGTGTTCCCCAGGCGGCTTCTGTTCCTCCCCACACACCCCAGGGGCTCCACCTGCCGCTCCTGTCCTGAATCCGGTATCACCATGTTGTTCCTGCCGCACTCACCTCCCCTGCCGTCCCTGAGTGCCGCAAAATAAAACTCCCTTTGCAGAAATGAAGCTCCCCCTGCAAAAAGGCGGATTTTGTGTGCAAGAGGATGGGGAGAGCGGGGAATCAAGGCTTCCTGGGCCTGTGCACCCAGCACTGTGGCTCGTGGCTGTGCTCATCCAGGGGAGGGCAGGCTTTCCCTTCCCTGAGCCTGGGCTTGGAGCCTCTGCCCGGAACCACGGTGGCTTTGCTGGTGGAAAGCCTCGTCTCATTTCAGTCTGTTCTGCCTCTCTGTCATTTATTTGAAAGGGAGAGGGAGAAACAGAAAGCTTCCCTTCACGGGTTCACTCCCCACATAGGCCACAACAGCCAGGGCAAAGCCGGGAGCCGGGGGCTCCGTCCTGCTCTCCCACATGGGTGGCAGGGGCCCGAGGACTTAGCCTATCTTCTGCTGCCTTCCCAGGTGCATTAGCAGGGAGCCGGATCTGAAGTGGAACAGCCAGGTCTCGAACCAGTGCTCTGATGTGGGATGCTGGTGTCACGAGTGGCGTGTTAACCCACGGCTTCACAATGCCAGCCCCTGGTGATTTGGTTTCCTGTCTGAACACGGAGGAGGTACAATGGCTGCCTTGCCCGCTGGTGTGGGGCTCAAGGGAGCTGTGTGTATGCAAGCACTGGGTAATACGCGGGCACCCTGTACACCTCGGGAGTTCTGGTCGCTTCCATCCCATGGGACAATCTTTTTTTTTAAAAATTTTTTATTTAGTAAATATAAATTTCCAAAGTACAGTTAATGGATTACAATGGCTCCCCCACCCCATAATTTCCCTCCCACTCACACCCCTCCCATCTCCCGCTCCCTCTCCCATTCCATTCACATCAAGATTCATTTTCAATTATCTTTATATACAGAAGATCGAGTTAGTATATATTAAGTAAAGATTCCATCAGTTTGTACCCACACAGAAACACAAAGTGTAAAATACTGTTTCCGTACTAGTTATAGCATTACTTCACATTGGACAACACATTAAGGACAGATCCCACATGAGAAGTAAGTACACAGTGACTCCTGTTGTTGACTTAACAATGTGACACTCTTGTTTATGGCGTCAGTAATCTCCCTAGGCTCTAGTCATGAGTTGCCAAGGCTATGGAAGCCTTTTGAGTTCGCCGACTTTGATCTTATTCTGACAGGGTCATAGTCAAAGTGGAAGTTCTCTCCTCCCTTCAGAGAAAGGTACCTCCTTCTTTGATGGCCCCGTTCTTTCCACTGGGATCTCACTCGCAGAGATCTTTCATTTAGGTCTTCTTCTTCTTCTTTTTTTTTTTTTTCCAGGGTGTCTTGGCTTTCCATGCCTAAAATACTCTCGTGGGCTCTTCAGCCACATCCGAATGCCTTAAGGGCTGATTCTGAGGCCATGGGGCGATCTTAGTGGATGGATTCGCTCAGGTAGTCATTCATTAGGTGGATCAAGAGCCTCATCCTGCCACTTCCCTTCCGGAAGTTTCTGGGGGTGTTGCTGTCACATCTGTGCGAGGGGGTTGGAGCAGTCTCAAAGGATGATTTTGGAGATTTGATGAGGCACTAAACACAAGTGTACACAGCAGTCCCACGCAGGGGCTGTCTGCTCAGCAAGTGGTCATTGTCATCGTCATTGCTAATCGCCTCCTGTATACGCTCGGTTTTCTCTTCTGAAGACCCGAGTGTCTTAGCTGCTGTGGCTCAGGTCTAACACCTATGCCCTCTAGCGCTTATTTATTTATTTAATTTGGAAGTCAGAGGGAGAGATCTCCTATGTGGTTCACTGCCCTCCCTCCCCCGCCCCGGCCACTGGGCTGGGCCGTGCTGCAGCCATGAGCTCCATCTGGGGCTCCCACGTAGGTGGCAGGCCCGGTGCACATCACAGGACAGAGCTGGATGCCAAAGCGGGGTGGGGACTTGAACCCAGGCACTCCAGTATGGGATGCAGGCATCCCCAGCGACACCACGGCAGCTGTTGCCAAATGCTTTCCCATTAGTACTTTGAAGACTGAGAGTTAGCAAGAAAGGGAGGGAGGCAGAACCCACGGCCCCTCCGTGGAGAGTGGCTGTGCCCCAGACCAGGGGCCGTTGGAAGTGACCTTACTTCCCAGCCTCTTGGTACTCACTGATGGCTCAGCACATCTGGGTCCTGAATTGTGGAGAGGGCACCAGTGCTGGGGGGACTCCCACCCTCTTTGTTGCCGCCTCTTCCCTCCTTTGTGCCTTCCCATCTGCCGTGACCAAGACTCGGCACCCTCTTGATGACACCAGGACTCTCACCCAGGCCTTTGCTGCCTGCAGGGGTGCCACTGGTCCTAGGACCTCCAAGCCTACCTGACCCCCCACCCCCACCCCAGGCAACTCTGTCCAAGTACAACTTGGCCCTGATCAATCATTTATAAGGCATTAAAAAGTAATGAACACTTAAAACACTGTCCCTCCCAGAAAGCATTCTTTGTAGCTGAACTGGGGCTGATGGAGACATTGCTCCCTCCTCCCCGTGAAGGCCTTAAAAGCAACATCATCCTGCAGGGCCTGCATCCTGTGCTCCCTGGGCCGCCCACCGCACCCGCAAGTGCAGTGCCCTCCCTGGGCCGCCCACCGCACCCGCAAGTGCAGCGCCCTCCCTGGGCCGCCCACCGCACCCGCAAGTGCAGCGCCCTCCCTGAGCCGCCCACTGCACCCGCAAGTGCAGCGCCCTCCCTGGGCCGCCCACCGCACCCACAGCTGCACCTACCTGGTTGCAGGTGCCAGTCTGGCTTCCTCAAGGAGGTGGTAGACATTCCTGAGGGTAGGATTTTTTTTCCACACCCACAGTGCTCAGCGTAGAATGAAGTCTCTGGACGATTTCAGCCATCGGCTAACCTGGTGAAATGTCTGAGCATACGGCAAGGAGTTCCGTTTGGAACGGTGACCTCCCACAAACCCCACAGGGCTGGTCTGTCTGTTCTGGCATAACCACAGTGCGATGGTTCTGCCACAGATGAAGAGGCCACCTGAAGTGGGGCAGCTGTGAGAGTTCTTTGTATGGCTTTGTATACATGTACACCCTGTGGATATACTTAATTCACGCTCTCTGACGATTTCTGCTAAGCCACCCGCTGTCTCAGTTCCAGGAAGTCCAGGTTTAAAATAGTTCCTATTAAAGGAAGTGATGGCTGATGGAATCACATCTTCCTTATTGATTAGATATTTTTAAGATGTGCCTTCTGCTCAAACCCAAAGGACACAAAATAAGCAAAGCATACTCTAAAACCCATCCGGCAGGGACCAGCAGCAGGCAAATGGAAAATAAATGTTAAGATGGGCTTTATGACCTGTCTTTGTAAACAGAGTGTTTTTCTCTTAGCAGTGGCGAGGAGAGAGTTCTTCAGACTCCAGGCAAATGCTCCAGGTCTTCACTTCCGCAGGTGCAAATGTTAATATCCCATCACAGGGCCGGCGCCGTGGCTCACTAGGTTAATCCTCTGCCTGCGGTGCCGGCATCCCATATGGGCGCCAGCTCCAGTCCCGGTGCTCCTTTTCCAGGCCAGCTCTCTGCTGTGGCCCGGGAAGGCAGTGGAGGATGGCCCAAGTGCTTGGGCCCTGCACCCGCATGGGAGACCAGGAAAAGCACCTGGCTCCTGCCTTTGGATCAGCATAGTTCCTGCCGTAGCGGCCATTTGCGGAGTGAAGCAATGGAAAGAAGACCTTTCTTTCTGTCTCTCTCACTGTCTGTAACTCTACCTCTCAAATAAATAAATAAAAATATATAAAAAAAATCCCATCAGGTGTTCTCAGCTGTCCTGAGGATGTGGAAGGGGTCTTTTTAGAGTCAAAGAAAATGTATGTTAGGAAAAAACTGTACATGGCTTTCAAAAATATTTTGCATCAACATCAACTTACCTTTTCTAATTTTTAAATATTTTATTACTTTTGGTATAACATGTATAATTTACATTACAGTCAAAGGCTTAACAGATCTAAATAAAGAATTTGAAAAATAAAAAATTAAAAAACCACAGTCCAGCAGCAAAATAGGCAAGGGCTTTAAACAATAATCAGATAAAAAGATGCTCAATTCCACTCTTTTTTTATTTAAATTTATTTATTTGTTCAAGAGGCAGAGTTACAAAGAGGGAGAGACAGGGATCTTTCTCTTTCTTTCTTTTTTTTTTTTTTTTTTTTTTTTTTTTTTTTTTTACAGGCAGAGTAGACAGTGAGAGAGAGAGACAGAGGGAAAGGTCTTCCTAAGTTGGTTCACCCTCCAATGGCCGCTGCAGCCGGCGCACCGTGCTGATCCGAAGCCAGGAGCCAGGGGCTTCTCCTGGTCTCCCATGTGGGTGCAGGGCCCAAGGACTTAGGCCATCCTCCACTGTACTCCCGGGCCACAGCAGAGAGCTGGCCTGGAAGAGAGGCAACCAGGACAGAATCCGGCGCCCCAACCGGGACTAGAACCCGGGGTGCTGGCGCCGCAGGCGGAGGATTAGCCTATTGAGCCGCGGCGCCGGCCCACTCTATATACTTTTTTTTAAAAAAATTATTTATTTGAAAGGCAAAGTTATAAGAAGAGGCAGAGGCGGGAGAGAGGTCTTCCATCTGCTGGTTCACTCCCCAAATAGCTGCAACAGAGCTGAGCTGATCCAAAGCCAGGAGCCAGGAGCTTCCTCTGGGTCTACCACACTGGTGCAGGGGCCCAAGGACTTGGGCCATCTTCCACTGCTTTCCCAGGCCATTAGCAGGGAGCTGGATCAGAAGAGGAGCAGCTGGTACTTGAACCAGTGCTCATATGGGATGCCGGCACTGCAGGCGGAAGCATAACCAACTATGCCATAGCACCAGCCCCACTGCACTCTTTTAAAGTAAATTTTAAAATAGCACAAAACTATGAAAACTATAATAGTACCACCTCCTATCGATTTATTTCTTAGAGTTCAAAGTTTGACTAGTATATTTGCAGCAAAACAGAGAAAACAGGCATTTTGTTCAAATATATCTTTTAATTCCATTTTCCATGAACTTTTACAAAAATATTTCTTTCTTTGAAAGGCAGAGTTGCAGAGAGAGGGAGGGAGGGAAAGGTCTTCCATCCAGTGGTTCACTCCCCAAATGGCCTCAATTACCAGAGCTGTGCAGATCCAAAGCCAGGAGCCAGGAGCTTCTTCCGGGTCTCCCACGCGGGTGCAGGGGCCTAAGTGCTTGGGCCATCTTCTACTGCTTTCCCAGGCCATAGTAGAGAGCTGGCTAGGAAGTGGAGCAGCCAGGACCTGAACTGGCACCCATATGGGATGCCGGCACTGCAGGCGACGGCTTTACCCGCCACACCACAGCACTGGCACCCTCCACGAACATTTTTGAAGAACCCTCACAGGGGTAGAGCTGCTCTCCAAGGTACGATTTGATGCATCCAAGTCCCTTTCCTGGGAGTTGCATTAAAATGCCCTTTCAAAGGCAGTGCGTTGGCTGGCGCTGCGGCTCACTGGGCTAATCCTCTGCCTGCGGTGCTGGCACACCAGGTTCTAGTCCCGGTCGGGGTGCTGGATTCTGTCCCGGTTGCTCCTCTTCCAGGCCAGCTCTCTGCTGTGGCCTGGGAGTGCAGTGGAGGATGGCCCAAATGCTTGGGCCCTGCACCCCATGGGAGACCAGGAGAAGTACCTGGCTCCTGCCATTGGCTCAGCGCGGTGCGCCGGGCATAGTGGCCATTTGGGGGGTGAACCAACGGCAAAGGAAGACCTTTCTCTCTGTCTCTCTGTTGGTCTAGCTGTGCCTGTCAAAAAAAAAAAAAAAAAAAAAGCCAGTGCGTTCATTCATATGGGTCCCAGGCTCATCCCTAACTCCCTTTACCAAGGAGCCTGGCTGCCCTCTGAGGGCTGTTGTGGAAGTGAGCTCTGCTCAGCCACGCAGACAAAAGCTAGGAGGACCCCAGGAGTAGTCATCCCACCAGGAAGTCATTAGAGGAAGTGTTATATATCTTGAGTCATCAGCTGGGGACAGAGACAGAAAGGAAAGAGACGTGGCCCTGGTCGTCCTGGTCCCCATCCTCAGAGGATGCGGAAGTGGCGCACGCAGCCAGCTGAGGTCCCTCACCCAGGTCCCGTGCCCCCTGCAGGCCCCTGGTTTCTGAGAGCCCTCTCCCGACTCTTCCCAGACACCTGGCAAGCTGAAGAGCACCACCCTGCCCGGGGGCTGCGCAGGCTGGGACAGCTGCGTCTGGTGACTTGGTGGCTCTGAAGGGTGACCCCAGGTCTGTCCGCTCGGTCTGAGGCTGGCAGAGGCTGCGACGGCACCACAGTTCAACCCCTCCCATTCCTGGCCCTGTTTCCTTCCCTCCTGGGAGCACCTGCCTCCGTCACCCTCGTTCCCGTGCCCATCTTGGGGTCTGTCCTCAGCCTGCGCCCCCAAACCGAGACAGGGTACCCTTCTCATTCTGAATTGGGACTGAGGCTCATCTACCCGAGAAGGTCACCCTGGGTCACATAAATCCTAGACTCTCACAAGGTTCGGGTGCATGGGCTCATTTCCTAGAAGGGGACCTGGGTCCCAAGAGACTCGAGAGTGGGGGTGGGGGGGTCACACAGCAGGTGCTGCAGAGTGGGTGTGTCTGGAGCACAGTCAGGATGATGGGCAAACCAGCATCTTGATCCATATCACGTGACCTCCCAGATGTCTCCATGATGGGAGGCAGGCAGCTGTCAGGCGAGTGGACATGGACTGGGTCCCTTGAGACGTGAGCAGAGGAAGGGCTGCCCCGTTCCTTGCAAAGGTGCTCAGTGCCATGCTGGGTAGGGGCTGCCAGGCAGTGTCTGGGCTGCGCGCTGTCTGCCTGCCTCCAGTCGTTTCTGCTTCTGAGGGTGAGGCAGGTATGGCATGGTGACGAATGAGGAGCTGCAGACCCCCTGGGCCTCCACAGCTCTGCTGGTCGTGGGAGGACACCCAGGCCAGGGAGGCCGCTGCCACAGTCGCAGCAGGAGGGGAGCCCTGAGCTGGGCCCGCGGCATCCTGATGACTCCATGCTGATGACGCACTAGGTCGTTCCCACAAACGGCTTCACAGCCTCTGATTCATTTCCCCAGACATCGCGCACTGTGGCTGCCTTCCTGCGATGGATGAGTCAGAATCTTTGCAGCTTCAGAGCGTCCTCCTGGGGTGCACACCGTTGCTTCCCTCTCTGGCAAGATTCCCCCCAACCCTGCCTCCCAGCCCGCCTGTGGGTGCCACTGACTCCTGGTACTCCCACCCCCAGCCACTCTGCAGAAGCCTGTTCGTGTTGCCATGGTGACTGTCATTAGCGATTACCTTCCTGCTCTAAGCTTGTGCCGGTCAGCCCCTTACAGAGCCCTCGTCTCAGCTAACAGTTCCAGGTGAGCCCGAGTACTAAATTGAGCCAATGAGGCTAGAAGATGTTTTTTAAAAACATTTATTTATGTAGTTGAAAGGGAGGAGTGGTGGAAGGGGGAAAGTGGGTGAGATCTTCCATCCACTGCTTCACTCACCAAATACCTACAACAGCCTGGGCTAGACCAGAACAAAGCCATGAGCCAGGGACTCCATCTGGGTCTCCCACATGGGTGGCAGGGACTCAGGTACTTGGGCCATCATCTTCTTCCTGCCAGGGGCATTAGCAGGGAGCTGGATTAGAAGTACAGAATAGACAGGACTCCACATGGGATGTAGGCATCCCTAGCAGAAGCTTAACCTTCTGTCCCACGACACCTGCACCCCAACTCCATAGTTCGGCAGTACCCTCTAGAGGACCAGCTGTCCACACCCACAATTCCCCACCATCACAAAAGTACTGTTCTGCATATTGCTAGCTCAGGAAAAGACTGACATTTAAAATTGGAAGTTTTGATTTCTATTGGATAAGTATCACTTTGCACCATCAAAAAGTAAAAAAAAAAAATTGGCAGTCAAGCCATTTAAGCCAAGAACTATGTGCCTGTAGTGCAATGTAACCCCGTGGTGCTGGGCACAAGTTTTGCATCCTGTACGTGCTCAGAAAAGGACAGTGGAATTCAAGTCACCCAGCTCCTGTCAGTGCCATCAATGCATCTCTGGAAGTTGGGGAAAAAGGACATTCTCCATGCCATCATCAAGTTTTGGGATATAAAGTTGACTCCCTTGGCCGGACTTCTGTCTTGGTAAATCACCAGCAACGAGCAGTGTGTGGGCCAGAGAAGGGACTCATATATTTGTTGAATACATTCACTCTGAATTTGAACCACACAATTCATGTGGTCACTTAAGCTTGCACAAGTCCATTTTTCCCCATTTTTCAAAATCCTATTTTATTCTTCCACCTTCACCCTCTTAACAGATAATCTTTACAAATAGGTTCTCAGCCAGAGAATGCAGAGTGCAAAGGGCTGTGTTGAGGGGAGGATGTGGTGGTGATGACAAAGTGAAAGGAATCTCAAGTAGGAAGAATAGAGATTTTTTGAAGATCTGTGTGGTGAATATAGTGAATAACGCAGTATTGTGCTTTGCAAAATTGCTATGAGAGTAGTGGTCAAATGTTCTCAGCACAACAAAATGTTACATTTTTGAGACAATGGATATATTAATTATTGCAGATGCTGTTCACAATCATAACATCACTTTGTATCCCATAAATGCTTAAAATTATAAATTGCCAATTTTTGATTTTAAAAATACAAATTTAAACTAATTCTTACATAATAGTTTTGGGTCAAAAGTGGTCAAGAAAAGACAGGACCTTCCGTGTCAAAACTCCACCCCCCCATACCTCCACCCCACTCCTGTCTTCCCTCCATCTGCGTTGTTGATTTGTGTGCCAGAGACTGATTGGGCATTGAGTATGGCTACACTCTGTGCACACAGGGGCAAAAGACACAGAGACGCTCCCTATCCTCGTAAAGAAAACCTGCTCGCTGCCCTTGGAATCCAGGGTCTCTCAGAGATGCAGCCATCAGGAGAGGCAATTGCATCCTGGAGGCCTTATGGATTTGGAGCACTTGGTAATGAGCTTCCATGTTTCAATTCATTTTGTCTGTTTTGTTGCAAATATGGTGTTTTGTCAAACATTTTTTAAATCTTTGCCAAACAAAATGACTGGAATTATGTACTACTACCATTTTAATGATTTTGTGACTATGTTAGAATTTACTCTCCCAACAAACAAAAGCCTGGGGCTGGATGGCTTCAATGCTGAATCCTACCAGACATTTAGAGAAGAACTGGTTCCAATTCATCTCAAGCTATTCAAAACAATTGAAAGGCGCTTCAGGCCAGGGCGTTAACTTGCTGTGCCACAGCGCCAGCCCCACCTTAATTTCTAAACCTGAAAAAGATGCAACTGAGAAAGAGAACTACAGATCAATTTCCCTGATGAACAAACTGAAAAACAAAAACCATATGATTATACCAATAGATGAGGAGAAAGCATTTGATAAAATACAACACCCTTTCATGATGAAACCTCAAAGCAAATTTGGGTATAGAAGGAAAATTCCTCGACACAATCAAGGCAATTTATGACAAACCCACGACCAGCATCCTATTGAATGGGGAAAAGTTGGAAGCATTCCCACTGAGATCCAGAACCAGACAAGGATGAACACTCTCACCATGGCTATTGAATACTGTCCTGGACATTTTAGCCACAGCCATTAGGCAAGAAAAAGAAATCAAAGGGATATAAATTGAGAAAGAGGAAGTCAAACTATCCCTATTTGCAGATGACATGATTCTATATATAGAAGATCCAAAAGACTCCAGTAAGAGACTCCTGGAACTCATAGAAGAGTTTGGTAAAGTTGCAGGATATAAAGTCAATACACAAAAATCAACAGCTTTTGTATACACAGAGAATGTCATGGCTGAGAAAGAATTCTAAGATCAATCCCATTCACAGTAGCTACCAAAAAAAATACCTTGGAATAAATTTAAACAAGGATGTCAAAGATGTCTATGATGAGAATTACAAAACAAAGAAATAGAAGAGGATACAAAAAAAGTAGAAAAATTTTCCATGTTCATGGATTGGAAGAATCAATATCATCAAAATGTCCATAATTCCAAAAGCAATTTACAGATTCAATGCAATACCAATCAAAATACCAAGGACATTCTTCTCAGATATAGAAAAAATGATGCTGAAATTCATATGGAAACACAGGAGATCTTGAATAGCTAAAGCAATTTATACAACAAAAACAAAGCTGAAGACATCACAATACCAGATTTCAAGACACACTACAGAGCAGTTATAATCAAAACAGCCTGGTACTTGTACAAAAACAGATGGATAAATCAATAGAACAGAATAGAAACACCAGAAATCAATCCAAGCATCTACAACCAACTTGTTGACAAAGGAGCTAAAATCAATCCCTGGAGCAAGGACAGTATCTTAAACAAATAGTGCTTGGAAAACTGGATTTCCACATGCAGAAATATGAAGCAATACCTTATGCTTTACACAAAAATCCACTCAAAATGGATTTAAGACCTAAATTTATGACCCAACACCATCAAATTATTAGAGAAAATTGGGTAAACACTGCAAAATAGTGGCACAAGCAGACTTCTTGGAAAAGATGCCAAAAAATTTTTTTTGCCAAAGCCAAAATTGACAAATGGGATTACGTCTAATTGAGAAGCTTATGTACTGCAAAAGAAATGCTCAGGAAAGTGAAGAGGCAACCAACAGAATGGGAGAAATTATTTGCAAACTATTCAACTGATAATGGATTAATAACCAGAATATAGAAAGAGCTCAAGAAGGCCAGTGCCGCGGCTCAGTAGGCTAATCCTCTGCCTTGCGGCGCCTGCACACTGGGTTCTAGTCCCGGTTGGGGCGCCAGATTCTGTCCCAGTTACCCCCTTCCAGGCCAGCTCTCTGCTGTGGCCAGGGAGTGCAGTGGAGGATGGCCCAAGTACTTGGGCCCTGCACCCCATGGGAGACCAGGATAAGTACCTGGCTCCTGCCATCGGATCAGCGCGGTGCGCCAGCTGCAGCGTGCCGGCCGCAGCGTGCCGGCCGCGGCGGCCGTTAGAGGGTGAACCAGTGGCAAAGGAAGACCTTTCTCTCTGTCTCTCTCCCTCTCTCACTGTCCACTCTGCCTGAAAAAAAAAAAAACGCTCAAGAAACTCAACAACAACAAAACAACCCAATGAGGAAATGGGCAAAGGATTTAAATAGTCATTTTTCAAAAGAGGAAATCCAAATGGCCAACAGACTATTGAAAAAATGCTCAGGATCACTAGCCATCACGGAAATGCAATTCAAAACCACAATGAGGTTTCACCTCACCCCACTTAGAAAGGGTTTCATACAGAAATCAACAAACAATAAATGCTGGTGAGGATGTGGAGAAAAAGGTACCCTAATCCACTGTAGTTGAGAATGTAAACTGGTATAGCCACTATGGGAGACAGTATGGAGATTCCTCAGAAATCTGAAAAGACCTACCATATGACCCAGCCATCCCACTCCTGGGAATTTACCCAAGGGAAATGAAATCAGCATATGAAAGAGTTATCTGCACCCCCATGTTTATTGCAGCTCAACTCACAATCGCTAAGACATGGAATCAACCCAAATGCCTGTCAACGGAAGACTGGATACAGAAATTATGGGATACGTATACTGTGGTTTATGCAATGGTAAAAAAAAAAAAATCCAGTCATTTACAACAAAATGGATGAAACTAGAAAACATCATACTTAGTGAAATAAGCCAGTCCCAAAGGGACAAATATCACATTCTCCCTGACCTGTGATAAGTAGCAGAACATCTAAAAGGCAATCTGTAGAAGTGAAATTGACACTTTGAGAAGCAATGACTTGAACAGCCCTTGTCTTGACTATTGAGGAACAGTTTTTTCTTTTTTTAATACTATTTGTTGAATTATTTAATTAACATAGAGTTAAACATATGTATATAAAGTCAATAGAAAATAGATCTCAGTAAAATATGAGTGGGAATAAGAGAAAGGAGGAAGAGAGGTTGGGAGTATGGATGGGAGTGTGGGCATGGTAGAAAGAATCACCATGTTCCTAAAGTTATCAAGTCTGTAACTGTAAAGCAGTATAGTTCTTCAAATAATCCCACAGACTTACTTCTAAAGGTACAGTTTAAAAACTTGCTACGGGACCCCAAATCCCCTTAAGCTGGGTGGTAAAAATGCCATCTTAAGTGTTAAGGTGATCATATGGATAGGATTAAAGGTCTAGTAATAATAACAGATAGAATCAAAAAGGAGTGAATGCTCCAACATGGGAAGCAGTCCACACAGCAAACTCATAGAATGACAATTGCTTTAAATAGCACTCTGACCTTAGAATCAGCCCTTAAAGCATTCTGGTCTGGCTGAGAAGCTCATGAGAGCATTTTAGGCATGGAAAGCCAAGACACTGAGGCAAAAAATGTCCTACAGGAAGGATCTCAGTGGGTGAGACCCCAGTGGAAAGAATTGGTCATCAAAGAAGGAGGTATTTTCTCTGAAGGGAGGAGAGAACTTCTAGTTTGTTTATGACCTTGTCTAAATACTGACAGAGTTTGTGGACTCAAAAAACTTCCAGAGCCTAGGCAGCTCATGTCAAGAGCCTCAGGTGATCACTGATGTCATACATAAGAGTGTTAATTGTTAAATTAACAAAAAAAGTCACTATGCACTAATTTCCCATGTAGGACCTCTGTCTTCAAAGAGTTGTATTATAACTATGTCAAAGTGCTTCCAAAAGATGTATCACTCTTGGTGCTTTGATAATGTTAATTAAGTTTCTAAAAAAAAAGAAGAAGTGAAATTAACTTCAAGATGCAATGACTTTGAACAACTTTTTTCTTGACTATTGAACAGTTTTTTTGTTTTGTTTTGTTTTGCTTTGCTTTGTTTTTGGCTTCTTTTACCATCCATATTGTTGAATTCTTAATATAGAGTTGGTCTTCTTGTGTATAAAGTTAATGGATAATGGTTCTTAGTGGAGAGTGGGACTGGGAATGGGAGAGGGAGGAGGAGGAGGGGTGGGAGACTGGTAGGAGGGCGGGTATGGTGGGAAGAATCACTATATTCCTAATGTTGTACTTATGAAATGCGTGACGTCTGTGTTCTTTAAATAAAAGGTTTCTTTCAGGGGTGAAATAAAAAAAATTTAAAGAACATAATTACCATATAAAAATTTGCTGTGTATGCGTGAAGTTGAACATCCTTTCATTTGATTGTTTATAGCCCTTGACCATTTTCCTGCTTGACTATTGTATTTGTTGAGCTCTTTATTTGGTGGAGCCATTAAGCCTTTGACTATAATATAAATTTAAAATGTTATCTCAAATAAAATATTCAGTTAAAATATATACATATCCAAATACTCATGCAACAATATTTATTGAACACAGGTACTGTCTACAAATAAGGACATGACAGTGAACATGAAGAAAGATGGTCTCGGCTGGCACAGCGGCTCACTAGGCTAATCCTCCGCCTGTGGCTCCGGCACCCCGGGTTCTAGTCCCGGTCAGGGCACCAGATTCTGTCCCAGTCACTCCTCTTCCAGTCCAGCTCTCTGCTGTGGCCTGGGAGTGCAGTGGAGGATGACCCAAGTCCTTGGGCCCTGCACCCGCATGGGAGACCAGGAGGAAGCTCCTGGCTCCTGGTTTTGGATCTGCGCCGGCTGCAGCGGTCATTGTGGGGTGAACCAAAGGAAAAGGAAGACCTTTTTCTCTGTCTCCCTCTCTCACTGTCCACTCTGCCTATCAAAAAAAAAAAAAAAAAAAAAAGAAAGAAAGAAAGAAAAGAAAGATGGTCTGAGCCCTGGGGTGACATCCCTTCGAGTGGGAGTGACAGTGATTGACGGAAGAGTAGACAAATGACCTGCAGGCCAAAGCCACGTGCTGAAGGAAAAGGATGCTTGCCCGAGGGATCTGGTAAGGGAGAACCAGGCAAGGAGGGAACTTCCTCCTGTCTTCCAAAGACTGACTGGAGCTTCCCCAGGGTAGTGGCGATGGGATGGGTGGCAAGGGCAATTTAGGTAACACAGGCCACGTCCTGGGCCACAAAGGGTCTAATTGCCTCAGCCCTCTGCACTGGCATCCCTGGCCATGGGGTGTGTGCCCAGTTTAAAAGCAAGTCCAAATGAACAGAACCAAACCTCTCTCTCCCTCTCTTACCCTAGGTGTACACATGTATGTGCAAGGGTAGTTCAAAAAGTTCCCAGAAAATAGAATTAAAAGGTAAGTTTATTTTGGTGCAAAATGCTTTTGCAAATCTACACATACGAGAGGTCTTCATAGACTTCACAAAAACTGTGTATTATGAAAAAACTGTGGAGTTCAACATTCCATACACCAAAATACATTTTAATTCCATTTTTATGAACTTTTCCAATTTTCATTTATTTTTGTTTTCTTTGAAAGAGAGAAGCAGAGACAGAGAGAGAGAGACAATAGCCTGGGTTGAGCCAGGTTCAAGCCAGGAGCCAGGTACTCCATCCAGGCCTCCCATGCTGGGAGCAGGGACCCAAGTACCTGAGCCCTCACCTGCTGCCTCCCTGGGTGCATTAGCAGGGAGCTGGATGGGAAGAATGCAGGCAGTCCGACACGAGGTGTGTGTGCGTATTGGCTGAGACAGATGCCTGCCTCTTAGGACCTATTTTATTGTATGTCTCATAATTTATTTAATGAAATGTTTAATTTAGCATACTTACTTCTTTACTGATCTTTTTACTCTTGCACACATACCGGGATGAATATCTTTGTATAGAAGTCTCTGTTCACGTTAATGACTTTGTCTGTGCAGCTCTGGTAAGCTTTGGTTGCCTGTCGCCCAGCTTTGTGCCTATTTATAATTCCACAAACGCCGAATGATGCTCTGTCTTACCTCTGCCTCGGACACCTCCTTGTCTCTCGTTGAATTTCAGTCTTTAGGAGCACACACTGCACACAGGATGCTTATTTCCTCGGTCTCTTGCTGTCTTGACTAGAGTTGAGATTCTCCGGCCCCTGAAGGAAAGGAAGCCATCCCTGTGTGGTTCCTGCTGGCCCCAGTCCCGCCGCCTCCTCAGCCCCAGCTCACACACATCTCACATCTCTGTTCGCCCACTTTTTTTTTTTTTAATATTTATTTATTTATTTGAAAGGCAGAGTTACAGAGAGGCAGACAGAAAATTCTGCTGGTTCACTCCCCAAATGGCCACAATGGCTGGAGCTGAGCTGATCCGAAGCCAGGAGTTTCTTCTGGGTGTCTCATGCGGGTGCAGGAGTCTAAGGACTTGGGCCATCTTCTACTGCTTTCCCAGGCCATAGCAGAGAGCTGGATCAGAAGTGGTGCAGCTGGGACTTGAACCGGCACCCATATGGGATGCCAGCATTGCAGGTGGCAGCTTTATCTGCTATGGCCACAGCACTGGCCCCTGTTCGCCCCTCTTATCTCAGTCTGGAAAGTCTCCCCAAGACGAGGTCTGTTCCGTCTTCTCCACTCCCAGTGCCCTCGTAATGCTTTCCGCACGGCAGTCAGCTCTCCTGTGTAGCTATTTCTCCTGCCCTGTGTTACTCGGGAGCCGAACCCCTTACACTGGCCCTGGGGCATCCCTCAGTCCTGAGATGCGGCGTGTGGTTGCCTCCCCGACAGCAGGGCCCCTTGCTGCCCCTTGCACCCCAGCCTGGGCTGGCTGGCCTGGCTGGAGCCTCGCTGGCTCTTGGTGATAGCAGGTGCCGTATTCTCTGCCTCTCCCGATGAGTTCTTCTCATGCTCACTTTGCAAATACGTGCCCAGAGTCCCCAGCCACAACTGCCTGAATCACTCTTTCTTTAATTTTCAGTCTTAGTCTCCAAGGTCGTCCGTGACTGCTGTGTTTCCCTCCCCCCTCCCCACTCCCCGCTCCCATCCCTGCTCCTCCTCCTCTGCTTCTGCTGGTCAGAGGGGTGAGCCACGGCTCAGTCATCCCCCCACCCCCACCCCGCCACCCCTGGCCTCCAATGCATCACTACAATGACATGGCTGACACCTACACAGTTCTCCTAAGTTCCTCCATTAGTCATTCCTTTGGTCGGGGCTCTTAAGGTCCTCTTAAAATTCACAAATGCTCTCTGGGAAGGTGGCACAGCCAGCCCCTTGCAGGCTATTAGCTTGTCCAATCAATAGGTTCAGAGAACAGGGCCGTGCTCAGTGTTTAATCAGGGGTCGGGGAAATAGGAAGCAGTGCCAGGGAAGAGTTGCTCCCAGCAGGCCGCGATCACCCTGAAGTGGTTGCAAAAGGAAGGAGGAGAGGCTGCTGGACTGGAGCACCCAAGGGCGCCCTGCGGCATGGGGTGGGCACGGCGGTGGGAGGCACACTGCCTGCCCTCACCTCTGACTGGTGGAGGAAGGAGTTGTTTCCAGGCAGCTGTGAAATTCCTGCCAGATGAAAGCATAAAAAATTGTTTAAATTTGCATTTTATTTAAAAGGCAGAGAGAGAGAGAGAGAGAGAGAGAGAGATCCCAGTCCTGGCTCCTGGCACCAGCTTATTGCTAATACAGACCCTGGGAGGCAGCAGTAATGGTTCAAGTGCTTATTTTCCCTGCCACCCGCATGGGAGACCTGGATTGAGTTCCTGGCTCGCAGCTTCAGCCCTCCTGGCTGTTGAGGGCACTTAGGGAGTGAGCCAGCGCGCGGGAGCCTGTTCTGCCTGTTCATTTCTCCCTGTGTCTCCCTCAAAATAGTTGTGACACTGAATTGACTTCACTCTATCCTTGGCTTAGCTCCTTTTGGGAAGGTGGCATGAGAACTCCATTGCCTCCTCCTCCGCATTTCACCCCAGGTCAGCGGAGATCAAAGCTATGGTTTAGGGATGAAAGGGAGTTGATGTGGGAACAGGCACAGGCCGTAGCCATGGAGAAGCCAAAGGCAGAGCAGTGGTTCTCCTGCTGTGGCCCCTGCACCCACAGCATCAACTCCTCCCGGGAAGATGCTAGACAGTCAGATGCTGGGGTCTCATCCAGGCCTCCTTTGTCAAAACTTCCGGCAGTGGGGCCCTGCCGTGTGAGCCCTCTGTGATTCTGAGCTGGAAAGCCATCAGACAGTGAAGCAGCTGGAAAGAGACTTCTTGTAACTAGCCAGAGGGAAGAGACTGTAACCTGAGGGTACCAGTCTTCAGGCATGGAGCCGAGCAAGGCTGACCCTGGGAGTCGTGGCTCTACCTGAATTGTTGAAGTCTGAAATGCTTTGGCTGACGGAGAGGTTCCATCTGTTGAATAAAGATGAAAATAACCAGCGGCCGGCATTGGGGTGCATTGGTTTAGGCTGCCATTTGCCATGCCGGCAACTCATATGAGCACTGGTTCAAGTCCCGGCTGCTCCACTTCCCATCCAGCTTCCAGCTAATGCACCTGGAAAAGCAGCAGCAGATGGTCCAAGAGCTTGGGCCTCTGCACAAGTCTCACGTGGAAGACCCAAATGGGGGTCTGGACTCCTGGTTTCAGCTGAGCCCGGCCCTGGGCCTTGCGGTCATTTGGGGGAATGAAGCAGCGGATGTATGATCTCTTCTTCTCCCTGTCGTTCTGCTTTCCAAATGAATGAACTAACTATTAAAAAAACAAAGCAAACAGACAAAGGATCTTGAAGAAACTCAGGGCGTCAAGATTTGCAGAGCTGAGAAAAGGCCGCTCAGACAAAACCCGAATGTCAGAGCAGACACCTCAGCTCGCAGGCCCAGAACGCAACACGGGCTCCCGGCTCTTGCCAAGAGTGCAGGTCATCTTCAGTTTGGTGTCTGCAAAATCAGACCCAGGAGGAAAGGTGGCATAGGCAGACTGAGAGGGACCCATGTGCTTAGCACCTGAGCTTCACGCGAGACAGAACATGGCAGCTTCCTGTGTGCCTGGGCAGGGAACAAAGCCAGGAATACCCACACCAGCCTCACCCAGGTCCGTGAATTGACTTGATCCATGCGTCTGTAGTAGGTGTTGTCTATAGAGTCTTATTTTTTATTTTTTAAAGATTTTATTTATTTATTTAAGAAATAGAGTTACAGACAGTGAGAGGGAGAGACAGAGAGAAAGGTTTTCCTTCCGTTGGTTCACTCCCCAGATGGTCGCAATGGCTGAAGCTGCACCTATCCGAAGCCAGGAGCCAGGTGCTTCTTCCTGGTCTCCCACACAAGTGCAGGGGCCCTCTCTCCCTCCCTCTCTCTCTCTCTTTCTCCCTCTCTCTCTCCCTCCCTCTCTCCCTCTCTCTCTCT
This sequence comes from Oryctolagus cuniculus, assembly GCF_964237555.1. Taxonomy (NCBI): domain Eukaryota; kingdom Metazoa; phylum Chordata; class Mammalia; order Lagomorpha; family Leporidae; genus Oryctolagus; species Oryctolagus cuniculus. The sequence goes on along the minus strand of NC_091444.1, from coordinate 104,591,362 downwards.
CTCCCTCTCTCTCCCCCCCTCTCCCTCCCTCTCTCCCTCTCTCTTTCTCCCCCTTCCCTCCCTCTCTTTGTCTCTGTCTCTGTCTTTCCCTCTCTCTCTGTCAGTCTGCCTTTCAGATAAATCTTTACTAAAAAATCTAAAGTAAATTTCTTACTTAGTCCTCCAAGCATTGTGCCTTCTGCCAATTCCTAGGTCCTTCTGGCTTAGCTCAAGCTGATGGCTTTTCTTTTTTCTTTTTTTCTTTTTGACAGGCGGAGTTAGACAGTGAGAGACAGAGACAGAGAGAAAGGTCTTCCTTTTTCTGTTGATTCACCCCCCAAGTGGCTGCTATGGCTGGCACGTTGCTGCCAGTGAGCTGCGCCGATCTGAAGCCAGGAGCCAGGTGCTTCCTCCTGGTCTCCCATGGGGTGCAGGGCCCAAGCACTTGGGCCATCCTCCACTGCACTCCCGGGCCACAGCAGAGAGCTGGCCTGGAAGAGGGGCAACCGGGACAGAATCCGCCGCCCCGACTGGGATTAGAACCCGGTGTGCCGGTGCTGCAGGCGGAGGATTAGCCTAGTGAGCCGCCACACCAGCAAGCTGATGGCTTTTCAAGTATGGTTCTGGTTACTCTTAATATATTTCAGCTCTATTTTTCTGCCTTCTCTCTTGGCTGACTATAAAAATTAGTGGGTGTTTGGATGATGCTGATTTTTTGCTATTAAGAATAGTACTGCCGGCGCCGCGGCTCAATAGGCTAATCCTCCACCTAGCGGTGCCGGCACACCGGGTTCTAGTCCTGGTCGGGGCGCCAGATTCTGTCCCGGTTGCCCCTCTTCCAGGCCAGCTCTCTGCTGTGGCCCGGGAGTGCAGTGGAGGATGGCCCAAGTGCTTGGGCCCTGCACCCCATGGGAGACCAGGAGAAGCACCTGGCTCCTGCCATCGGATCAGCGTGGTGCGCCGGCCGCAGCGCGCCGGCCGCGGCAGCCATTGGAGGGTGAACCAATGGCAAAGGAAGACCTTTCTCCATGTCTTTCTCTTTCTCTCACTGTCCACTCTGCCTGTCAAAAAAAAAAAAATAGTACTGCTGTGGAGGGTTTGGTATACACATGTACTCATTTCTGTCAGGGACACCCCCCCCCTTTTAAGGTTTATTTATTTATTTGAAAGAGTTGGGGCTCGCACTGTGATGCAGAGGGTTAAAGCCCTAGCCTGAAGTGCCGGCATCCCATATGGGTGCTGGTTCTAGTCCCGGCTGCTCCTCTTCCAATCCAGCTCTCTGCTCTGGCTGGGAAAGCAGTAGAAGGTGGCCCAAGCTTCCCAGAGGAAGCTCCTGGCTCCTGGCTTCAGATCAGCGCAGCTCCAGCCATTGCAGTCATCTGGGGAGTGAACCAGCAGATGAAAGACCTCTCTCTCTGTCTCTACCTCTTTCTGTAACTCTGTTTTTCAAATAAATAACATAAATCTTAGAGAGAGAGAGAGAAATGCATGCAGGCTTAACCGGGACCTGAGGTTGCTGTGTAGGCGTCTGTGTCAGGAGTGAGGGAAGCAGGGTTGGAGAGAGGGTCACGGCGAGCTGTGTGGATTAAGGGTAGGCGGTGCCCTTGGACTGAGCTGTGTGGCTTAGGGGTCAGCGGTGCCCTGGACTGAGCTGTGTGGGTTAAGGGTCAGCGGTGCCCTGGACTGAGCTGTGTGGCTTAGGGGTCAGCGGTGCCCTGGACTGAGCTGTGTGGGTTAAGGGTCAGCGGTGCCCTAGGCTGTTCCCAGGGGGAGATGGTGAGCTGGGTAGGCCTGCTGAGACCGGGATAGGCAAGGCTGGGACGTTGAAGCCCTGTGTGCCTCAGGTGTTGGATGTGGGCTGCCCAGAGAGGGAGACTGCAACCCTGGATGAAGCAGCTTTCTTTGGCTAAGGGAACTCTCCAGAGAGGAACACAGCTATGAGCCCTCGCAGCCCACTTTCCCAGCAGCTGGCCCTCGGTCCTGATGACGGATGTATGCAGCCGAGCTGACTCAGGACCACTCACTGCATAGACTGCTTGTTCCCCCCCGGGCGCCACCTCGTCCTGCACGAAGGGACCATATCTGTGGGTCTGTTTGGACTCTAAGCTGTTTCACAGGCCTTTTTGCCAATCCTTGAGACAAAGTGTCACGTTACTGTAGTTTATCACAAATTCTCATATCTAGGAATTAAAGGACATTTTGTTTTTCAAGATGGGTGGCTATGCTTGGCCCCTTTAATTTCCATGTGAGTCCTAAAACTAGCTGATCCACTGTCACACATGTAAAATATCTGGCTTTTTGGTTGGGTTTACATTAAACCCATAGATTCAATGAGAGGAAAACTGATAATTTTTTACAATATTGTCTTCCATGTCATGAGCACAGTGCTACAGTTTGAATGTGTCTCCTGAAGTTTCGTTGGCTGTAAACACAACCCCTATATGCTCACGTGGGTGTTTTTTGGGAAGTCATGGGGATTAGATGACATCACGAATGCGGAGCCTCTGTGGCAGGATTAGCAACTTTTTAAAAAAAGATTTGAAAGGCGGAGCTACAAGAAAAGAGAGACAGAGTGAGGTCTTCCATCTGCTGGGTCACTCCCCAAGTGGCTACCACGGCCAGCACTGGGCCAGGCTGAAGCCAGGAGCAAGGAACTCTATCCTGGTTTCCCACAAGGGTAGCAGGGCCCCAAGTGCTTGGTCCATATTCTGCTGCCTTCCTGGGCACATTATCAGGAAGCTGGATTGGAAGAGGAGCAGGCAGGACTCCAATCGACATTCCGATACGGAATGCTGGCGTGGAAGCACCCACCCTGGGACTGGCGGCTTTGTCAGGGGAGGAATGGAGACCTGAGTCCACGTGCACCTGCTGTCTTGCCATTGTGCCTTCTGCCAGGTGATGGGGCGGCAAGACGCTGCCCTTCCCAGCATGCACCTCCCAGACTCCAGAACCATGAGAAATAAATTGCTTTATTTTAGCAAGTACCCAATCTCTAGGGGGCCAGCACTGTGGCATAGCTGGTAAAGCCTCCGCCTGCACTGTCAGCATCCCATATGAGCACTGGTTCAAGTCCTGGCTGCTCTACTTCCAATCCAGCTCTCTGCTATGGCCTGAGTAAGCAGTGGAAAATGGCCCAAGTCCTTGGGCCCCTGCACTCATGTGGGAGACGCGGAGGAAGCTCCTGGCTCCTGGCTTCGGATCGGCTCAGCTCTGGCTGTTGCTGCCAACTGGGGAGTGAACCAGCGGATGGAAGACCTCTCTCTCTCCTCTCTCTCTTCCTCTCCTTCTCTCTGTGTGTAACTCTGACTTTCAAACAAATAAATAATTCTTTAAAAAAATAAAGAAAAGAAAATACCCAATCTCAACTATTCTATGTTAGCAACACAAACTGGACCAACACAAACATCTGTATCCTTCCTCTATTTTGATCTCCTTTAATTTTGCTAAATGCTATTTTATTTAAAATGTTTATTTATTAAAGAAGGAGAGGTTATTTTCCATTCACTGAATAGCTAATGTAGCTGGGCGTGGCCCAGACGCGGGGCAGGAACCTGGGACTCCGAGTCTCCCGTGTATGTGACAGGGGCTCACGTACCTGAGCCACCAGCTGCCCGGGATGTGCATCAGCAGGAGCTGGAGTTGGAAGCAGAGCTGGAACCTGAACCCAGACACCAGATACGGGATGTGGCCGTCCCAAGTGGCATCTTAACCCTGTACCAAATGCCCACTCGTTGATAATATTTTAGATTTTCCTGATGTTGCTGGCATATTTTTAAAGTTTCATTTAAAAACGATTCATATAAAATATATAAAATAGAACTGATTTTTGAGTTTTACCCTTATGTTTGGCAACCATGGTGAATTTATTTATTCAAATAATTAAACTGTAGATTAATTTGGATTTTATACAAGCACAATTAAGCTCCCAGTGAATAATTGATAGTTTTGTATCTTCGTTTCCACTCCTTACACCTTTTAAATTTCTTTCTTATTTTAGGACTTTTGACAATGAGGAATAAAATATTAGGCTTAATACTGCCCAAGGTATTTATGCAAATTTGATATTCATGCATATTTATATTTATGCATATTTGATATGAGGACATTTAAATTGTTCTATTCTCTTCTTTTGTAAACAATGCTTTTATTCTTTTAAATGTATTTGAGAGAAAAATTGGCAGACAAAGCTAGCATCCATTGGTTCACTCCACAAATGATCGGAATGACTGGGAAAGGTTGGGGCTGGGGCTGAAGCCAGGAGCTGCAAACTCCATCCAGGTCCCGCAGGTGGGTGGCAGGGACCCAATCATTTGAGCCATCATGGCTGCCCCCTGGGGTCTGCATTGGCAGGAAGCTGGGATTGAAATATAGTTGAGTACTGGACCCAGGTACGCCCATGTGGGATGTGGCCATCTTTTTGTTTGGTTAAGATTTATTTTATTCACTTGAAAGTCAGAGGTATTCGGGGGGGGCGGGGGGGAAGATAGAGATATCTTCCATCAATTGGTTCACTCCCCAAATGGCTGCAACAGCTGGGGCTGGGCCAGGTCAAAGCCAGAAGCCAGGAGCTCCATCCTGGTTTCCTGCTTCCCAGTTGCATCAGCAGGAAGCTGGATCTGAAGGGGAGAAACCAGGACTCAAACTGGTGCTCTGGGGCCAGCGCTGTGGCGCAGAGGGTTAGCGCCCTGGCCTGAAGTGCCAGCATCCCATATGGGTGCTGGTTTGAGTCCCGGCTGCTCCGCTTCCTGTCCAGCTCTCTGCTATGGCCCGGGAAAGCAGAAGATGGCCCACATGCTTGAGCCCCTGCACCCACATGGGAAACCCGGAAGAAGCTCCTGGCTCCTGGCTTCAGATCGGCATAGCTCTGGCCATTGAGGCCATCTGGGGAGTGAACCATTGGATGGAAGACCTCTCTCTCTCTCTCTTTCTCTCTCTCTGCCTCTCCTCTCTCTGTAACTCTTTCAAATAAATAAATAAATCTTTTAAAAAAAAAAAAAAACCAAACTGGTGCTCTGACATGGGATGCCTGTGTTGCAGGTGGTGGCCTAACCCACTGCGCTCATCTTTTCACACACATATTTGCACAGTTGTGTCCTCTGATCGTTAGAACGTATTCTTGGAAAATCAGTTAAACATGTGTCAAGTAAATAAAAATATTTTTTAAAACAAACGCACGAGGCCGACCACAGTGCATATTGGTAGAAGCTTCTCCTTGCAGCTGCAGTGGGGTCCCGGCTGCAGGAAGAGAAATCTGTGATCTGGAAGTGCAGATCTGGGAGAGAGAGACGGACGCTCCGTGGGACCAAGCGTTTCCTCCCCTTTCTCCTGCTGCTCCGAGGCGGCCCCGGCTTCCTGGGATTCCAACTTCACTGTGTTTTTTAAAATCTCTCGCCATTTTAGAGCTGCTTGATCTAAGGGAAAACACATTTTCTTATGCTATTGTAGAACGAGAGCAAAGAGAAGGGGAGGAGAGAGAGAGAAAGAGAGAGAGAATGAGAGAGAGAGACAAGGACACGCACCAGGCCTCGCAGCTCCAGCTGCCGAGGGTCCTTCGCTGTCTCAGAGCAGGCGGCAGAAGGTGGGACGCTGTCATCGGCGGGACATTCCTAGCCTCGCTCCAGAAGGTCTAACCCCGGAGGCAGCCACTGGGGTGCCCCCAGTCCTCTCAGAGCGCAGTTCTAGTTGGAATTTGCACTTCCTACTCCGGCTCCCTGCTAATGTTCCTGGGAGGCAGCAGATGATGGCTAAAGTGCTTGGACGCCCTGCCACCTGAAGGCAACCTCATGTTGGAGGAGTTCTGGGCTCTGGGAGTCTGCTGGCCCAGCTCCGGCTATCATGAGCATTTGGGGAGCGAACCAGTGGGTGGAGGAGATCTCTCTCTCCCTCTCCCATCTCTCTCCTGATCTGCCTTTCCAATAGATGAAAATAAATAAATACTGTAAAACAAGTCTCATCGCAATGAGAACAGTTAAGTGTCCAGAGACAGCTTCCCCTGGCCTGGTACAAGGACAATGTCAGAGCCCAGGTCGGTATGCTGGCAGCCCCCCAGGGGACAGCAAGGCCTTAGGGGGCAGTATAGGCAGGGAGGCTCTCAGTAGGGCTGTCAGATAAATACAGCGTGCCCAGCAAGTGCAGACTCTATGTAAAGTGATGGCTAACTTGTTCAGTACAACTTGGTCCCAAATGCTGGGTACTTGCACTGAAGAATTTACTGATCTGAAGTTCAAGTTGAAGTAGACATCTGGTGTTGTGTGTGTTTGCCTGGGTTTCACTATTTCTGGCCATCCTAGATTACAGTGTCCCCTGAGCTCAGCTTTGTGTGGGGTAGAGATTCCTATGGCCCATGCATGGTCTGGGTCAGGCATGGTCTGGGTCATGTGTGGTCTGGGTCAGGTGTGGTCTGGGTCAGGCATGGTCTGGGTCATGTGTGGTCTGGGTCAGGTGTGGTCTGGGTCAGGCATGGTCTGGGTCATGTGTGGTCTGGGTCAGGTGTGGGCTGGGTCAGGTGTGGTCTGGATTATGCATGGTCTGGGTCAGGCAAAGTCATGTGTGGTCTGGATTATGCGTGGTCTGGGTCAGGCAAGGTCTGTATCATGTGTGGTCTGTGTCATGTGTGGTCTGGGTCAGGCATGGTGTAGATCAGGTGTGGTCTAGATTATGTGTGGTCTGGGTCAGGCAAGTTCTGCATCATGTGTGGTCTGGGTCATGTGTGGTCTGGATTATGCATGGTCTGGGTCAGGCAAGGTCTGCATCATGTGTGGTCTGGGTTAGGCAAGGTCTGTGTCATGTGTGGTCTGGGTCAGGCGTGGTGTAGTTCAGGTGTGGTCAGGATCAGGAGTGATCTGGGTCAGGTGTGGTCCGGGTCAGGTGTGGTCTGGATTATGTGTGGTCTGGGTCAGGCAAGGTCTGCATCATGTGTGGTCTGGGTCAGGCGTGGTGGAGATCAGGTGTGGTCGGAATCAGGGGTGATCTGGGTCACCTTGTGGGGCTGGGTCTGGGCTGTCAGTGTCTGTTAGTGGCGATTGGCGTAGGCAAATGCTGATGACCACATCCCTACACCTTGTTACTGTGGGAGGCCCCAGAACCCAAGTCCCCTTGGTAAGGGCAAGGCAGCTCCTTCTGGAACACTGCTTGAGAACTATCTGATTTGCTCACAGGGGTGCAACATCAAAGTAGGAATTAATTTGGCTTCTAGAATATTTGGAAGCCACAATCCATTGCTCTTGCAATGATTCACAAACACACACACACACACAGAAATAAAAACCAAGAAAAGAGCGGAACTTCAAAAACCTGAGTGGCCACACCTGTTTCCCTTCCCAAGGTCAGACCTCAAGAACAAGCTTTGTCCGCGTCGGGCGGGTGCAGAGCTCAGGTTCCGGATGGACGCGTGGCGACAGCTGCCTACCCTCTGTGTCCTCACACAGTCCCTGTGCTTTCCCTCGGTGACTTGCAGAGCCCTGGGAGTGAGAGGGCTGCTCAGCTCGGGCCCGCAGGGCATGTGCCTGGCTCCCCCTGCTTGCTTAGTCACAGGCAGCCTGTCTCCTGCCACCTCAGAGCTGCACGATGGCCGTGGGCGGCATTAGTCAGTCTTGGTCATCACCGACGTGGCCAGGACCAGGCTGAGCAAATTCAGCCCGAGTGAGTGGAGTCCCATTCAGCTGTGGGGGCGGGGGGGAGGGGAGCACTGGACTCCAGCCTGCATGAGGCTCCCTGACTTGGGGAGGTCAGCTGGACTAGGAACCCTTGCAAGCACAGCTTAGATGCTTAGCCTCAAGGTGGCTAAGTGGTCTTGGCTGTTTTCTCATAGGCTCACTCCCTAAACTTGACCTTCCTTGCCCTACCACTCCTAAAAAACAAAACAAAACAACACCAAAGCCAAACACACCCAGGAAAAGGTAGCTTATGAGCTGAGCAACCTTAGAAAGATCTGGGGCCCGGCGCTGTGGTGTAGCAGGTAAAGCTGCTGCCTGCGATGCTGGCATCCGTGTGGGCGCTGGTTCGTGTCTCGGCTGCTCAACTCCTGATCAGGCTCTCTGCTAATGGCCATGGAAAAGCAGCAGAAGATGGCCCCATTGCTTGAGCCCCTATGTGGGAGACCGGAAGAAGCTCCTGGCTTTGGCTTGGCCCAGCCGTGGCCATTGCGGGCCTTTTGGGGGAGTAAATAAAAATCTTTTAAAAAATAAAGAAGACGATCTAGAATGGCATGGCTGACCTGCTTACTCAATGTTACCTCCTCCTCGCTTTTTTCTCATTTCCTCCTACTTTTGCTTAGAGGCAGCTTTTATTGATTTGTTTTGGTAAGGATGTTGTGGGCGAGGAGGTAGGAGGTGCTTTTCCTTCTAAGAGTGGGGTTTTGTGCCCTTATTTTTGCCTTAGCTGCTCAAATGACAACTTTAAGTAAGCGAAAAGATTGCATAAACGAATTGAGGTGGGTATACCACATAGGGATGGGGTATTCTGTGTGTGTGTGTGTGTTGTAAATTTTCTCTTACTCATTTTTTTTCAAGATTTTATTTTTATTTCTTTGAGAGGTAGATTTACAGACAGTGAGAGGGAAAGACTGCTGGTTCACTCCCCAAATACCTGCAATGGCTGGAGCTGTGCAGATCGGAAGCCAGGAGCTGGAGAGTCTTCTGGGTCTCCCATGTGGGTGCAGGGACCCAAGCACTCAGGCCATCTTCTACTGCTTTCCCAGGCCATAGTAGAGCGCTGGATCGAAGTCGGGACTAGAACCGGTGCCCATACGAGATGCCAGCACTGCAGGAGGATTAACCTACTGCGCCACAGTGCTAGCCCATGTCTTCTTCACTCTTAATGCCCAAAAACTTTCCCCTTAGCATTGAGGTCCAGGCTTTCCTGGTCTGTGCTCAAACCTCCCTTTGTCCTCCCAGGAGGGAGGAGATGTGAGGGTAGGGAAGCCAGCAGAGTGGCGGGAAGACGGGCTGCCCCTCATTCGCAGAAAAGCAGTGTGCTCTTCAGGAATCCACCAATTTAGAAGTCATTTGGCAACTCGATGCTAATTCCTGGCAATTTTTAAACCTGTTATTTTTAAAGATTATTTATTTGACGGAGAGACAGAGAGCCTGCATTTGCTGGTTCACTCCCCAAGTGGCCTCAGCAGCCAGATCTGGGCCAGGCTGAAGCCAGGAGGCAGGAACTCCATCTGGGTCCCCCACATGGGTGGCAGGGACCCAAGTGCTTGGGCCATTTTTCAGGTGCATTAGCCTTTCCAGATGCGTTAGCCGGAACCTGGGTTGGAAACGAGTAGCCAGGACTTAATCAGGTTCTCCAATGTGGAACGACAGCACCGCAAGTGCCACAACACTGCCTCCTCTCCATGAGCATTTATCTTATTTTTACTTACTCAAAAATTATTTGAAAGGAAGAGGGGTGTCTTTATCTACTGGTTCACTCCGCAAATGCTCGGAACAGCTGGGAATGGGCCAGGCCAAAGCCAGGAGCTTGGAACTCCATCCAAGTCTCCCGCATGAATGATTGGGATCCGAGTGCTTGGGCCATCACCTGCTGCCTCCCAGGGTGCACATTAGCAGGGAGCTGGGATCAAACCCAGGCACTCTGACGTGGGATGTGTGTGTCTTAATCACTTGGCCAAATGGCTGCCCCTGCACTAAATTTTTTAATTGTAGGGTACTGAAGATAGGACCACTTTTTCTCGCTTGCCTATGTGCCTCGCTGTCTTTGCCACCATGTCTCACTTGCATGGTGTTGTGATGTCTAAGAGACAACCTGGTAGACAGCCAGAGGTCTGAGCGGGCCCCTCTGACTGCGAATGAACCGCAGCTCCGCCTCTGGGGCTTCTGGTGACTTCCTTCTTCCAGAAGGCTGTAAAGAAGGCACCGTGGCAGGTCCTCCTCCTCTCCTGAGTGCAGACCTGTAACTCTTACAAGGAAGGGATCCCGGGACAGTGGCTGGACCCTACCTGCAGGGCAGAAGCTTGGCAACATTATCTTCTGCCTCAGGCAATCCCAGCAAGAGCTATTTTTTTCTTTTTTCTTTTAACTTTTATTTAATAAATATAAATTTTGAAAGTACCACTTCTGGATTATAGCAGTTTTTCCTCCCATAACCACCCTCCCACCCACAAACCATCCCATCTCCTACTCCCTCTCCCATCCCATTCTTCATTAAGATTCATTTTTAATTATCTCCATATACAGAAGATCAACTTAGTATATACTAAGTAAAGATTTCAACAGTTCCAGCAAGAGCTCTTACTGTGAAATATGTGACTGGCTGACCATTTATGAATTCCAAGAACTTTGCGGGAAAGTGCAATTGAAACACAAGCTCATTTTGGTGCAAAAACTCTTTTTGGAATCCATGCATGGTTCTTTCATTCTACGCATTTCCCACGAGCTTTTGGAAGACGCCTGGTCTACTCAGTTTTCAGGGGCTGTAATTATTAGAACACACAGAAGGAAACAGGTCAGGTTCCACTGGTGCTGAGTTGTACCTGATGTCAGTCTTACTACTGTTTGTGTTTGAATATCCAGGGAGATCTCATCGCGGCCCAGGTTGTCCTGGCTGTGACGACGGCGGGCTCCCGGGAGAACCAGGCCGAGCTGTCGTGACCTTGATTGCACCCATGCTGGCATTTGGGCTCTCCTCTTGGCGGGGACACACTTTCTCATTTCCTCGGCCTTCTGTTCATGAGTTTTGGATCAGGAAGAGGGTGGAGTTGGTCCCATCTGGAAAGGGGGTCAGCCAGTCTTGGAAGAGACACATCGGAGGCTTAAAAATAGCATCCTGGATGCAGATCCCCCATGTTTCAAGGCAGACGGGGAAGGGGAGAGAACTCTTGGCCCTCCGTGTGAGACATCCGCCTGCAGCCAGAAGTGGACCGGGGCTGAAGATGAGCGCTCAGCCACGTGGTACAGCCGAGACACCTCACAAGCCCACAGCACAAACATCCCAGGGACGTCAGATGCCTGCCAGGCATCCTTCCTTGGTGGCAGGAACTCACCTGTGGCCCAAAGCCTTCCACAGGAGCTCATGGGCCCTGGACTAAGGTCACTGCCAAAGGCTGGTGCTGTGTCACTCACGGGGACGTGGACACTGCGGCTTCGTCAAGCATCTTCTTTAGCCCATCCCGTCCGGGTGGTCGTCACTCCCGGAGCCCATGATCAGAATCCCCTTGCTTTCATTTTCCCGTGAGTGGGTGTAGCCAGACTGCAATGCGTCGTCACGTCTGGCGTGGCGACGTAGACAGCCTGCTCACTGGTGCCTCAGCTTCTCCTTCCACTCTCCTCCTTCAGTCCAGGCTGCAGCCCCCATCACTTCTCTCCCCTCCCACGGAGCCGTACCTGCCGCGGTCCTTGTCTTCTCTTTCCTCCCCTCCTTGGCTCGTCTCCATCCGTGCAGTCATTTTTGCTGTTCCTGGGACGAGGTAAGCTTGGCGCTCTCCCAGAGCCTTTGTGGTCATTGTTATCCACCAGGAAAGTCCCGTGCCCGGCCTCACATCACTCATCTACTCCACACCCTTCCTGACCACCCATCTCCACGTATCCTACTTCACTTTTCTTCAAAGCCCTTATTACACCTGCGGGTCATATTATAGTTTTATGTTCGGTTGTTCTCTGTGGAATGCAGGCACCATGATGGATGGCAGCAACATGGCTTGTCTACTGCTGGGGCACTTTGATCCAGAACATCAGAGGTCTGAAGCAGCTGTGTCTTCCGTCTAGAACATCTGGCACACACTTGGCCCCCGATAGGGATTTATTTGTTAAGTAAAATGATAAGAATTTAGACACACACACAAAAAAACACAATGTCTTCACTTGTTCACAGAGAGCATCAAGTTAGCAAATACAAGTCATATCCTGTAAAATGGGCTGCTCGGAATTGGGGTTGTTAAAAACTAGTTAAAAATCAGAGGATGATACTTAAAAAAAAATCAGATGCATTGTGAACTGTTGAGGGACTACCTAAAGATACTTATTTGAGGGGCTGATGCTGTGGCACAGTGGGTTAACACCCTGGCCTGAAGCGCTGGCATCCCATATAGGCGCCAGTTCTAGTCCCGACTGCTCCTCTTCCAACCCAGCTCTCTGCTATGGCCTGGGATAGCAGTGGAGGATGGTCAAGTCCATGGGCCCCTGCACCCATGTGGGAGACGCGGAAGAAGCTCCTGGTTCCTGGCTTTGGATCGGTGCAGCTCTGGCCATTGCGGCCATTTGGTGAGTGAACCATCAGATAAAAGATCTCTCTCTCTGTCTCTACCTCTTTCTGTAACTCTGACTTTCAAATAAATAAAATAAATCTTAAAAAATAGATATTTATTTGAGAGAGAGTGGGAGGGAGAGAGAGGGAAGAGAAGGAAGAGAGGGAGAGGGGGAGAGAGAAGGCTCTCATTACTGGTTGACTTCCCAAGTGTCTGCGATCGCCAGGCACTCCATCCAGTTGTCCCATGTGGGTGCAGAAGCCTGATATCTTGGGCCATCATTGCTGCCTCCCAGGGTCTGCATTAGCAGGACGTTGGAATCAGGAACTGGAGCCTGGCGTCACACCCAGGCACTCTTACTCTGGGACTTGGGCATCCCAACTGCTGGCCTATGCACCTGTCCTAATAGATCTGATTTTTTTTAAAAAAAAACAAATCATTGAGGTACATCTTCCATGTCACCTGTTTGAGATGCATAACAATGCTTTTTAGTACTTTCACTGAGTGGAATAGCTATCCACAGTCCTTATCTTAGACCCCCCCCCCCCCCGCCATGCTCACTGACTGTTGATTTCTGCTCCCGTCCCCAGGCCCACACCATACTCCTCCACCTTCTGTCTCCAGGCCTTTGTCTTTTCTGGACATGTCCTGTCAACACAGGTGGTGTCTTGCGTCCAGCTGCTGTCACTTAGCACCGTGTTCCTGAGTGCTGTTTAAGCTGCAGCACGTGTTAATAGTTTGTTCATTCACATTGTTGGATGGTTTTCCAGTGTGCTCTGCTCCGCCTCTTGCTTATTGCAGATGGACCTCAAGGTCATGTCCAGCCTGAGGCTGTTCAGGGTCACACCACTGTGAGAGTCTGCGTGCACCTGCTGGTGTGGACAGACATCTTCATTTCTCCAGGGTCAGTACCCAAGGTTGGGATCGCTGGGTCATCTGGTAGTGTGGTGTTTTTTTTTTTTTGTTTGTTTTTGTTTTTTTTTGTTTTTTTTTTTTTGACAGGCAGAGTGGACAGTGAGAGAGACAGAGAGAAAGGTCTTCCTTTGCCGTTGGTTCACCCTCCAATGGCTGCCCGCACCGCACTGATCCGATGGCAGGAGTCAGGTGCTTATCCTGGTCTCCCACGGGGTGCAGGGCCCAAGTACTCGGGCCATCCTCCCCTGCACTCCCTGGCCACAGCAGAGAGCTGGCCTGGAAGAGGGGCAACCGGGACAGAATCCGGCGCCACAACCGGGACTAGAACCCGGTGTGCCAGCGCTGCAAGGCAGAGGATTAGCCTAGTGAGCCACAGCGCCGGCCCTGGTAGTTTTTAACTTGTTGAGAAACTACTGAACTCTTTGTAGAGTGGATGTGTTACTCTACGCTTCCCATAAATCGCACGAAGACTCCTGTTTCTCTATACCTTCGTCCACATTTGCTCTTGTCTGTCTGTCTTATTATAGCCCTTCTAGTGAGTGTCTGGGGGCACTGCAAAGAAGTCATGAAAAATGGAATTCTTGTTTTGGCACAAAATTATTGAATTTCAGGTGCAGCTTTTTCATAACATTCCATCAACTTTTTGAAGATCGTGTGTGTATGGATTTTAAATTTTTCCCCTGACATAAATGTATCTTTTTTAAAAAAAGATGTATTTATTTATTTGAAAGTCAAAGTTACACACAGAGAGAAGGAGAGGCAGAGAGAGAGAGAGAGAGAGAGAGAGAGAGAGAGGTATGTGTGTCTTCCATCCGCTGGTTCACTCCCCAGTTGGCCGCAATGGCTGGAGCTGCATTGATCCGAAGCCAGGAGCCAGGAGCTTCTTCCATGTCTCCCACATGGGTGTAGGGGTCCAAGGACTTGGGCCATCTTCTGTGCTTTCCCAAGCCATAGCAGAGAGCTGGATCAGAAGTGGAGCAGCCGGGACTTGAACCAGTGCCCATATGGGATGCCGGCACTGCAGGCAGCAGCTTTACCCACTATGCTGCAGCACCAGCCCCATAAATTATCGTTTGATTTTCACTTTTCACAAAATTATGGTTCTGATTTTCATCCCCTCAATGACGAATGAGATTGAGGATCTTTTTCATGCACTTCTTAGTCCTTGGTATACCTTTGGAGAAATATCTGTTGAGAAAGTTGGTAGATTTTTTTAAAAGTTTTAAGGGAAGGGGAAACATAGATACAAGAATTTGTGAAGTTTTCTTCATAAACAGAAATAGCAGGGCCGGCATTGTGGGCATTGTGGCGCAGTGGGTTAAGCCACCACCTGTGATGCTAGCATCCCATGTGAGTGCAGGTTCGAGTCCCAGCTGCTCCTCTTACAATCCCGCTCCCTGCTAATATGCCTGGGAAAGCAGCAGATGATGGCCCGAGTGCTTGGGGTCCTGCCGCCCATGTGGGAGTGCAGCTGTTTTGGGTTGAACCAGCAGACTGAATATTTCTCATCTCTATCTGTCTCTGTCTCTCTCTGTAATTGCCTTGTAATAAATAAATATTTAAAAACCCAGGATTAGCTCCTGCAAAGGCAGGCACAGAGTTGGAGGGTGCAGCCGTTCATGGTGATGGGGAGTGGTATACAGAGGGGAGTTCCCCACGAAGGAGTAGGGGACTGCTGGGACGGGGTGGAGAGTCAGCGAATGGCCTTGGGTGTCACATCAAGTGATCCAGAACAAAAGGACTGGCTGCGGAGCAAACTGGATTCGGATGCCTAAATAAAGAATTTGTCTTAGCCTGTTTTCCGTGGCTATCACTGAATACCGCAGACTGAATAATTTATAAAGAGAAAGGTTTGTTTGGCTCCCGGTTCTTAAGGCTGGGAAGTTCAAGGTCAGCTGGCTGTTGTCTGGTTGGGTCCTTCTCGCTGGTGGGGACTTCGCAGAGTCCCAGCGTGGGCCAGGGCTTCACATGGCAACAAAAGGGAATTTGCCAACTGAGTCTCTCCTCCTCCTCTTGTACAGCCCCCACTGCAAGCGCGAGAGCCCCACCCCATGACCTCATCTCATCGTAACCCCCTCCCGAGGACTTCACCTCCTAACCCCGCTGGTGTAGGACTTTGGAGATTACGGGTCCTCGTGGGTTTTGGAGGAGGCGAACCTGGAGAGCATGCAATGTGCATGTGGTAGGGCTGCTGTTGGTGGGGATGTCGCAGGGTCCATTCCTCCATCTACTGTAGAAAGGAGTGCATTTCAACGGCCATCTGGTTATCTGTCTATCCAGTGACAATTAAATGTTGCAGCCAAGCATAAAGAAAGGACATGCTAATTGCTGGACTTGGTCAGTTTATGCTGTATGTATGTGTTGAAACAGTGCACGGTACACCACAAAAATATACAAGTACTACGTGATAGTCAAAAATGTTTAAGTTAAAAAATAGCCCATTTATGATACATGCATCCAGTTTCTACTGGAGACCACAATTATTCTTCAGGAAAGAGATTCCCTTTGTTTTCTGGTCAGTCCGTTTCTTTTTTTTTTTTTTTTTTTTTTTTTGACAGGCAGAGTGGACAGTGAGAGAGACAGAGAGAAAGGTCTTCCTTTGCCGTTGGTTCACCCTCCAGTGGCTGCCGCGGCCGGCGCACCGCGCTGATCCAATGGCAGGACCAGGTGCTTCTCCTGGTCTCCCATGGGGTGCAGGGCCCAAGCACTTGGGCCATCCTCCACTGCACTCCCGGGCCACAGCAAAGAGCTGGCCTGGAAGAGGGGCAACTGGGACAGAATTTGGTGCCCTGACCCGGACTAGAACCCGGTGTGCCGGTGCCGCAGGCAGAGGATTAGCCTATTGAGCCACAGCGCTGGCTCAGTCCATTTCTAATGTAAAACACTTTCGGCATTCGGAGAAACTTTCATATTACTTTCTCTTTGAATTTTAATTAAACTAAAATTTTAGCTTAAACAATCTGATTAGAGATATGGCAACAACCAAGTGGAACAGCTAGTTTTTGGTCACATTGGATA
Source organism: Oryctolagus cuniculus (assembly GCF_964237555.1). Lineage (NCBI taxonomy): Eukaryota > Metazoa > Chordata > Mammalia > Lagomorpha > Leporidae > Oryctolagus > Oryctolagus cuniculus. The sequence continues at coordinate 104,575,263 of NC_091444.1, read as the reverse complement.
TTCATTGTTAGGGTTAGGATTTTAGGGCTCTAAGAAGGCGAGGAGGGGCTGGTGCTATGGTGCAGCGGGTTAAAGCCCTGGCCTGAAGCGCCGGCATCCTATTTGGGCACCGGTTCTAGTCCTGGCTGCTCCTCTTCTGATCCAGCTCTCTGTTATGGCCTGGGAAAGCAGTAGAAGATGCCCCAAGTCCTTGGGCCCCTTCACCTGCGTGGGAGACCTGGAAGAAGCTCCTGGTTCCTGGCTTCAGATCAGTGCAGCTCTGGCTGTTGCGGCCATCTGGGGAGTGAACTGGCGGATGGAAGTCCTCTCTGTCTCTGCCTCTCTCTGTAACGCTGTCTTTCAAATAAATAAAATAAATCTTAAAAAAATGTGAGGAGGCACCACTTAAAAGCAAAAAGGACTTTTATTGAAGACAGCACAGCATGGTATAGAGAAAGCAAGATTGCAGGCTGCCCGGAGAGCAGGTGGCAGCAGGTGGCTGAGAAGAGATTCACCCACTAGGCAGTGGGCAGCAGCCTTAAATTTATGCTGCTTGTTGGGAGGGGCATGCGGATGTGCAAAGACCCACATCCACTGCCATAAGGTGGGTTTGAATGGGCAGAAGACCCCCTCGTCAGGTGTTCATGGAACTCAGCAATTACAGGGTATGCTGTTGGCGGCTTGGGCCGTCCAGGCGAGTGGGTAGCCGTAGCAGCGAGAGCCTGCAGAATCTTAGGCTGTCACATTCCATCGTGACGTCCTCAGGGTCATTCTTAACTGGGGCTCACATTGCCACATGTGGAGTTCACTCTTTGTGTCTCAACAGCCCACCAAGTCCTAACGCTCACCCCTCCCCAGATGTGTTCGGAGTCCCTCACACGTGCCTGACGTCAGCCCCTTTACTGCAAAATTGGCCATTGGCACGGAGAGTGGAAAAAGGTGCGGACTTCCTGCACCAAAGCTGCTCTGAAATTTCCTCGTATCTGGGTAGGGAGGTGTTTGTGGGTAAAGGCCGGACAGTGTTTCTCCTGCAACTCTGGGAAGAGGACACGCAGAAAAGATGTGCAAGGGCCACAGCCAGCAGGCTGCTTCCTCCGTTGCAATCAGACACCAGCAACTAAAGCCACCCCAGGAAGGTTCTCTGGTTTATGCTAACTAGTACCTCCCAGGTGTGTACATCCCCTCTTACCTGGTCTTGGGGACAATCTGATGAGTCAGTGAGCCCTTGGTTTTGTCAGAGAACAAGGAGGAGGAGGGAGGGGATGGTAGAGGAGCAGGGAAAAGACCCAACTGACCAGAGGTTGGACAGAAAGTCTTCAGTCTCTCTCTCTCCATTGCTGTCTTTAGTGAACAGCACAGTGGTGGTGGTGCTGGTGGTGGTGGTGTTGGTGTGGTGCACTGGTGCTGTGGTGCAGTGGGTTAAAGCCCCAGTCTGCAGCACCAGCATCCCGTATGGGCTTCAGTTCAAGTCCCAGCTGCTCCACTTCCAATCCAGCTCCCTGCTAATGGACCTGGGAAAGCAGTAGAAGATGGCCCAGCTCCTTAGGCCCCTGCACCCATGTGGGAGACCCGGAAGAAACTCCTGGTTCCTGGCTTCAGATGGGCTCAGCTCCGGCTATTGCGGCCATTTGGGGAGTGAACCAGCAGATGGAAAATCTCTCTCTCTCTCTCTCTCTCTCTCTCTCTCTGTCTCTGTCTCTACCTCTCTCTGTAACCCTGTCTTTCAAATAAATAAAATAAATCTTTAAAAAAACTTAATGGCACAGATCCAGAGGAAATGCTTTCAAAGAACCAGGCATACATTTCATGTCAGTTACAATTTTGTATTTGAACTCAGAGTTGTCATTTTCTTTTTTAGTATTTTAAAAATTGTGCTTTAAATTGTTTATTTTAAAGGCACAGAGAGAAAGAGAGCGAGAGCGAGAGCGAGAGAGAGGGAGAGTCAGAGACAGAGATCTTCCATCTGCTGCTTCACTCCCCAAATGCCCACAACAGCTGGACCTGAGCCAGGAGCCAAGAACTTAGATCACATCTCCCATGTGGGTGGCAGGGGTCCAGTTACTTGAACCATCACCTGCTGCTTCCAGGGTGAGCATTAGCAGGAGGCAGGGAACAGAAGTGGAGCCTGGACTTGAACCCAGGTGTTGCACGGGATGTCAGCATCCCAGGTGGTGGTTAAACTGCCGCACTAAGGCCTGCCCCATCTGTCGCTTTCTTAGCCTGAAGATATTTCTGTCAGGATGCATGCCATAATTTTCTTCTTTCGCTACATTTTATTGCTGCTATTGGAACATATTTCTGTGCTATATTTCTTTGTTTTATTTTTGCACACAATGTTGACTGGGATAATGTCTGCAATTTCAACAAAATCAACACAACGGATTCTCTTCCCTCAATTTTTAAAAAATAGTGTGAAAGTGTGTCAGGCAACTTAGTTATTCTAAATTTGTTCTTCATAAATTTGGATTTGCAAGTTTCTGCTTTCATAGTTTTTTAATTGACAATTAAAAATTGTGTATATTTATGATGTGTAGCACGTTTTAGAATATGTATGCATTGTGTAATAGGTAAATCAAGATAGTTAATGTATTCAGTACATCACATGCTTATCTTTTATTTGTGATAAGAGCACTTAAATTTCTCATAGCAATTTTCAAGTGTACAATGCATTGTTATTAACTATAGTCACCACTTTGTACAACAGATTTCTGTTTAATCTATTTATTTGAAATTCAGAGAGAGAGAGGCAGGGAGGCAGGAAGGGAGAGGGAGAGAGAGATCTTTCATCTGCTGGTTCTCTCCCCAAATGACTGCAACCAGCCAGGCAGCCAGGGCTGGGCCAGAGCCAGGAGCCAGGAGCTTCATCCGGGTCTCCCACAATGGTGGCAGGGGCCCAAGCACTTGAGCCATCCTCTGCTGCTTTCCCAGGTGCATTAATAGGGAGCTGGGATCAAAGGTGGAGCAGCAGGGTTCCTGCCTGTGGTCGCACACATTTCTGCTCTCCATCAATGAGAATTTCTCCTTCGTCCGTGTGCCCTTGTGTGTGTGTGTGTGTGTGTGTGCATGTGCGTGTGTGATGTGCACAGATCAGGTAGGCGCTGTCCCGGGTGCCTGAGCTTCCCAGCGTTCTGAAGCTCCTGCATTACGATGGAAGCCCCTGTCCTGGACTCATCATCCAGTCCATCCCGTTCTGCTCAAGGGGACATGCTGGTAAAAACAGCCCCGTGAGCTCTAAAGACACCCGGGTACAGACGGCACGAGGTGTGTCCCAGCAGCAAGGGGAGCAGGTGCAGTGGAGAAAAGAAAAAAATATACATAAACCATGTCCCATTTCTTCCTGGCCACCAAGTCTCCTTCTTCGGTAAATTCTGTTTTAAGTCTGTTTGCTCATTTTCATTTCTTGATGAGAAAAAGAGTCTTGCTTGCGTGGAGCTGGGCGTGCCATAATTCAGTGTGATTTTCAGTAAGTGCCACATCGGCCCCTCTCGTGCTGCTGAATGGCAAGTCAGTTTCACGGAAAGTGATTCAGGCAAACACCCGGCTGCTTTAACGCAGCCTGACTTTTTCGCTTTCAAAAAAGAGTTCTATGTATTTATTTGAAAGAGTAACAGAGAGAGACAGAGAAATTTCTTCCATCCTCTGGATCAATTCCCCAGGTGGCCACCATGACCAGGGCTGGGTCAGGCTGAAGCCAGGAGCCAGGAGCTTCATCCGGGTCTCCCACATGGCTGTCAGGGGTCAAGCACTTGGACCATTTTCTGCGGCTTTTCCCAGGCCACAAACATGGAGCTGGATCAGAAGTGGAGCAGCCAGGACTCGAACTGACGCCCATACGGGATGCTGGTGTTGCAGGCTCAAGCTTAATCCAGTGGATCACAGTGCCAGCCCCCACAGCCTGACTTTTCCTACATGGATTCCACTTCCTGGGGATTTCTTTTCTTGGATCAGGAAGTCTTAAGAGTCTTCAGGTTTACATAACCACTCGGTTTGTGCTGGGGGACAGGACAAAGTGAGGGAAGCTGGCTATGTGGGTCAACACTGCAGTGACTGTGTCGGTGATACCATATGTAGTGGTATTAAAAAAATCACTTTAAAAAAAATTTGTCCTAGTGGCTGACACCAGTTAAGATGCCTACATCCTGAATCAGAGTGTCCGAGTTTGATTTACAGCTCCGACTCCTGACCCAGCTCCCTGCTCATGCCCACCTAGGAGGCAGCAGGTGATGGCTCAAGTACTCGGGTTCCTGTTCCCGACTTGGGAGACTCCAATTGATTTCCCAGCCTCTGACTTTGACCTGGCCCAGCCCTGGCCGTTGTGGGCATTTGGGGTATGAACCCATGGAAGGGAGCTCTGATCTGTCTGCCTCTTGAATAAATTAATAAGAAAAAAATAATTGCAAGCAATCACTTCATCAGGATTCAGGAACAGCCCAACCACAGCTTCATAGCACAAAGCGGGGTGACTGTGAGAGCTGCTGAGCCGTTAGCAGTGATCCCGACAGGGAGTAAGCGTGTGAAGGGTAAACCGGGGGAAGATGAGAATCAACCGCGATGCAAAAAGAAAAACATCTTGGGCACATGTTCTCAGTTTGGAAGAGACAAACTGGAGAGACGAATTAGAAGATTCCAGCCATCTTTTCACCCGTTCCCATTGATTTTCTGCTTTCTCTGTGTAACACCATGGAAAAGCAGAGCCATAGAGAGGCAGCCGATTGTCATGGTGAAAACCGTGCTGCAAGGCCGTGGTTCCTAAGGCTGATCCTGGGGGCAGATGTTGGGTGCAGCAGCTCCTCCACTTGTGACCCAGCTTCCTGCTAATGCACACCCTGGGAGTCGGCAGGTGATGGCTCACGTACTTGGGTCCCTGCCACTCACGTGAGAGACCTGATTGAATTCTGAGCCTCTGGCTATTGCAGACGTCTGGGGAGTGAACCAGCTAAAGAAATCTCTCTCTGTGTCTCCATTTCTCTCTGTGTCTGCTTTTCAAGTAAAATGGAAACTGTGATCTTTGGGCCAGCTCAGCAGTGTCAGTGTCATCAGAAATTGCTAAGAATGCAGATTCTCAGGTCCTAGTTCAGATCTGCTGAATTGGCAGTTTGGGTAGTGGGCAAGTTCTCCAGGTGACTCCAAAGCGTATCAACATTTGAGAACCTGCTGTGCAGGGATTAAGAGCATGACAGAGCCAGCTGGCTGTATGACTTAGAGCAATCCATGTTTCCAGTTGCGTGTTTCCTGTCTACAGATGGCAACAGTACTGCCACCTGCTATGGTTTGTGTGTAGTTCGTGTGTTGGAAGCTTGGTCTCCAGGGTGGTGATGTTAAGAGACAGTGGGGGCCGGCGCTGCGGCTCACTAGGCTAATCCTCAGCCTGCGGTGCCAGCACACTGGGTTCTAGTCCCGGTCGGGGCGCCGGATTCTGTCCCGGTTGCCCCTCTTCCAGGCCAGCTCTCTGCTGTGGCCCGGGAGTACAGTGGAGGATGGCCCAAGTGCTTGGGCCCTGCACCCCATGGGAGACCAGGAGAAGCACCTGGCTCCTGGCTTAGGATCAGCGCGATGCACCGGCCGCAGTGCACTGGCCGCGGCGGCCATTGGAGGGTGAACCAATGGCAAAAGGAAGACCTTTCTCTCTCTCTCTCTCTCTCTCACTGTCCACTCTGCTGGTCCAAAAAAAAAAAAAAAAAAAAAAAAAAAAGAGGCAGTGGGAAAACAAAACAAAACAGAGACCGTGGAGCCTTTAAGAGGTGGAACTTAGCGGAGGGCATTAGGGATGTCACCTTTGAAAGGGACTGAGTAGCTCTCAGGGGACCCCTGTTGGTTCTCTTATAGAAGAGCAAGACTGGCCCGCTCCACTGCTAACTGCGTGTCTGGCCTTGCATTCCCCACCTGTCACACATGCTCCTGCCAGGGTGCTCTGATGGGACACAGCTGGGCGTGGGTAGGGGTGGAGGTGCCTCATGAGAGCCAGTGCCGTGGTGGTTGGAATGTTTGCCTCCAAACCTAGGAGCTGAATAAATCTCCTTCCTTCATAAGGCACTCTGTCCCAGGCATTTCATTGTAGTACTAGAAAATTGGCTAACACAAAACTCACTGCGTTTTAATGAAGATTAGATGTGCTGAAGTGTGTGAACCCCCAGAACAATGCCTGGCTGCTGTAAATTCTCCGTGGGTGCAGTAATAGTAATAATACTCCTTGGAGGCATTACTTTATGTTTTTTTACAGGTTAGGCTTCACAGTTCCCAGCAAAGCTTTGAGATCTTTCCCCCTGATCCCTGAGAGTTATTTTCCACGGCTCAAGGCTGTATTTCTCAGCAGGTACTGATTAAAATGCAGATTCTCAAATCCCACCTAGATTCACAGAGATCAGAATTGTCTAGCAATACGTCTGCATCCTAACATTTCAGAACCTCTTTTCTTGGATAACAAAGACTATAATCTTTTTTTGCAAATAGGCTCAGGGAAGACGTGTGGTTAGGCGAGTCCAGAGTCTCTGCAAGAGCAGGAATGGGAACAGGGTTTCTGGTTCTGAGATCTATCGAAAGACTACGCTGACTCCCTTTGTAGGTTGATTTGCTTTATCAGGAACTGGACTGGCATTGTGCCGCTTTGTTTTCTGAGACCCATCCAGCATTATTCAATCTAAAAATAACATCCACCTTACAAATCTAGGAGAGCAATGAGTTCTTGGAAAATAGACCCAGACCGTGATCCATCACTCGCTGCAGTTGGTCCAGCTGTGAGTTATGTGTCCTCTCCTTCACTCTTGGTTCACAGTCAGTGCAAAAGGGCTGAGAGGGGTTGAGAAGGTCATCAATAGCTACCTGGTTGGACAACATCAGCACCAGTCGAGTTAGGTCTCCCCATAGCCAACCTCGTGTCCTGTCACCATATCCCACTTATTTCAATGCTGTAAAGCAGAATTTGATTTTCAAAAAAATGATTCTACCTATATTTGCCCATGTAAAATCCAGTCTCAGCAGTTTTTGACCTCCTTCGATTACTTTTATGTAAAGAAATGCTAACATCACATCTTTCATTTTATAGCAGGGATCAATCAGTCATACGGTGACAACTAATAACTCAGAACCCTGTTACATACTGCTTTTTCATCAGCACAAACTTGACTGCTCTCAAGCCATGAGATTGACTTTTCAGGTTTTGATGAAAAGGTCTTGTCTTTTTCACACAGGGCCTCGGGTCTGGTTTCCATGGTTCTTTCACAGCCAGGTTCCTATGCAGCATAGACGTACATTGATATGACTGACTTTTAATCATCATGCATGCATGGGGATATTTACCTACATCTAACAAGCTATGCCCGTAAGATTGGAAGCAGGGGTATGTTCCCCCAAGGCCCTCCTTCGGTCTTGATTGATTTTCTTACAAAATATTTTTTTTTGTCTCAATTGTTTGTACTGGTCATGTTCCATGTGAACTTCAACCTGTAGTTAGGTTGCAGAAGACTTAGTACCTGTCCCCAGCGCTGAATCAAAGGTTCATGGTAAAGCAAAGAGAACAGTGTAATCTGTCTACAGATGAGCAGGTAGCAGACTTCTGTCTGAAGAACTACCCCCTTGGTGGATGAGGGTCCTTTGACGTTACTAAGGAGGCTACAAGGAAGGGGGAGATGGTTAGGAACTGCAAACCTCTTGAGTAGGACCAGGCACCAAGGCTTGTAAGGTTCTTCCCTGTGTAGTTGTGGTGGTCCTTGAATTCCACTGGTTGTTTGCAAAAGAAGCTGAGATAAGGAGCAGGGCAATGTGTGCCTTAGGACGTGGGTGAGCTAGACCCAGCACTCTAGCTCTGAAGCATCAGCTTTCTTCCCTGGACCTGGAATTCCCTTGCCCAGGCCTGAAATTACTCTCTGGAGAACCCCGCGAGGCAGTAGTGGCCACTAAAGTGTTCTCTATTGGAGCAGACATTGACCTCATGAGTCCGCAGATTAGCATCTTGTAGGGCTGGCTGTGACACTCCCTCAGTTCAGGGAGTGAAGTAGGGAGAGTGGCTAGGAGACTGAAGCTTCCTATTATCTAGTATTTGCATTCAAGGCACTGTTGGGGGTTTGGTCTCAGTTACCAAATTCCCCCACTCCTCTTTCCTGCTAAGGATAGGAGTATTTGTAATCGCTGCGTGTTTAAACTCCACTCTCTCTACCTAAAGTGAGTTTCTCACCTTTAGTTGGTTCACTCCTGTCTACTGTCTACTTAGCTACCCTTAGGGTTCAGCTCCATCGTCACCTCCTCTCAGCCTTTCCTCTCTACATAAGAAGCTCCCAGTCCTGCAGTTCGTACTCTTTGTCCTGCGGCATTGACTCACTGCTGTACAGAGCCATCTTGTTTGTTCTTTTGACTTTTGAATCCCTCTCCCCTCCCCCTTGGCAAGGGTTACGTAGGCAGAACGTACCGATTGTGCCTCAGTACCAAGCAGAAAGCCGGACACGTGGTGGAGACTCAACTCAGGGAGCCTTTGCTGAATGACCGATGTGTCTTCTGTGAGATGGTGTGGAGTTTTGTAGTCTGCATGGATGCATGCGTGCATGTGTGTGTGTGTGTGTGTGTGTGTGTGTGTGTGTGAAGTCTTGGTGAAAAGAGAATAAGAACCTCCTTTGAATTATTTCCTTCATTGTGAATGCTGACAGATATAGGATTGTCTACTTGTTCAATTATTTTGACTCTAGACCTATTAACTGGACAAGATCTGTTGATCCTTTGGACATAGGTATCTAATCTTGGGTAGGCTTCCATTTTCTAGAACATTCTGGGCTGGATGCACTATCTTTTGGAATTTGTGCTCTATGGTAGCCTCTGGCTCCCGGTGAGTATTGAGCACTTGAAATGGGGTTGGTGTGAAGTGCCGTGTGCTGTGAATGTAAACCACATTTCAGGTGATGGACAGAACTGTGGTGCAGGAAGCTAAGCTATCGCCTGCCACGCCAGCATCCCACATCGGAGTGCTGGTTTGAGTCCTGGCTGCTCCACTTCCGATTCAGCTCCCTGCTAATGTGCCTGAGAGGGCAGTGGAGGATGGCACACGTATTTGGTTCCCTGCCACCCACGTTGGAGACTCGGATGAAATTCTGGGCTCCTGGCTTTGGCCTGGACCAGTCCCAGTCTTTGTGACCATTTGGGGCATGAACCAGAAGATGGAATCTCTCTCTCTCTCTCTGCCTTTCAAAGATATAAATAAATCTTTTTAAAAAATATAATCAGATCTTGAAGGCAATATAAAATGTAAAATAGAGAAATCTTATCTCGTTTACTCATTGAAATAATAATTTGGATATGTTATCAATAAAGTTTATATTAAAATTAATTTCTTTTTTTCTCTTTTTCCACACATAGTTGGAGCATTTACAGTTACTCACACGGATCTCACGTGTGGCTCCCGCGACACTGGACAGGGCCATTGCAGACCCAGTTAGCTTGCAGCAGTTTGGCAGTGCAGGCTGAAGGTGAGCCATGGAAGGAAATGTCGGGTCCTGGAGTCTCTGAGACTGCCTCTCTCTTGTTAGCTGTGCACTAGGGGAAATGGCAGCACCCCTGGATGAGGGCTCCAGGTCTTTCCTTTATCTTTCCTTTATCTCTGTAGGGAAGGATCCCACCCCCACCCCCACACACTGCACTGTTCATCATTTCACACTGTTCTATTTCTTCACTGTACTCGTCGCCACACCTAGCTATCCAGCTTGCTTGTTTGTCTTCTTATCCCCTGTCTCCCCACTGGAGTTTAAGAGTCTTGTAGGCAGAAGATGTCGTCTGTTTTGCCCTAACTGAGCAGAATGCCTGACATATGGTACAAGATGGATGGCAAAGCCTGAGGCCCAGATCCGGTTTGTGTCCTAAGACACAGAATCTTTACCTGTCTTGCCAGTGGGCATGGATCTTGTTTTCAAACAATTCAAGGGCCAGAACTTAGGTCTTCTGATAATGCTGAGTCATCGAACGATTTACAGAAGGACCTGCTCATCAAATTACGAGTACATCTTCCTTTAAAAAAGATTAATTTATTTGAAAGCCAGAGCAACAGAGAGATGGAAAGACAGAGAGAAAAAGATATTTCATCCACTGGCTGATTTCCCAGATGGCTGCAGCAGCCAGGGCTGGACAAGGCCAACCAGGAGCCAGGAACTCCATCTGTGCCATCTCCCACATGGGTGCAGGGGCCTACGCACTTGGGCCATCTTCTGCCCTCCTAAGTGTACTAGTAGGAAGCTGGATCGGAAGTGGAGCAGCCAGGACCTGAACCGGTGCTCATATGGGATGCGACTGTTGTAGGCAGTGGCTTAACCTGCTGAGCCACAACTCCCCATCTTCTTTTTTAAGTTAGACACTGGGAAATTTTGAAGAATTATTATGAAGTCCTGTCGATTTTCTAAGAACAATCATTATTAGGAAATTATTCTCCATTCTTTCAATGGTTAAATAAATGGAAAAATCATAGTGTGTACTTTGATAAATTAAACAAACAGAAATTCCTTCTGTTATCATTGCTACACGGGCTACTGCAGAGCATTAATTCAGGATGGCCTTTACTTACCACAGGGACATACATTGCAAAGCAAAATTTAAACAAAATCTCGGCTGTGAACACAAAATCTACTTGTAGGTAAATACCAATCTAATAACTATTCTTTGCATAGCTGTAAAAACTCACTTGGAGACCGTGCACTGCCCTTCAGAAATAAGGTTTCTGTGTCTAATGCCAAGAGCCCTCTTCCCTGGCACATCCAGAGAACCTCTCCTGGGTGATGAGATAGGTTTTTAAATCATTAGCCTCATCGTCTCCACCTCCTGGTTCATCCATGAACTTAGCAAATGTTTAGTGAGAACCTACTATGTGCTGGCAAGGTAACCAATGCAGACAAAGATGTTTGGCTCTGGGTGGGAGGAGTTAATGCCTAGGTATTTTCTCAACACGGAGAATCAAGTGAATGAAGCCATACAGCCCATCGCAGCGGCACTGTCTACCTTGGAATGTCGCAAGTGACGTTGTTGGCTAGGAACTGAGTGGATTTGGGATTCCCTACGTGTGTCTTTCTGAGGGGGTTTCTGGAAGGTGGAGGTGCATATGGCACGGGTGCTGTGGTGCCCTTCCATCCTCTGAGTGTCAGAGACTCAGATTCCTCAATGAGCTTCAAATACGTCAACTTGACAGGTCTTGAGGGATTTCCCAGTCATCTGAGGGACTTGGCATCCTTAACAGCTTACAGGCTTTCCTTTGATGGGATGTCCCGGCCTCTCCTTTAACCAGAAGTCTTGATCCACTGTGTGGGTCCGGTGTGAGGGACTCCCTCCCCAATGCAGACCCCACTCCCATCTCTCCCGGGCCTGTGTGCGCTCTCCCCTCACTCACCTTTACCTGCCAACCTTTGCACCCTGGCTCCTTGCACACGGCGTGCCCACTCTTAGAGCCCAGGCAGCAGATGTCTCCACTACTCGCTCTGAGCTCAGCTCGGCCTCGGCCAGGTTCTCGTCACTTCTGTAACCGACAACAACCGAGGAAGAAGATTTGCAAATTTGCTTACAAATGAGCGCCTCCCAGGAGGACGCGTCTCCCTCCCTGCGGGTTTCCAGAAGAAGGGAAAGCCGCTCCCTGCTCCCTCTTTTCCAAAAGGCAGGGCTGCTTGAGTCCCGACGCCCGGGCTACCCGAGGTGCTCAGCTTGGACCTCCCGGCCACGCGCCGCGGGCCAGCCTCGCGGTTGGGCAGACGCGCGTGGGGAGCGGACCCCGCGCCGCCGCCGCCCGCGCCCGGTTTCAGCACCGGACAGCGCCCGCCCCGCCCGCCCCCGGCCGCCGGCTGAGTGACAGGAGAGCCGACCAAACAGGGAGCGCGGCGGCCCGCGGCCGCCCCACTAAGGCTTGGTTGCGGCCCGGCTGCCGCTGTTGGGCGCTCGGCTCGCGAGCGAGGCGAGAGGCAGGAGCGTTGAGGCGGCCGAGCCCGAAGGCGCCGGATCGCAGCCCCGCGCTCCCGCTCGCAGCGCCACCCGAGTCCCCGGGACGGTCTCGGGCCCTCGGTCTGCACGCGTGCGCGCGTTCGGCGCCCCGGGGCGCAGCGCTCGGGGAAGCGATGGATCGGCGCCCGGGGCTGCCGCGCGGGCAGCGGCGGCGGCAGGTGCAGCGGCGGCGGCGGCAGCAGCAGCAGCAGCAGCTCCCGGGCGCGCCGCACTGAGCGCGGCCGGGCGAGGGCGCGGGGCGGGCCCGGCGTGGCGGCGGGCGGCGCGCGGGGATGTGAGCGCCCGACCCGCGGCGCGAGGTGCGCAGTCCAGAGCCGACCCCGCCACAGGTGCGTGGCTGCCGGGGACCGCGGCGCAGCCAGAGGGGCCGGCGGCCGCGCGTCCGGATTTCCAAGTCCCCCGTGGACCGGGTGCAATCCGGGGAAGGCGCAAGGGAGGCGCCCGGCTGTGGCTCCCTTGGCGACTCCAATCCACAAAGTGACGCTTCCCGTGACCCCGCTGCGCTCCCCGCCAGCCGGATGGGAGCCATGGCTCGCCCCTTCTTCCTCTGCCTCCTGCTCGCCCACCTAGCATGGGGCACGGCCGGCGCCAGCCGCGAAGCCCTGGGACGGCCGGAGCCGCCGCGAGAACGGACTCCGAGGGGCCAGCAGCCCGCGCAGCGGCCGGCTCGCTCCGCCGCCTCGGCGCCCTCGGGTCCCTGGAGCCGCGCGGCCGCCGGCGCCGCGCTGGCACAAAGGCTGGCCGAAGAGCTGCCCCTGGACGTGGCCTCCTACCTGTACACCGGGGACTCCCGCCAGCTGCTGCGAGCCAACTGCTCCGGCCGCTACGAGCTGGCCGGCCTGCCCGGGAAGGCGCCCGCCCTGGCCAGCCCGCCGTCCTCTTTGCACGGGGCGCTGGACACGCTGACCCACGCCACCAACTTCCTGAGCACCATGCTGCAGAGCAATCGGTCGCGGGAGCAGCACTTGCAGGATGACCTGGAGTGGTACCAGGCGCTGGTGCGGAGCCTGGTGGAGGGCGAGCCCAGCATCTCGCGCGCGGCCCTCACTGTCAGCCCCGAGGCACTGTCCGCGCCCGCCCCGCAGCTCTTCCTGCAGGCCACGCGCGAGGAGAGTCGCATCCTGCTGCAGGACTTGTCCTCCTCTGCGCACCATCTGGCCAACGCCACCCTGGAGACCGAGTGGTTCCACGGTCTCCGGCGCAAGTGGAGGCCCCACTTCCACCGCCGGGGCGCCCACTCGGGACCCCGGGGCCTGGGCCACAGCTGGCGGCGCAGGGATGGCCCCGGCGCGGACAAGAGCCACGTCAGGTGGTCCCCGCCGTACCTGGAGTGCGAGAACGGGAGTTACAAGCCCGGGTGGCTGGTCACCCTTTCCGCTGCCTTCTACGGGTTACAGCCTAACCTGGTCCCGGAATTCAGGTAGGGAGGAGGGCGGGGTGGGGAAGGGCGGAAAAGCAAAGTCTCCCTTTTGGTTTTGCAGGTGGGCGCGCGCGTGGGGAAGGGACACTTGGCCGGACCATCTGAGCGTTGCACCGTCGGAGCAGAGGGGCGAGAGGCGCCCACAGCAGCGCCAGGTTCCCTGGGATCCGGTCCCTGCAAGGGGCGAGATGCCCAGGGAACAAAAGGGTTAGTTCTCCGCCCGGTTCCGCGAGCTTGGGGTGTGCCCGCCGGGCGCCCAGCGCGGAACAGCAGGCGAGAGAGGGGCCCAGGGAGCTGGAGGAGGAGAGACTTTCTCCTTGCAGCTGCCACTTCGGGGTAGCCTCCGCCTGCCTCCTACGTGTGTAGCACCGGGCATCATAACCAGAGCGTGAAATTAAGGCGGCGCTGTCCCCTGGGCAGGCTGTTCTGTCTCCTCCCCCGTGAGTCAGTCGCTGCCTGCAGGACCCAAAATTCCCAGTGCGGTCGGAGTGCGCCTTCCTTCCACCCAACCCTGCCACCTCGGATCCATCCTCCCTTCTTCCTTCTGTCTCCTGTGTTGAGATTCCCCGGAGGTTCTTGGGCCATCCAGGCGCCCGTGCACTTCATAAGTGAACGACCAGTCTGGGTTATCGCAGGGCAGAAGGCATCCGTTCTGAGGGAATCCACTCAGGGAACTTGGAGGGACCTTGAGGGAGTTTGCGCTTCCTGTTCCAAAGCTTGGCATTTGCGGGGAGGTGAGGGTTTGCTGGTTGGCAGCTGGCAGCCACTGCCCTAGGGAGTGCCTGGTCTTTCGGGTGAGGAGCTTCTAGAAGCAGGCTTTGAGAGTGGGGGCGAGGAAGGAGCAGAGAAGGAAGAGGAGAAACTGCGAAGGGGACCTGGGAGAGGGCTGCGGGTTGCCTGGGGTCCTCCCTGATGCTGGTGATGGGCGGGCTCTGGGAAGAGGGGCTTGGGGGTTGAGGTTGCTTCTGTATGTTTTGGGAACCTGGGCAAAGGTTGAGACACGTTGTGTATGGAGAGTCGCCCCCTATTCCCCAGCAAGGCGACGGATACCTGGGCAAGTGGGGAGGCTCACCAGGCTCCTGTGTGTAGGCACCACCATTTTTGCTGCTTAGCCTCTCTGGGCCTCAGACTCGGATCTGTCTAGAGCAGGAGTTGAACTTGAGAGTCTGACACACAGCCCCTTTCTTTGTGTGACCATAGGAAGTGTGTGTCCGTGGGTGCGCTTCTATCTCTTGTAAAGAGTCTGTCCGAAACCTGATGAACTCTTTCCTACTTTCCAGATAATCCCATTTCCTCCTGATTCCTACAGGATCCTATTAGTAACAGCTGAGCCCTGCTTGGAATCCTTGCCACGCTGTTAGTTCAGAAGAGGAAAAACCAGCAGGTGCTGTTCACTGCCTGCACACTGTCTGAAGCTTTTGGATGGCCTTTTCAGAGAGTCTCTGTGTCTGTCTGTCTGGCTACCTATCTCATCTCCATTTCCATCCATCTTATCTACGTATCTATCCACAATCCCTCTATCTATATCTACATTTTCAATCTTATTATCCATCCATCCATCTAACCTCATTGCTCCTTATCCACCCATTCAATCAATCTTATCTAGCCTTCTAATCTCCTCTCCATCCATCCATCCATCCATCCACCCAATCATCATAATGTAATCTATCCATCATCTATGCATCCTAACATTTACTTTATGTCAGGCTCTGTGCTGACTGCTGTGGGTGTCTTATCTTGGCTATTCCCACCCAACAACCTTTCATAAATCTTACTGCCTAGCGTTTATTATTTTCCATGTCCTACGGAAAAGAAATGTGAAGCACAGAGGGGTCATGCTTCTTGCCTGAGGCTGCACAGCAATGGAGTAGTGGAGTCAGAATTTAAGCCTGTTTTCTACTTTCAACTGCTAGGTGACCAGTGTTTTATGATCATGCCCTAGGGACGCTGCATACAACGGAGTAGCTGTATCCTGAATTTCTAAGGGTCAGTTGTGGAATGGGAGATGCAAATCTTTCGCTTTCAGAATTGTTTCCTTACCGCTCCAGAAGCACAGTTCCCATAAATGAGCTCAGCGACTTCTGCCAGCTGGATGGAAGGCTGGGGACCCGGGGGTCTGAGGTCATGGGAGTGCACACGCTCCCTACTCACTTTTTGACTGTGTTCAGAAAACAGTTTCTTTCTAAGTGCTTTCCTCGTCTCTGATGGTGTGCTTGAGCGGAGGCACACAGCCAGGCCACTTAGCATCCAGCTTTCTCCAGAGCTGGCTTGTCTTGGCAGCGCCACAGGGAGCGGAGTCAGTGCTCTCCTGTGGGTGCCCTGCCCCAGTCGTGGGTCCCCCGTGTGCTGCGTTGAGGATTCACACAGGTGTTGACGAGAGGAACTGGAAGAAATCTTGGAGGCATCACCTGGTCCCACCTGTTGCCCCCTAGACAGAGAAGCGGAACTATGAAGGCGAAGTTCCTTGTCAAGAAATCTCATTTCAAGCTTGTGGCAACCACAGAGGAGGCCGCAGGCCCTCTGCCCCTGGTTTGCTCTCTGCTGCATGCGTAGAAGCCCGAGGCTTGGTTCTGTGGTTCTTGGGACCTCTGCATGCAACCTTGGTTGGGGACACACTTTATTCTCTGTATCCTTCAGGATACACACATGCAGAGTAGCCTTTAGAACGTAATTACTATTTTTTTAAATATGTATTTTTATACAAATATTTTACACATTTAAGATAGTATTTAAATGAGTCTCTTCTGTCTCTTCATACTTATACAAGGATAAGATTGTATTTGTGAATTTATTTGAAAGGCAGCTACAGAGAGAGAGACGAGAGATGGAGAGATCTTCCATCCAACGGTTCACTCCTCAATTGGCTGCAATGGCTGGAACTGGGTCAATCCAAAGCCAAGACCTGGGAACTCCATCCGGGTCTCTCACGTGGGTGGCAGGAGCCCAAGTACTTGGGCCATCTTCTGCCGCCGTCCCAGGTGCATTAGTGAGGAGCTGGAGAGGAAGTGGAGCAGCTGGGACTTGAACTGGCTCTCTGATAGGGGTTGCCAGTGTCCCAAGCAGAGCTTGACCCACTGCACCAAAATGTGGACCTCATGATTATTTTTGTTGTTGTTGTTGATGATGTCTTATCATCTAGGCTGTGTATGAGGGATCTTTAAAAAGTTCGTGGAAAATGCAGTATGAAAAAAATTGCGTGAATTTCAAAATTTTTTGCAACAAAATGAACTCATCTTTCAATTTCATTTTTTCATGAAAGTACTTTTTCATTTAAAGTGCTTCTTACTCTGAAAATTTGCAATGCAAGTGAATCCTATTAGCCAGTGATGGGGCCAGGGTCAACCTCAGATGCATTTTGGAAGCCATGATTAGGATCCTCCATCATGATTTTAGGAAGAGCTTTGAAGATGTAGAACATTATTTGCGGGGGTCAGCGCTGTAGTGCAGTGAGTTAAACCGCTGCTTGCAGTGCCAGCACACCACATTGGAGAGCCGGTTCAAATCCCAGCTGCTCTGCTTCTGATCCAGCTCCCTGCCAGTGCACCTGGGAAGGCAGTGGAAGATGGCCCAAGCACCTGGGCCTGTCACCTATGGGGGAGACCTGGATGGGGTTCTTGGCTTCTAGCTTCAGCCTGGCCCAGTGCTGACTGTTTTGGTCATTTGGGGCAGTAAACCAGTGGATAGACAACTCTTTCTCTCATTTTGCCTTTCAAATAAACCTTTAACAGATGTTATTTCCAAGAAGTTTTGTCTGTGATGGAAAATTCATAGAAAAAGATTTACCCATCAGAGAAAAAACTTTGCAGTTAAAATTTTCATACATGATTAGTTAATATTGGTGCAAATCGTCTTTAAGATTTGTATATATAAGTTACATTATATTTCTCTTTAGAGAATGTAATTCTAAAACATAGAGTTCAAAAGTAACGTGGAGAGAGCCGGCGCCGTGGCTCAATAGGCTAATCCTCCACCTTGCGGCGCCGGCACACCGGGTTCTAGTCCCGGTTGGGGCGCCGGATTCTGTCCCGGTTGCCCCTCTTCCAGGCCAGCTCTCTGCTATGGCCAGGGAGTGCAGTGGAGGATGGCCCAGGTGCTTGGGCCCTGCACCCCATGGGAGACCAGGAAAAGCACCTGGATCCTGGCTCCTGCCAGGATCAGCGCGGTGCGCCGGCTGCAGCGGCGGCCATTGGAGGGTGAACCAACGGCAAAGGAAGACCTTTCTCTCTCTGTCTCTCTCTCTCACTGTCCACTCTGCCTGTCAAAAAAAAAAAAAAAAAAAAAAAAGTAACGTGGAGAACATGGCCAACTACCTTCTATGCTACTGCTTATCCCTGTGAATACAGAGATCTCTCAGAGTAAGTTTTATGCCCCTCTGTTCCAGAAGGACAAAGTATCATCATCTTTAAAACCCAGCGTAAGGCACAAGAGAATGAAATTTGTTGTACGTTTTTTAGGAAGATGGTATTTCCTTTAACGGTTTCCCTTTTTTTAAAATTTTTTGACAGGCAGAGTTAGACAGTGAGAGAGAGGGAGAGAGAGACTGAGAGAAAGGTCTTCCTTTTCCGTTGGTTCACCCCCTAAATGGCCGCTGCGCTGATCCAAAGCCAGGAGCCAGGTGTTTCCTCCTGGTCTCCCATGCGGGTGCAGGGCCCAAGGACTTGGGCCATCCTCCACTGCCCTCCCGAGTCACAGCAGAGAGCAGGACTGGAAGAAGAGCAACCAGGACAGAATCTGGCGCCCCAACCAGGACTAGAACCTGGGGTGCCGGCGCCGCAAGGTGGAGGATTAGCCTAGTGAGCTGCGGCGCTGGCCTTAACTGTTTCTTTTTAAAAAATATATTTGTTTGAAAGACGGAGCCAGGGGCTTCTTCCAGGTCTCCCACATGGGTGCAGGGGCCCCAGGACTTGGGCCATCTTCTACTGCTTTCCTAGGTTCTTTGGAGGGAGCTGGATCGGAAGTGGAGCAGCCGGGACTCGAACTGGTATCCGTAGGGGATGCTGATGCTACAGGCTGGGGCTTTAACCTGCTGAGCCACAGCGCCAACCCCACGCCTTACCAAATTAAACACAGTCTGTTTTCAATTTGGTTCTGCCATTGGCTCTACAAGTTCCAAAGGGGCTATTTGTTGTGAGTGAACAGGATTCTCTGGCCACTTTCTGGGATATGCATTGGGCAGCAAGAGGGGCTTCCCAAGGCTGCTGGCTCAATGGCCAGGCTGTTTGCCTGCTCCGTGGAGAGGGAACTGATGTCCCCAGATTCATTTCACAGCCTCAACTCCTTCAGCGTCCACAGGCAGCAGTTCAGGTGTTCAGGCGGCCCCCCCTCAGCCTTGAGAGTGCTGCTGAGTTCACCGAGCGCTGCGTTTCAGGTCTGTGTTGTCATATACTGGGGTGCCGAGAAGTATGTTGTTGATGTTAATTTGCTCTTGGTGAGAAGCAGCAGGCACCTCTTTTATCCCTTCGGTTCTGGTTCGGGCTTCGAGGGGTTATTTAAGCAGAATCACTAAGAGAACACATTTGGATTTTGGTTACGCCGGCAGCTGGATGGCCCTCGTGTGCACACAGGCTGTTCGTTGAACTGGGGCTGTGCTCGGGAGAGCTTGCAGGCAGTGACTTGTTCAGCACAGCAGTGTCACATCCAACAGTGGGGCTTGTTTTCCAGCTTATCTCAACTCCAGCTTTTAGTAATAACCTTCCCCTCCTTTTTTTTTTTTTTTTTTGGTAAAGATTTTATTGTATTTAGAGGTGGTGCTGTGGCATAGCAGGTTAAAGCCACAGCTTGCAGCACCAGCATCTCATATGGACCCCAATTTGAGTCCTGGCTGCTCCACTTCTGATCCAGCTCCCTGTTAATGTGCCTGGGAAAGCAGCAGAAGATGGCCCAAGTGCTTGAGCCCCTGCACCCTACTGGGAGACCAGGAAGAAGCTCCTGGCTCCTGGCTTCTGTCTGGCCCAGCCCTGGCCATTGCAGTCATTTTGGGAGGGAAGTCATGGATGGAAGTGGGTGCTCTCTCTCTCTTCATTTCTCTGTAACTCTGCCTTTCAAATATACAAAATATGTTTTTAAAAAGAAATAATTAAGAGAAGTGCCATCTTTTAAAATAATAAAATGAGCAATGAATTTCTCTTCCTTTGTGTCTTCGCTAGGTTTTAAGGATGAAGAGACTGTGTCACTCTGAAGCAAAGTGGCCTAAGATTTATTCTGAGAGCTCTCTGTATGCACAGGGATAAAGAGAAGCATAAGTTGTCCATGTTCCCCACATTACTTTTCAACTTTATGCTTTGGAATTGCATTGCGTTCTCTAAAGGGAAATGTAATTTAAATACACGAATCTTGACGATCTGTGCAAATATTAGCTAATCATGTATGAAGATTTTAACTATGGAGTTTTTTCTCCCTTTTTTCTCCCATGGGTAAATCATTTTCAATGGATTTTTCATCACAGATAAAACTTTTTGCAAATAATATTTGTTAAAGATTTGTTTATTTGAAAGGCAGAATGATAGAAAGAGAGGAAAGAGAGAACGAGAGGTTTTCTATCTGCTGGTTTATTTTCCCAAGTGGCCACAGCAGTCAGGACTGGGCCAACCTGAAGTTTGGGCTGAAAACTCCATGCAAGTCTTACACATGGGTGGCAGGGGCCCAAGGTCTTGGGCCATCTTCCGCGACTTTCCCAGGCACATTAGCAGGGAGCTGGATTGGAAGTGGAACAGGATGGAGGCCAACTGGCTTTCATATTGTCTGCTGGCATTGCAGGTTGCGGCTGAATCCACAGTGCCACAATACTGGTGCCAGTAATAAGCATTTGTAATTTCTGCTTTGGCTGGGCATTTGCTTATCCAGCAAGTCTTTCTTCCTACGTGAAGAGTTTTGACTAAACAGCGTGTAGGTAGACAGCTATTCCATGAACCACTTCTTCAGCTTAGGGAAGGATCAGTTCTCTTGACTGAAACTCGGGCATCGTCCTACCCAGCCCTTTCCTACAATGTCAACCTTCGTAAGGAACCGTGACTAAATTTCTCTTTACCGCTGTGGATATTATAGTGCTTCTGGCAATCATGGACACATCCAGTTCACTACCTTCAGCACAGACAGAGTTACAGAAGACACAAATCACTGGTAAGATGATCTGGTGTCAACATACTTAGGAAAGTTGATTTTTCCAAAGAAAAAGCAGGTCACCTTTTTGTCCAACAAGACAGTTAATCCCCCTCCCTCCCTCCCTCCCTCTCTTTCTCTCTCTCTCTCATACAATTTCTAATACTTCTAAGTAACTGAGATCTAGATAATTTTTAAGCGTTGTAATATCTGTTGTAATTCCCCCACCCATTTAAAAAGTGCCTATAACTGAAAAAGAGCCTCACAGCTACACAGACCAGTTTCTTTTTCTTTTTTTAACGATTTATGTATGTATGTATGTATGTATTAAAACAGAAGAGAATGTATATGTGTGTGTGTGTGTGTGTGTGTGTATGAGAGGGAGAGAGAAAAAGAGAGAGAGAGAATCTTCTAGCCTCTGGTTGACTTTCCAAATGGCCTCAACAGCCAGACCTGGGCCAGGCCAAAGCCAGGAACCTGGAACTCCATCCAGGTCTCTCGCGGGTCCCACGTGGGTGATAGGGACCCACATACTTGGGCCATCTTTGACTGTCTTCCCGGGTGCGTTAGCGGGTAGCTGGATCAGAAGTGCAGCAGCTGGGACTGACACTTGGGCTCCGCTATCAGATGCTGATGCCGTAACAGGCAGCTGAAGCTGCTGAGCCACAGCGCTGGCCCCCCGTTTATTTCTCTAATCTGGCATTTTCATCAGTTATGTGTCTTGTCAGCTGTGTGTGCCTTGTTATGTGGTAGCTGAAGGACTTTCATAGTATAATAGGATGTAAGGCTTTCATCTGAGAGAGAGGGAAAGGTGTTCTAGTAAAGAGTAATGTGGTTTATCAGTTCTAAGATGTACAATTGTCACATTTCAGTGGCTCTCAAATTGAGATGTGGCTTATGCTTGAAGACCCGTCATTTCCTATTGGTATTTATTTCCTTTTGGTGATACACCGTACAACAGTGTGTCTCAGAATTAATGACATCTTACATTTGTTGAAATATGTTAGGAAATGGGAAAGTAAATTCCGAAGTTTCTTCAACTGTAAAGTTCTTTCATCACCTACAAGTTATCAAGCTGTGACACAGTCTGCATATATAGGAACCCAAAATGCAGACCTTGCTGCTGTATATAGGTTGTTACTTGCCTTGCAGCTAATTCTATTTAGGGGCGGGTGTTGTGGCACAGCAGGTTGAGCTGCTGTTTGTAGTACTGGTAGCCTATGTATGAATGCCAGTTTGAGTCCTGGCTACTCTGCTTCTGATACAACTTTTTTTAAAGCTTTATTTATTTGTTTGAAAGTTAGAGTTACACAGAGAGAGAAAGAGATGCAGAGAGAGAGAGAGAAAGGTCTTCTATCCGCTGGTTCACTCCCCAATTGGCTGCAACAGCCGGAGCTGTGTCGATCCGAAGCCAGGCGTCAGGAGCCTCCTCCTGTCTCCCACATGGGTGCAGGGACCCAAGGACATGGACCATCTTCTATTGCTTTCCCAGGCCATAGCAGAGAGCTGGGTTGGAAATGGAGCAGCCGGGACTTGAACCGGCATCCATATGGGATGCTGGCACTGCAGACAACAGCTTTAGCTGCTACTCCACAGTGCTGGCCCCTGATATAACTTCTAACTAATGAACCTGGGAAGGCAGCAGAAGATTGCCCAAGCCCTTGGGCCCCTGCTCCCCATGTGAGTGAACCTGTGGATGGATGATCTCTCTGCTCTCTGTCTCTCCCTCATCCTTTATCACTCTGCCTTTGAAATAAATGAATAAAGAAATAAATAAATCTTCAAAATAATAATTTTTTTGACAGGCAGATTTAGACAGTGAGAGAGAGAGAGAGAGAGAGAGAGAGAGAGAGAAAGGTCTTCCTTTCCGTTGGTTCACCCTCCAATCGCCGCTACGGCCGGTGCACTGCGCTGATCCAAAGCCAGGAGCCAGGTGCTTCCTCCTGGTCTCCCATGGGGTGCAGGGCCCAAGCACTTGGGCCATCCTCCACTGCACTCCCGGGCCACAGCAGAGAGCTGGCCTGGAAGAGGGGCAACCGGGACAGAATCCGGTGCCCCAACCGGGACTAGAACCTGGGGTGCCGGCGCCGCAGGTAGAGGATTAGCCAAGTGAGCTGCAGTGCCAGCCCAAAATAATAATTTTGTTTCATAAATTGCTTTGATTGTATTGAGGAATGTTCCTTCTATACCCAGTTTGCTTAGAGTTTTCATTATGAAAGGGTGTTGTATTTTATCGAATGCTTTCTCTGCATCTATTGAGATAATCATATGGTTTTTCTTCTGCAGTCTGTTAATGTGGTGTATCACATTGATTGATTTGTGAACATTGAACCATCCCTGCATGCCAGGGATAAATCCCACTTGGTCTGGGTGGATGATCTTTCTGATGTGTTGTTGCATTCTATTGGCCAGAATTTTATTGAGGATTTTTGCGTCTATGTTCATCAGGGAAATTGGTCTGTAATTCTCTTTCAATGCTGCATCTTTTTCAGGTTTAGGAATTAAGGTGATGCTGGCTTCTTAGAAAGAACTTGGGAGGATTCCCTCTTCTTCGATTGTTCTGAATAGTTTGAGAAGAATTGGAGTTAGTTCTTCTTTAAATGTCTGGTAGAATTCAGCAGTGAATCCATCCGGTCCTGGGCTTTTCTTTGTTGGGAGGGCCTTTATTGCTGATTCAATTTCTGTCTCAGTTATGGGTCTGTTTAGGTTTTCTGTGTCTTCATGGTTCAATTTTGGTAGGTTCTATGTGTCCAGGAATCTATACATTTCTGATAGGTTTCCCTGTTTGCTGGCATACAACTTTTTGTAGTAATTTCTGATGACTCTTTTTATTTCTGTGGTGTCTGTTGTTACATTTCCTTTTTCATGTGTAAAAAGTGGAGCTATACTAAACACAAGCATTTGTTTTTCAACGTATGAGAACTGTAGAAATGTTCGTTTTCTCAATAGGTAAGGTAAGGAGGTAAGGATTACCAAAATCATTTCATACCATCTGGCAAAGAATTCCACGCTGTGGGACAATGCTAGGATAGTAAGGAGAAAAGACCCTTGGTGGACTGAGAACAGGAGGACAGATGTGCCTGTCTTTTTTTTTTTTTAAAGATTTATTTATTTAATTTGAAAGGCAGAGTTAGAGAGAGAGAGAGAGAGAGAGAGAGAGAGAGAGGGAAACCAATCTTCCACCTGCTGGTTCACCCCCCCAAATGGCTGCAATGTCCAGTGTTGGGCCAGGTGGAAGCCAGGAGCCAGGAGCTTCTTTCGAGTCTCCTACATGGGTGCCGGGGCCCAGGCACTTGGGCCGACTTCCGCTGCTTTCCCAGGCACATGAGCAGGGAGCTGGATCGGAAGTGGAGCAGCTGGGACTTTAAGCGGCTCAGTCCACCTTGCCACAGCACTGGCTCCGTGTGCCTGTCCTTTCTGAAGTGCTCAAAGCGCACCCTTCTTGGCCTCAGTGTGACCACAACACGACTTCCATGGAGTCGTGGCGGCGACGGCATGTTTTTTCTTTGGCATTTGTGACTCGCCTGGAATGGAATGGAAGTTTGGTTTTCCTGTTACTTGATGCCTCAGACCCCTGGGGAGAGGAGGGCCTTTCAGCTGTGGCACTGCTGACACCTGGGGCCTGATACTCATTTGTTTTGGGGGACCCCAGGACCTGCAGTATCTCTGACCCCCACAAGACAGCAGGGGCCACATCTGCCTCTTGTGTGATAGCCAAGCATGTTCACAGACACTGCCTAGTGTCCCCTGGAGGCGAGGCTGCCTCTGTCTGAGAGGCACTGGTGTAGAGGAACACACATGGCACATCACACACATGACGTGCTGTTCTGGGGTCATGCTCACGTTAGCGGTTCTGTGTGCAGCTGTGTATGTGTGTATATACAGATGACTTTGTCAGGTTACATTTGAATTCATTTGTTTGGAATATAAAATCATTGGGTATGTAGAACCTGATGCGAGTGAGGACTAGAGATTTCTAAAAGTTATTGTCCTAATTAACTTATGTTTATTTATTTGAACAGCAGAGAGAAAGAGAGAGAGAGCGAGAGAGAGAGCACTTACATTCACTGATTCAGTCCCCCAGCACCCACAACATCCGGGGCTTGTGTACTTCAAGGAGACAGCATGTAGTACTGTCTGTGAGGAGAGGTTTTGGGATGACAGACCTAGATTGGAGTCACAGCATTCTCATTTTCACTTGCTGTGTGACTCTGGGCAAGTTATTTAATTCTGTCCATCTCTCATCTGCAAAAGGTGTAGAGTACCTCTCCTTGTTGTAAAGAGTAGGTATGTAAAGAGGCTAAAAGTTTGTGGACAGGCCGGCGCCGCGGCTCACTAGGCTAATCCTCCGCCTAGCAGCGCCGGCACACCAGGTTCTAGTCCCGGTTGGGGCGCTGCATTCTGTCCCGATTGCCCCTCTTCCAGGCCAGCTCTCTGCTGTGGCCAGGGAGTGCAGTGGAGGATGGCCCAAGTGCTTGGGCCCTGCACCCCATGGGAGACCAGGAGAAGCACCTGGCTCCTGCCATCGGATCAGCGCAGTGCGCTGGCCGCAGCGGCCATTGGAGGGTGAACCAACGGCAAAGGAAGACCTTTCTCTCTGTCTCTCTCTCTCACTGTCCACTCTGCCTCTGCCTGTCAAAAAAAAAAAAAAAAAGTGAATTTAAAATGAATACCCAAGTGAGAGTTAGATTGAAGAAATGGATTCTTAGCACTAGGCAGCATAGTGGAGAGACTGTGGTTGACAATAGCCTAGTGTATGTTGTTTGAACAAAAGAAGGAAGCTCCAAGCCGCTGAGCAGAAAGCAATGCCAAGGAAGGGAAACACTGATTGCCCGGCCTTGATCAGTGCACACTACTGTACACACGTGTGGAATGTCATGCTGTAGCCCATAAGTATGCACAACTATTGTTAATAGAGAATTCTACAGATAAAATGTTATAGGGTATTTAGGAAACACTTGGGTTGGTGGGTTTTAGGAAGTGACATCATCATCATTAGCTTCTCCCACAGGACACCATGTGGGATCCAGCTTCTTACTATCCTTTACTGTTTCCTTCTGCCTTCCCCCATTGTTTTATTAATGATGTTTTTATTTGAAAATTTTCTACTGATTTGCTTGGTTTTCACATCTGTAAATTTTAGACAGTATCATCTATTCTTTTCTTTGACCTCCTATTCCAGTTGCCTGTTTCAGCATTTTTAGATAATTAAACATGGCAACATTTATATTCTGTTACTTCAGTAAAGAAAAATCTGTCTTTTGTCCATG
Source organism: Oryctolagus cuniculus (assembly GCF_964237555.1). Classification (NCBI taxonomy): domain Eukaryota; kingdom Metazoa; phylum Chordata; class Mammalia; order Lagomorpha; family Leporidae; genus Oryctolagus; species Oryctolagus cuniculus. The sequence goes on along the minus strand of NC_091444.1, from coordinate 104,549,544 downwards.
AGTTGCCTTTGAGAACTGCATCTTGGATAATTGGATCTATGCCTTTTTCAGCATATACTGAGTTTCAAAGTCCTTGGATCCTCCTCCTTCTGGAACACCTGCTCAAAACCATGCCACGCTGAGTAATTTCTGTCTGATTCCAGAGACTTCCCACAGTTTCCTCTCCCACCTCTGGGAGTTGCTTACTGTCTTCCTTGCAAATGAAAGAAACAAAAAGGATCATATGCTTTTTTTAAGATTTGAAAGTCAGAGTTACACAGAGAGAGAAGGAGAGGCAGAGAGAGAGGTCTTCCATCTGCTGCTTCACTTCCCAGTTGGTGGCAATGGCTGGAGCTGCATCAATCCGAAGCCAGGAGCCAGGAGCTTCTTCTAGATCTCCCATGTGGGTGCAGGGGCCCAAGGACTTGGGCCATCTTTTAGTTCTTTCCCAGGCCATAGCAGAGAGCTGGATTGGAAGTGGAGCAGCCGGGACTCGAACCGGCACCCATATGGGATGTTGGCACCACTGGTGGTGGCTTTACCCACTATGCCACAGTGCCAGCCCCCATACATTTTATTTCTTTCTAAGATCATTCAACTTCTTAAATCCATCATTCTATTTGTTGAGGAAAATCCTCATTTTTGTCGAAGACATTCTTCTGGGAGTGAGGCCTGAAATCGGTACAAGTTCCTTTAGGTCTTCGGCAGAACAACCATTATGGAGCTCTTATACTGTTGACCATTTGGATTAGTCCAACAACTGTGTTGGAAGTGCTTCCTCTTATCTCTTATTTCTGGACCTCTTCCTCCACGTGCGTTTTCTTTCTGCCTCCATGGAGCACATTCTTCAGTATTTTTCCTCCCGTAATGGATGCATGGTAGGTGAAGTTCCCAGGTTTTTCCAGGTCTGAAAAACGTGTCTTCACGCATGACTGTCAGATTTAAGTATGGATTCAGTTTTCTTGCCCTCAGAATTTTGAAGACATTGTGACATTGTTTTTGGTGTTCACTGCTGCTAATGGAAAGTTTGATGCTAATCTGACTTGTAGACATCTTCTCTTTCCTCCTCAGAAACCTTTCAAATCTTTCTTTCCTTTGGGGCTCTGAATATTCATGATGTTGTGCTGAGGTCTGATTCTTCTTTTTTTTAAAATATTTCATTTATTTATTTGAGAGGTAGAGTTACAGACAGTGAGAAGGAGAAACAGAGAGAGAGGTCTTCCATCCGTTGGTTCACTCCCCAGTTGGCCGCAACAGTCGGAGCTGTGCCGATCCGAAGCCAGGAGCCAGGAGCTTCTTCCAGGTCTCCCACAGTGGCTGCAGGGGCCCAAAGACCTGGGCCATCTTCTGCTGCTTTCCCAGGTCATAGCAGAGAGCTGGCTTGGAAGAGGAGCAGTGGGACTCGAACTGGCGCCCATATGGGATGCCGGCCCTGCAGGCGGAGGATTAACCCGCTGTGCCACGGCACCGGTCCTGAGGTCTAATTCTCTGTATTTATCAACCTCACCACAGAGTGGGCCCTTTTGGATTCTTACACTCAACTTTTTTTTGTGACTACTTCCATTTTCTTTCCTGAATTCCACAGTGGGTAGTCATCTTTCTCTTCGGTTCTTCCCCTTCCTCCTTTCTTTCCTCTCTCCTTCACTCCCTCCCTTTCTCTTTCTTTATTTCCCTCTTACATTTCCTCATGGTAAAATTTTATGTGTTTTATTTTATTGCACACCCATTTTGTGTATAAGGATCAGCTTTTAAGCAGCAAACTGTCAGTATATGTGGATGGCACTATTGTATACAAAGAGACTCCAACACTTGATCTCCATATTTTTTACCCTTTCTCTCCTTTTCTGTCTCCTTTTTTTTTTTCCTTTCTGGGAGATTCTCTTATTCCATGTTTTTCTGTTGAATTAGCTTCCACTTGGTAATTTCTTTTAATGTTCATTAACTCTTTCTTGCTCTCAGATGGTTTTTCTTAATCGTATGTTCATTTAAAATCTCTTGAAGATATTAATTAAAATATCTGTCAGTTTTCTTCTGTCTTTGTAATTATTGCAGTTCACTCCAGGCTCAATGGCTCTGCTTCTTCCTGTCTAGGCTCCCTGATGTGTGATCCTTAGTCAAGGACTAGCTCTGGGATTGATGGACTAGGTGAAATTTAGTTAGGTGGGATGGATGCTTTTTCCTTTCTTAAGGTTTTGTTCTTTTTTAAATTTTTAAAAATGTATTTTTTTTAATGTATGGAGAGTGACAGAGACGGTGAAACAGGGAGAGGGAGATCTTTCACTTGCTTGTTCAGGGGCTGGCCAGGAACTCTATGTCTCCCCGGCGGGTGTGCAGGACCCTCGTTCTTGGGCTGTCATCTGCTGCCTTCCCAGGTGCACCATCAGGAAGCTGGAGGGGCAGCACAGGAACTGGAATTCCAGTGGTGCCCTGGCAGGGATGCAGGTGTCCCAGATGGCAGCGTAGCCTGCTGCACCAGAGCACCGCCCTCTGTGGCATGGGTTCTGGCGACAGATGTGGCGTAGTCCTGGCTGCTCTCCTGCTAACATAGAAGGAGACTGGCAGGCTCTACCTCACCCTGGACTTTCACTCTGGGAGAACTGATAACTATTTTTTTTAACTATTCATTTATTGGAAAGGCAAAGTTGGAGGAGAGAGGGAGGGAGGGAGAGATATCATCCATCTGCTGGTTCACTCTCCAAAGGCTGCAATGGCCAGAGCTGGGCCAGGCTGAAGCCAGCAGCCAGGAGCTTCTTCTGGGTTTCCCATGTGGGTAGAGGAGTCCAAGGACTTGAGCCATCTTCTACTGCTTTCCCAGGCACATTAGCAGGGAGCTGGATCAGAAGTGGGGCAGCCAGGGCTCAAACCCACGCCCATATGGGATGCCAGCATTGCAGGCCATGGTTTAACCTGCTACAACACAATACTGGCCCCCTGATAACTACTTTGAAAGCTTTAGCTCTTTCCAGGCAATTCTGTTAATATGCTCACAGAATAACACTTGCTTTTCAGGTCAGGAACCAATGCTATCACTGCACACATAGGAGGAGGTAACTTGTGCGGCTGTGTGGACAGTAGCCCCTCAATTAACTGATGTCTGCTTCAGCTTCCTCCCCCAGCCTCGGTCACTTGGTAGCTGCTGACCTGCTGACCTTGAGCTCAGCCTGCCTCTAGACGCTCTGTGGTTTCCGACTCATCTCCAGCCTTCTCTCGGGCGTGATCTGGGCTTAGCTGCCGCCCCAGGGACTGATCACTTGTCCGATTCTGGAGGCTCCTGTCCAGTCTCTGGTCAGCTGCTTCTCCCTCCACTCACTCCCTGTTTACAGTGGGGAGGTAGAGAGATGTATGCGCAGGTGGCCATCCTGAGCCAGGCCTCCACCCTTGTCTTCTGGCCAGCTTCCTCCCTTGCTCCTAGGAGATGGACATCGCACTCGGCTCTCTGACTTGTTCACAAGCCAGTCCAGCTCCATGAGTCCTGAGTTTCTTATTCTCCCTCTATTATTGAGGGAGAGTCCTAACCCTATGCAGTGACGGAATGAGTTGGGTGAGAATAACACCAGTCTTCCACGGATTCCGTGTTTCGGGGATGTCAAGCAGAGCGTCTACCATGTATGTTCACCCAGTATGTGATTATCAAAAACACGGGGCACAAAGCACACGCAGAAAGTGTGCATTTCATTTGTATTTTGCATATCTAATTAAAGTATCTCACGTAGATTCAAGTGGGAACTTTTTCACCGGCCTTATTTTCTGTCATCCTTTCTGCATCAGGAATGTCCACGGACACAAATTATATATGTTATTACTTAAAAATTACCATGAATAAGCTGACTTATCAAATAAAATATTAGGATCTAGAACAAAAGTTAGGGCTTAGAAAAAATACGTGCAGATTTTCAGCTGTGTCATTTGACTTTAAGATCTTTATGAATAAAAGCAGAGAGCAGTGTACTTAAATTTAAGGAGTTATTAAAGAGCTCTATCTTGGCTTAGATATTCAGTCCCATATTAACATAAAAGGCATGTTTAATTAAATCAGCAGGGGCGCTCCAGGTACGAGACAGCTGTTGTATATTTTCATACAGATCACGACGCTGCTATTTGACAGATTATACTCTGTCCTTCTATTTTCTTGCCAAGCACTTCAAACAAATATTGCTTTGGCTAGATTATGTAACTTTCTGGATCTCACTTGCCTCGTCTATCAAATGAGCAAAGTATTTCTTCTCCTACAAGCCTACTTGAGTTGAACAAGTCAGTGGAAGTTAGCTCATTCCAACCGGTTCCCCGACAAGGAAACCCTGTTTGGAAATGGTCACAGCCAAAGAAGAGCTACGAAGAACACTGTGGATGTGTTGGATAAAGTAAATGATGGCTTAGATTTATTTCACTGAAGGAAAAGAACCTCAAAAAAATGAGAAACTAGTTCCTTCTGTCAAAAGCAGCAGATGCAACATAAATTTTTCTGAGAAGGGATCACCTATTGTCAGACTGCAGACCTCAGAGCTTTTAAAGGCTGTGTTGGATTGAACTCTAAGAATGAATCTCCTGCAGGAGACCCCAAACACAAAGATTCTATTTGTGGGTGCAGGACCGATGTCCCATCCTGATCGTCTTGCCTCTATTTCATATGTGTTGTTTCTCTCTCACTGTCATACTTGGGTTCTTTTTTCAGTCACATAAAATGTACGAACTTTCCCAGGGAAGCCTAACTTGATTGCCATAAAGACGTCCCAGCACAAGAAGGCAGACGGAGGGAAGATGCCTGCCTGGTGGGTAGCTAGGGCGAGATCCTTGGGATGTGTCTGCTGGGAAGACAAGGGGCTGGTGGTGTGGCCCAGCAGGTTAAGCCACCACCTGTGAGGCCAGCATCCCACATGAGCACCAGTTGGAGTCCTGGCTGCTCTATTTGCAATTCAGCTCTCTGATAATGCACCTGGGAAAGCAGTGGAAGATGGCCCAAGTGCTTGGGCCCCTGCACCCATGTGGGAGACCCAGAAGAAGCTTGGCCCAGCCCTGGGTGTTGCAGCCATTTGGGGAGTGAACCAGTGGATGGAAGACTGATCTCTCTCCTCCTCTCTCTCTGTAGTTCTGCCTTTCAAATAAATAAATAAACAAATCTTTAAAAAAAATGTGGGGAGAGGAACACTGCTATCAAATTCATCTAGATGTTTCTCAGGGACTCAGGTCTTACAGCTCACATGACCGACCACAGGACTGTCAAAGCACGATAGAAACTGTAGTGACACGGTTGAAAAAGAGACTTAGTTTCTGGCAGTATTTTGGGAAGATGATTTATTACTACCTCAAGGCCCTCAGGAAAGAAACTACTACAAAAGCTTCTTAAATTTGGCCTTTGAAATCATCAGCCACCCATTTGATCGTAGTCTCATACTACGATAATGCTAATTGTTGTTTTGTAGGAAGGAATGAGACAAAAGTGAGCTTATTATTATTATTTTAAGGTTGCACAGTTGGTCAGCTTACAGCAGTGAGGGAAAAATAAGAATATTTAGCATGAAGTCCTGTTCTGTCATCATCGGACCAACTCTACTTAGTTGTCAGATAATCTGCAACTGAGTTAATATGGTCTTGAATTAAGCCCTCTGGCAATTGGTGGAGTTCATTTAACTTCTGTTGCAGGGGTGAGGGGTGGAGACCCCTTTTGTATGCTAAGGGCCATTTGGATATTTTTAACATCAGGCTCAGGTCATACAAAATTATCAACTTAAAAATTAGCCTGTTATGCATTTATTGAATTTCTCCTGCCTGCAGTTTCCTGTGCAGGGCGGAACAGGTGATCCTGCAGGCCTTCCACAGCCCGGGGCCGTGTTCCCATCCCTGGCAGATGCAGCTTGACCTCATGATGACAAAGCGACTTCTAATGCAATGCCCGTGACGTTTCATCCCCTCTGCCTGTTCTAAGACAACACGCTGAAAATAGTTCTAATCAGGTTGTTGAGATTTAGAGTATTAGCCTTTAGCTTGAGAAATGATTATTGGCTTTCCTGTCCCGACCTGTTTCTTTTTTTTTTTTTTTTTTTTTGACAGGCAGAGTGGACAGTGAGAGAGAGAGAGAGACAGAGAGAAAGGTCTTCCTTTTTGCCGTTGGTTCACCCTCCAATGGCCCCCGCGGTTGGTGCGCTACAGCCGGTGCACCTCACTGATCCGAAGCAAGGAGCCAGGTGCTTATCCTAGTCTCCCATGGGGTGCAGGGCCCAAGGACTTGGGCCATCCTCCACTGCACTCCCGGGCCATAGCAGAGAGCTGGCCTGGAAGAGGGGCAACTGGGATAGAATCCGGCACCCTGACCGGGACTAGAACCTGGTGTGCCAGCGCCGCTAGGTGGAGGATTAGCCTATTGAGCCATGGCACCACCGACCTGTTTCAAACACACTTGGTCAAATAGACAGAAGGGGTCCCACTTTGGACCTTGTGTGTGGATTCATAAATATCCAATGTTTTAAGAAGGAGTCGATTAAAGATGAGAACATACCATTTGATTGGCAGATGAGAAAAGATTTGGAAGGTTGTGAAATCTTACTTTACAGTACTTTCAAGGAGTACCATAGTTCTCCAGGTTTAAATTATAACTGTTTTTCCATAATAAAATGTATTCATTTACAAATCATAGAATATAATGATCAACTCAAAGAAAAATAATTCTAATAATCCTCAATCTTAATACTCAGAGATAGTCTTGGTACTTGCCTTTTGTTATAAAATGTATGTGTTGGGTCTGTGTAGCAGACAAAGCCACCATACGGGCTCTGGCTTGTGTCCTGGCTGCTCCACTTCTGATCCAGCTCCCTGTTCATGCCTGGGAAAATAGCAGAAGATGGCCCAAGTGCTTGGGCTTCTGCCGCCAACACGGGAAACCTGGTTTGAGTTCCTGGCTCCCACTTTCAGCCTTAGCCTGGTTTATAATGGGCATTTGGGGAATAAACCAGCAGAGGGGAGATCTCACTCTGTGTTTCTGTCTGTTTCTTTCTTTGCCTCTAAAATAATTTTAAAAATATAAAATTCTTCTTGTTTTCAAAAAAGGTATATCAAATATCAGATACCACTTCCACCTGTTTCAAAATTCACTATTCTGGATTGCTGTTTTAATGGCTGCATATTATAGACATGTATTGAAGATTTACTAAAAATGCAGCCTTGATTTCTTATGATTAAACAGCTTACCTGCTGGAAGACAGGGTATTTCGTAGGTGGTTGGTAGAAGAGCTATCCAGATCTTATCCAGATTTTACTTGCAAACTAATAAGCTGCTCTGTTATTGGTTTATGGATGCTGCTAGAAGACACGAGCTTCATGGATCAGAGAGAAGGACTTAATTTACAGTAAAAATGCACAGTTCCTGCCGTTGCCCACATCCCATGGGGAAGATGCCAAGGGTCCCTGATGGATACCCGCCTGTGCAATTTCATTAAGGAAGGGAATTCTGAACTCAGGGATTCCCGGCCTATATAGTAGGCAGAAGAAAGCCTGTTCTTTGCCTAGTGGCAAAGATCACCTCATCTCTCTTGTTTTCTGCAAAACCACAGCCCTAGAAATGGCCCAAGCCAGGATCTTGTATTTTGGCATACCCAGGAATATCTTGAAGGGAAACTCAGGACCCTTGCTTTTTTCAAATGGGTCCTTTTTGTGATGAGGGAACTTTAAAAATTCTTGGGAGAGGGAATTATATGATGCATTTATTTTGGTGCAAAACCATTTTGAAATCCATGCATATGTTTTTTTTTCATAATATACATTTTCCATGAACTTTCTGAAGAACCTTTAAATTTTTTTAAAGTAGGTTTTGCTTTTTTTTTTCAATAAAGATTTATTTATTTGAAAGTCAGAGTCACACAGAGAGAGGAGAGGCAGAGAAAGAGAGAGAAAGAGAGAGGTCTTCCATCCGTTGGTTCACTCCCAATTGGCTGCAATGGTCGGAGCTGCGCCGATTTGAAGCCAGGTGCCCATATGGGATGCCAGCGCTTCAGGCCAAGGCTTTAACCTGCTGCGCCACAGCGCCACCCCCCCCCCCCCCTTTAATCTTTAATGTTCTTGGAAGAGCAAACCATCGTGGGAATTTGAAATGTTTCCTACATGGTTGTGGCAGTGTTTATGTTTACTTCCTCATTAGTCACATGGCTTACTATTGGCCAGGTTTAGCAACCATGCTGGCTTTAACTGAACTTTCACATTCTTGCATGCTAAGTTGATAATGATCTTCAACTGCACATCTTGGGTGAACTTTCAGAGGTTACCCTTCGCACTTTTGCTTTAGTTTTAGCAAATGTTGCAATTAGAAGTACAAAAATTTGAAAAGGAGGAAACTTTGTCTCCTAATTACTGTTGTAATTCAAAGAGGAGTAACAGAGAAAAGAGCCTGTAGATACTGATTGACAACCAAAGAAATGATTGTTTTCAAGAGGATTTTGGAAAGAAATAAACAGAATTCATGTCATATCCTGTATGCCTTTTGTTGATTTGCATGACTTTCCTTTACCAACCATCTTACCCCTGGTACTTTCAACATGGAGATTTGGTCCGACATGAAACTGTGTGTGTGTCTGTGTGTGTGTGTGTGTGTGTGTTAGAACTGGGAAGTAAGAGAGGGACATGTGTAGCATTTTGTTGGCAGCAAGAACATCCTATTTCCTGACCACCGAGTGGCTTCTATAAACGGTCTACTTAGGTAGATTTAAAAGCTGCTTTCATTGTACTAACCTGCAAACCCATCAGGGTGGGCCCCTGTCTTTAGAACTGCTTGGAGAATATGACACAGGAGAGCAGGGAGCTCCCTGTTTTCTTTAGGCAACTTTCTTACTTTTTAATGTGTAATGTGTAAATTTCGTTTCTGATCTCTATTCTTTCTTTTGGGTCACTACTGTTAGGTTTGTGCACAACTGTATCTCTTCCTTTTACAGGGCAAGCTTTCAGTGCTCTCTGCTTATTGGACTGATCATTCATGGCACAATGCCTTATCAGAGGGCTGAAAAGAACACAGAGACCCAAGTTAATTCAGTAATAGTGTGGGACTGACCATACTCCCATGGTACTGCACTGATTATCTGCCTCGCTTCAATATCACATTGTAATGAGCATACCCTGTGCTTAGTGCATTTTTTAGTGAATGAACGTATAGCTTGTATCTCTACTTCTATGTTTTTAAATTCCTACAAGGCCATAAAGTTTTAAAGAAGTGATGTTGTATGTACACCATCTATACCACTACCTAGTACATAACTGTATAAATTCAGTTAATTTATTGAGTACTCTGGAATGCTGATACTAAAATTATTTCTGCTGAACATACTCAACTAGCTGTGTAACAGAATAATTAACAGACTTCAAGTCAAGTTCAGGGTTTGGGTTCCTTACCTGACACTTAGGACCAGAGTGCTTTCAAATAAATCAATTACTCTCTGGGAATCTTCTTTATCTGTGAAATGGGGACACTACTTACGTCTCAGCTTCTCTCTGGAAAGTTCTTTGTAAATATAAGGTTACAGATCTGTGAAGTGTTGGTTGATTGTTGACACCAGCTCTTATCTCCATCTTTGACTTCCAGAGCTTGTCTGGTATCTGGATCCTTGGCTTCTTTCATGGGTGTGATGCAAGTGTTAGTTCTGCTCAAGGGAAAGTCAGAGTTACCTCGAGATAACCCAGAGGCCTGCTGAACCAGGGGTCAGCAAGTCCTGCGGCACTGAGGTCATGCATCATGTGTGGACTTGCCCCGTATTTCTCTGTCACTACAGGCCTAGTGCTCTTGGTGCTCTTGCACTTCTGGTGGGTGTGGGCTTGAGCTCAATGATAGGGATGCTGGGTGTTTTGTGAGCTGTGTTTTCTCAGAATGAGCGGCCCCAAGTGAGGAGGACACCTGAGCATGACTTTCTGACACTTAAAGTCACTGAACTAGGAATCTGGACTGTCCAACAGAAGGGAAACTGGCCTTCCTTCAACAGTCTCTTCCCTAGTGATCTGCATCCCATTTTCAAGTAACCTGTGAAGTGTTTTCTGTTCGTATGTTATGTGTGAACATATGAATATGAACATATAAATAACTAATACTTGCTATAGACTTCATTTTTATTTTTCCAATTAACAACGTCAGGGGGATTGGGGCCCTTGACTGGGCTTGCAGTGACCCCTGGTAAGGAGTCAGTCCAGGTTCTTGTCTTGCTGCGTGCAGGAATACAACTGGCACGTTAGCAAGGAGCTGGATTAAAGAGGAGCAGCCGGGACTCAAACTGGCACTCTAATATGGGATGCTGGCACTGCAAATGGTGGCTTTACCTGCCACACCACAATGCTGGCCCCACCAAATTAACTTTTATTTTACCAGTGTCCCACAATGATTTACTTGTCATGTTTTCACTATCATTCAGTTCTAAATATTAATCTTTTTCAGCTTAAGGGTAATTTGGGAAATTGTCTTTATTTTCCAAACATGTCATGATTTAAGCTTTTTTTTTTTTTTTTTTTTTGACAGGCAGAGTGGACAGTGAGAGAGAGACACAGAGAGAAAGGTCTTCCTTTTTTTTTTTTTTGGCCGTTGGTTCACCCTCCAATGGCCGATGTGGCCGGTGCACGGTGCTGATCTGAAGGCAGGAGCCAGGTGCTTCTCCTGGTCTCCCATGGGGTGCAGGGCCCAAGCACTTGAGCCATCCTCCACTGCACTCCCGGGCCACAGCAGAGAGCTGGCCTGGAAGAGGGGCAACTGGGACAGAATCCGTGATGTTTCATTTGAAATATAATCTGATTTTTAGTAACGATTTGGTACATATTTTGTGTATGCTATAACAATGATTTTTGTGTCCTATGAAGAGCTCTATGTATGCCTAATGACCTGTCTACAAATTATCATGTCTAGATATTTGCCTACACTGCTTCCTCTTGTTTGAACTATCAGTTTCTCAGAGAGATGTGTCAAAAATCCCAACTACTGTTGTTGAGATATTTCTTACGTTAGGCCAATGGTAGTTACACACACACTTACCAGATGCATGTATGTTCCTAAAGACGCTGTCTTCTTGATCCACTGTTCCTTTTCACAATACACAGATGTTCTAGTTACCAGTTTCTGCACAAAACATTGCTGCAAACCTATTGACGTAAGACACGCATTTCCGTTGTCTCACAGTTCTGTGCGTTACAAACACGGGCAGGACTTGGCTGGGCAGTTTGTCCCCGATGTCCCCACTGACAAGATGGCTTCTTCCCTCCAACACCACACAAACGCGCGGACAGGGGTCATACGCTCATCTGCACGGGTATTACTGATTTTGTATCCTAGTCACAAAGAAGGATCTTAGGCCAAATAACTTGAGGGCCTGCAAACCGGGATTTTTACCTGGGACTACGCCAGCCAGGAGCAAACAATTAAAAGTATTAGATGCCTGGGACTAACATGCAAGCTGCACTCGGACTCCGGCCCCATTCTCAGAGCCAGAGCGCTAGGGAAGCAGATGGCAAGAGGAGGAACCTGCTGGCAGAGGCGACCAGGCGCTGTATTTTCCCCCCAGTCCCCATCCCGCCCTGCGGCCATGACACTGCAGCCGCTGTGGAGCCCCCGGAGCTTCCCAGAGGCACCCGCTCACCGGATGTGGGAGCCTCACTTCCGCCCCGAGAGGCGTGTGCTCTGGGGACGCAGGGCGCATGCGCGCACCCTGGGGGCTTCCGGGTGGGCATTTGCTGCGCTGGAGCTGGGGCACCCTGAGGTGTGTGGGTCTCTGCGACCCTGTGGGCAGGATCGAGTAGCCGTCACGGCTCCACTTCACCCGGGAAACCCCCAGGCACTTGCAGGAAGTGTAGGGCGTCCTCCCCAGGGCTTCCTAGGTCTCCTGGCGCCCCGGGTGAGGCGCTAATGAGGAGGAGGCAGCGCCGTCGTCCCGAGGGGGCCACTCTCCGCTCATGACCTTGGGTGGTTTCACGCGGGCCCGGAGAGAGTTAGACAGCGGCCGACCCTTTGCGGTTTCCATCAATGAACTTGGAACTGCGGGAGGCCTCCCCTCAGCCATGCAGATTCCCCGTTTCTGAGGTCAGTTCTGTCCAGCAAAGGGACCCGGGGTGACTGGGGTCCCCTGGGAGCTGGGAGGGACCCCGGGGTGACTGGGGTCCCCTGGGAGCTGGGAGGGACCCCGGGGTGACTGGGGTCCCCGAGGGAGCTGCAAGAGACCCCGGGGTGACTGGGGTCCCCGAGGGAGCTGGAAGGGACCCCGGGGTGACTGGGGTCCCCTGGGAGCTAGGAGGGACCCCGGGGTGACTGGGGTCCCCGAGGGAGCTGGGAGAGACCCCGGGGTGACTGGGGTCCCCGAGGGAGCTGGGAGGGACCCCGAGGGAGCTGCAAGAGACCCCGGGGTGACTGGGGTCCCCGAGGGAGATGGGAGGGACCCCGAGGGAGCTGGGAGGGACCCTGGGTTGACTGGGTCCCCGAGGGAGCTGGAAGGGACCCCGGTGTGACTGGGGTCCCCTGGGAGCTGGGAGGGACCCCGGGGTGACTGGGGTCCCCTGGGAGCTGGAAGGGACCCCAGGGTGACTGGGTCCCCGAGGGAGCTGGGAGGGACCCCGATGGAGCTGGGAGGGACCCTGGGGTGACTGGGTCCCCGAGGGAGCTGGAAGGGACCCCGAGGGAGCTGGGAGGGACCCCGGGGTGACTGGGGTCCCCTGGGAGCTGGAAGGCTCTGGACTAGGCTCTGCGGTGAGCGGGGTGGACGAGGAACACCTGACCTCGTTATCGCTCACAGATGCGGAGGGGAGAGACCTGCGTATTGTGATTAGTCTGCTACTTGAAGGCGCTCTGGGGGTGAGGTATTCAAGAGATTATACCAAACCGGAGTGGTCAGCAGTGGTCCGGTGGGACGCTTTATGATGCTGGTGGTTCGATGTGTGAATAGCAACTGCTCATAATTACCGCCTTAAAGAAATAAGTTTTGTGCATTGTTTATTTTCATGTTATTGGCAAGGCAGAGAGAGAGAGAGAGAGAGAGAGAGAGAGAGAGAGAGAGAGAGAGAGAGGTGAGATCTTCCATCTGCTGGTTTACTTCCCGAATGCTGTAACAGTGAGAGCTGGGCCAGGATGAAGCCAGGCACCCAGAAATCGCTCTGGGTCTCCCTCGTGCGTGGCAGGGCTCTCAGTACTTGGGCCGTCATCTGTCTTAGCAAGAAGGTGTGTGGAGCTCTGGATTCAACCAGACTCTCCGATATGGGATATGCGTGGTCCAGCTGTGCTCTTAATTGCTGTGGGAAACACAGGCCCTGTAATTATGCTTTGAATAGTATGTTGAGTTAGGAATCTCACCTTATGGAAGCTTATTCTGATCCCTCTTTGAACAGTTTTTTTTTTTAAAGATTTATTTTATTTATTTGAAAGAGTTACAGAGAGAGGGAGAGACAGAGAGAAAGGTCCTCCATCCACTGGTTCACTCCCCAGATGGCCGCAACGGCTGAAGCTGCACCGATCCGAAGCCAGGAGCCAGGTGCTTCCTCCAGGCCTCCCACATGGGTGCAGGGGCCCAAGGACTTGGGCCATCTTCCATTGCTTTCCCAGGCCATAGCAGAGAGCTGGATCAGAAGTGGAGCAGCCGGGACTAGAACCGGCACCCATATGGGATGGTGGCACTTCAGGCCAGGGCTTTAACCCACTGCACCACAGTGCGGGCCCCTCTTTGAGCAGTTTTAACCTGTCCTCCTGCTTTAACCACGTTACCTGCTTGAAGTTTTTTCTTTTTTCCATTGTACTTGTGTTGCAGCATAGAGTATTATTTACTTCTTTACCATAGCCATTATCTGTGTATCCCACACTGTACTTCAGTTCCATGAACGAAGCTGTTTTCCTCCTGCTTACTAATGCATTTCAAAGGCCAAGAACAATCCTGGTTTCTAGTAGACATTCAGTAAATATTTATAGAATGAATATGTTATTTTTCAGAATATAAAGCAGACGCACAAGCAGACTTTCATAATTAGCATGACTTGTGTGGAACGTAGTTCTGTTGAACGTCCTGGTAGGAAGGGCAATCAACAAATCAACATTTCAGTGAATCATCCCTATTTTACCCCAAATGACAGCTTTCCACATTGCCTGGGTTAGCATTCATTATCCATTAAACATTTTTACACTTCCTTAAATATCTTAGGCCTCTTCATAATCCTTGAGGACAAGGTGGTTTGCCTCTGTATCCTCCACAGCACATCCTATGGTGAGGTGCACCAATGGGGCAGTCAGTATTTACTGAAGGAACAAAGGAATAAGTTGGATTAAGGCATTATGTCCTTGGGAATCCAGTTATCTGCCACAGGAATGTTTGTTTAATGGCATTAGGGCTTGTGACTCTAGTATTATGCAAAGGAGGGTCTGGCCTTCTAAAGGATTTACCTGTTTTCTGTGCTAATTTTGGGGTTTCCATCTCAATGAGTGTATGAAAAGTTAAACATTCTGAGTTATCTAGGTAAATAAAAGCTGGCAGAAGGGGTGCCTGTCTTAGTGTTTATTTTTGTGTCTGTTTTGGACATGTAAGGATTAGGTAATGCAGTACTTTGTCACAATTAAGAAAAGAACAGAGGCAGACTAAAAGACTAAGTGATTTATTCACTGCAAATGAAGCCACTCCACTAGTGTGAGATTTCACATTAGTTCAAAATAAGAAAAGTTATCAGAGAAATGAGCTGCGTGGTATGGTAAAATAGAACTAACATTCCTCTTTGAAGAGGTGACTTAGTTTTGCCAAGGTGTAATTATTGTTTTATAAAAAAGATTAATTAATTAGTTAACTAATTCATTTGAAGAGAGTAATAGAGGAGAGATCTTCCATCCACTGCTTCACTCTGCAGATGGGTACATTGGCCGGGGCAGATCTAGGCAGAAACCGGAAGCCAGGAGCACTTCCCGTGGCTCCCGTGTGGGTGCAGGGGCCCAAGCACTTGGGCCATCTTCTGGCTGTTTTCCCAGGCGCACTAGCAGGGGCGTGGATCGGAAGCTGAGTAGCTGGATCTCGCTGGGGCTGGTGTTCCAATTTGGGATGCTGGCTCTGCAGGCGACAGCTTAGCTCACTATGCCACCGCACTGGCCCCTCATTGGTTTTCTTACGCATTTTAAATGTAATTTTTGTTAGCTTTGTCATTTTGTTTGAATTTATTTGATAATTTTGGGGGAGTATTTTTTAGCTATAAGAACTATGAAGGAAGGGGCTGGCACTGTGGCGCAGCGGGTTAATGCTCTGGCCTGAAGCACTGGCATCCCATATGGGCGCCGGTTCTAGTCCCTGCTGCTCCACTTCTGATCCAGCTCTCTGCTGTGGCCTGGGATAGCAGTGGAAGATGGCCCAAGTCCTTGGGCCCCTGAACCTGTGTGAGAGACCTGGAGGAAGCTCCTGGCTCCTGGCTTCGGATCGGCACAGCTCCAGCCATTGTGGCCATTTTGGAAGTGAACCAGCAGATGGAAGACCTCTCTCTCTGTATCTCTACCCCTCTCTGTAACTCTGTCTTTCAAATAAATAATCTTTTTTTTAGAAAGAACTATGAAATAAAGGTTTGAGGCTATTTTATGTATTTAAGTATTTAAGTAATATTGTAATAAAAATAGTTTAAGTTGAGGGTGTGGGACCTTGGGAATGTGTTTTTACATTTAGTGGCCTTTTGGTAGGGTATACAGGGTTCAGGGCCCATGACACATTGTTTCAGTAGAGTCCCGGGGCCGGTTCAGTGTGGGTCAGGTGTTTCTGGAGCTGCTGCTACTAGAGATGAATAGAAGGGTGGGATCTTGGGAAAATGCAGAGCGGCTGGTGGGAGAAAATGGAGGAATTTTAGACAGTTAGTCTCCTTCAGTTTAGCTTTTGGCTGTGACTTTCTGGGTTCTCTTTCTTAATGACTCTTCTCAAATGGCCATGTGAAATGCAGTGTTTTTATTTTTAGACAAAAACAACAGCAAAACCTCCCATCATCATTTTTGCAGGTGATGCACACCCTGTGCTTGGTGTGGAACACTGAGAGGTTTAGGGAACTGTTTAAAGTGACTGTGCTAGGTCAGAGGAAAAAGATGTTCGTTCTCTGATATGTTCTCTGATACCGTCATCTCTTCTCAGCTCCCCAGGAGCCCCCTCTCGGGCCCTGCAATGGGAAATGCAAGTGGGAAAAAAAAAATCAGATGACGGTTTGTTTTTTATTTAACAGGTGATATTTCAGAATTCAAGTTTTCTCCCATGTCCAAAGCCATATTGTCTGGAGTTGAACCAACAAATATTTATAGAGCACCTGATGTGTGCCAGGCATGACATGAGGAGCTGAAGACTGTGAATGATACAGAGTTTCTGCTTTTGGGACTTAGCTAAAACAAACTGGTTTTATCCTACTGTGTGTTTTCATTTGCTATATTCTAGTTGAATGTGAGTGGGCAATTTGAAAAGTGCAGTACATTCTTTATGCAGGTTGGTCTCATAGATGACAGAGTTAGCTATCAGATTAATTTGTTCTTTATCGCTCTCCATTTCTAGGGGTGTCATGAAAATTGACATAAATCTTCAGAAAGTGGACATCGACCAGTGTTCAAGTGATGGCTGGTTTTCCGGAACTCACAAATGCCACCTTAACAATTCTGAGGTAAGAACATGCAAGTAAGAACCTTTGAAATCGGGAGCTCAGCAGATTCTCTTCAGTTTGTCGCATTTGTGTGGGTAAATGAACAAAAGGTATCTTACTGGGGGAAAACATCTATGCAGGTCTCAGAGCTGCCAAAGAACTGACAGAGGAGCAGAAAATAAAATCCAGGCAACTGCTCATGTGGGAACTAAGAGAAGACCGAAGCTAAAATTATGTCTGAAGTCTGCTGTTAGTTATAGGCTGACCCTGTTCTTTAAAATGCGCTGGAAATTTAAAATAACCATGAAGTGAGAAAGCTGTCCCAGGAGGGTCAGCCACATTATGCATGTTCTCAGGAGTATGGAGCTTGTTGAAACAATGGTGCAGCAGGAAGAACTTGAAGACTGCAAGACTGGGGCCTGGGAAGGGTTCGCGCGTGTCTGTTTTCCCAGTGTTCAGTTCCTCTCCATGCTGGACTCAAGGTCTCTGGTTGGTAAGGAGCCACTGGAGAGATCATGGTTCCGGAAATCAGGCTGCCACTTGTCCTCTGTGTTTTCAGAGAAGAGGGACGTCCTCCTAATGGTTGCGTTTTCAGTATTCCACCTCTGAGGTCCCACTGGATGAGTTCCGTTGTGCGTTAGGTGTCCAGTTAAGTTCCTGGTCTTAGATACTTAGTTTCTGTGAAAATAAAAGCGATGTCACGGTAACAACCATACGGAGAGGGCCTGCCAACACGGAGCTGGGAGGTCTTTAAGGGGATACGGCTAGGCACGTCTCGAGCTGCCACCTGGAACGTGAACTTTTGGTCACTTGCACCCTTGACTGCGGTCACCTGGAATGACGGAATGGCTGTGTCCAGGGACTCCAGATGCATGGCAGAAGGTTGTTGGACCCTTGTTTGATGGACATTTTAACTTCATCCACATCTGTTTGTTTCTTATCTCTGAGCGATCACGTAGCCCCGGTTACACACCCCTGCTCCTTCTCTAGTTCAGAAATTTCCTGTAAGGGAGTTTTTCTGGCTCGCAGGAGGTCAGCCGGCACTTCTAGCCTGCGTACGCTCCCACTCCCTGTATCTTTCACAGCACTCATTCAGGTGTCTCTTGAACTACAGTTCCTACAGACCTCAAATAAAGTTCTCATAGCTTTGGAGTATCTGAGCTTGAGCTGACCCTCTGCCAACCCAATGCTGATTCCATGAATTTCTCAGGAAATTCAGCTGGATTTATTTAACAGAGGGAATGTTCCCACAAACATAGCAGTCTACATCTTTCATTTGAATTATTGCTGTTTGTGAAAGGCGGTTATACATAGAGCACATAGTGTGAGTTTAAGGTGAGAGACTTAAAATCACAAGGAAATTTAACAAAAGACACTTATCTGTGCCATTAAACAAAAATGTACACAGATGTACACAGGCACGTGTATACCTGTGTGTGCAAACTGCCACACATACCCTGCCATACACAGTCCATGTGTCCCCACACTCCCATAACCCAAAATGACCTTCCACTGTTCCCC
Source organism: Oryctolagus cuniculus (assembly GCF_964237555.1). NCBI lineage: Eukaryota > Metazoa > Chordata > Mammalia > Lagomorpha > Leporidae > Oryctolagus > Oryctolagus cuniculus. The sequence continues at coordinate 104,531,481 of NC_091444.1, read as the reverse complement.
ACACCCACCCACACCTCTACCTCCCCCTACACCCAGTATCCACCAGAGCATACCTCAGCCGTCCTGCCCTTTAAATCTGTTACACCTCTTCACCATATCCCGTGACCCCCTCTCCCCAGTTCCCTAGTACCCCAGATGCATTCCCACGCACCCTACACCTTTGTATACCTCTACACAGGCAGCCTCCGCAGCTGCCTGTCACTCTCCTCCCACTCAATTGAGACCTGGTGACATATGTGTTTCTGTCTTGTTAACCCACAAAAGGTAAGATCTTGTTTTTTTCTTCCTTTTCCTGTTTGTTCTTTTGGTTCTGAACAGTTCTGAGCCCACACTTCCCCTCGGATGGTTCTGGTATTTCTAAAGATGTGAAACTCACTCACTGACTTGGTGGATGTCTTCAGTGCGATTATTATCTGCTTGCCAAGGGCATGTGGCCAACTAGCGCGTTGGGTCTTAGCGGGAGTTGACCGACTTGGGCGTGGGTGTCTAGTTGTGGGTATTGATCTGTGTGTGCTCATTTCTGCAGAGCCTTGTTTGGATGGCACTCCTGGGGGGCTCAGTAACCCGCCTGTGTGGGAGCTTCCCTGTGTGTTCCCATTGCTGCTTGGCTCATGATCTCAGAGAGGTTGTGGGTCCTGGTGTCACCTCTGTCTGTCTGTCTGTCTGTCTAAATGGTTATATTGCAAGAATCCCTTTCTCCTGAAAGATTGATTTCTCTGTGTTGCATTAGGATTATTAGTTTTCTATCTTTTTAAAGTTTCAAGGAAAATATTATCCTCTAGTCTGATTAACAAGGACAGGTTGAAATGTGTAACTTTGGGGATTATATAAGGAGCATTATATTGATTGAATTCCTATTGGAAAAACATCCTATGAGACACTGGACAGACAGTACTGTGGATTTCATTAGAAAATGCAGAAACAGGTTCAGTCTCCAAAGCGCCAGTTTTGACCTGGAATCTGGACCTGTCCCACCTCCTTTCCTTGCTCAGGTGCTGGAGCTGGGGGTCGGGGATTTTGGTGTCCTGGACTTGGCTCTCAAGGCCCTTGGTGGGGTCGTCTGCCCCCAGGGCTGTCACAGAGCTCTTCACAGTCGTGTTTCTGAGCTCCCCCAAGGTCCTGCAGTTGACGCTGGTCACACAGGCACCTGCAGCACTGTCAAACCACATCGCTAGACTGGCGACTGAGAAGAGTTTTTTAGTTTCTTCCCTGTGTTGATGTGAGCTGGAGATTTTTGCTGCTAGGGGAAAAATCAGAAAAATTTCTTGTTTGCAGCATTTCTTATCTGCTCTGGCTTTCCTTTGCTCTTTGTTAAAAATCATCCGTCCCCAGCTATGAAGACCACTTTGTCAGTTGGTTTAGTCAAGGACGTATTTAAGGTACCTCTGAAGCACGTGGGGCCCTGTGTTTAGGGGTGTACCTACAATTGGACATTGAGATACTCATCATGGTTTACAGTGGGTTTTATCTCCCCAATGTTTAACATTCTTGTACTGCAGATAATGGAGGAAGTTGCAGATTTCAAAGATATAAGTGAAACAGACTTCTCACTTTTAGGACTTTTCTAGGTTGTTGGATCTTCAGCCTGCAGGGCTATGCTAAACAGGATAGTAGATCTGATGGGGGGAATCATTAAGTGGTATGGGGCCAGTGATTAAAGTCTCAAGAGCGTTCTAGAAAGGCACGGCGTGTTTGTTGAAGAAAAGAACTTCTCATAGAGTTTGGATCTTCACGATAAGCACCTACTAAGTGTTTTTTGAGGAACAGGATAACTTCTGGATCAATGCCATGAGCGCGATTGCTTTGGCTGTCTTTATCACTGATCCACAGCTCTGAGAAACAGGCTTGATCCTGTTTTCAGTCTCCGTTTAAATCATTCTTGGCCTATTTTCATATAAATGTTCATTGTGTGTATATAAAATTCTCTCCTACAGCGTAATTTATTAAAAACACAAAATGAATGCATAGTTTTTCTCTAAGGGTTATCTTTGACTTTGTTTCTACTCTAAAACTTTATTTTTTTTTAAAGATTTATTTTTTTTTTATTTGAAAGAGTTACAGAGAGAGGTAGAGACAGAGAGAGAGAGGTCTTCCCTCCATTGGTTCACTCCCCAGATGGCCGCAACCGCTGGAGCTGCACCTATCCGAAGCCAGGAGCCAGGAACTTCTTCCAGGTCTCCAACGCAGGTGCAGGGACCCAAGGACTCGGGCCATCTTCCACTGCTATCCCAGGCCATAGCAGAGAGCTGGATTGGAAGAGGAGCAGCCGGGACTAGAACCAGCGCCCATACAGGATGCGGTGCTTCAGGCCAGGGCTTTAACCCACTGTGCAACAGTGCCGGCCCCTCTACTGTAAAAACTTTGAAAACCATTATTTAAAGTAGAAAACATGAGGGCAGCAACTTTAAACTTTTTGGTTATATCCCTTTAGTAAAAATGCTTTAAGTGTCAACCCATAGTGAGTAAATACGTATTTAAATTTACAGAGTCTATGCATCTTGTGTCATACTAGGATATGTTCTGTATATTATAAATTGGAAAACCAATAAGATTGAGATAAAGATGAAAAACATTTTAATATTAGTTATTTTGTAAAAAACAATTATATCTTTATTGAGAACCATGTAACTGATTCATACTTTGCAAGATTTTTTAGCAAGAATATAAGAGTCTATTATGAGTAATCATTTCAGAAAGTCTTAGTCTAATACTCAGTAGTGCAGTGAGTCAGAGGTCTCTAAGTTCAGTTTATTTTTATACTTCGTGTCTGTCATTGTTGGAAAAGAAAGATACAGCAGTCCAAATTGAAGAAATAGGTTGTTGACTGTGTTTGATAAATTTTGATATTTGTTTTTCAGGTATATCTACCAGTTTTGCAAGGATTTTTACAGATATACAGCTGGTAGTTTTTCATCTTACCTGATCTTAATTGGTCCTTGCAAACTAATGGGAAAATCACCATTGTGATATTTTAAAGTAGTAGATTAGAAGCTCACTAAATCTCCTTGTGGACTATTTTAAAAACAGATTAGAGGGGCCGGCGCCGTGGCTCACTTGGTTAATCCTCCGCGTGCGGCGCTGACATCCCGTATGGGTGCCGGGTTCTAGTCTCGGTTGCTCCTCTTTCAGTCCAGCTCTCTGCTGTGGCCCAGGAGGGCAGTGGAGGATGGCCCAAGTGCTTGAGCCCCTGCATCTGCATGGGAGACCAGGAGGAAGCACCTGGCTCCTGGCTTCGGATCGGCAGTAGCTCCGGCCGTAGCGGCCATTTGGCGGGTGAACCAATGGCAAAAGGAAGACCTTTCTCTCTGTCTCTCTCTCACTGTCTAATTCTATATGTCAAATAAAAAAAAATCTTAAAAAAACAGATTAGAAAAAATCATTTAGAAATGTAAACTGTAGATCTATGTGAATATTTGTAGTTTTGGCAACAAAAACCATGTAATACTGAAAATATTTTCAAAAACCTGTTTTCAAAATGCTTACTTCAAAAGATTTTCTCATGGATTGTTCAAATGTCACCTTTACTTTGAGGAATGACTTAGCTTTTTTTTTTTATTATTAAATACCTGCTGCATATATACTATAGATCACCACTTGTTATCACAGAATAGGCCAGCAAATTTGGAGAAGTCACCTTTGTAAAAGAACAAGGCGTAACAAATCTTTAAGCTCAGAAACAAGTACTTCACTTTGACATAATCAGATAATCTGTGTGGGAGGTTTGCTGGGTCACAGACCATCTCATTAATAAGAATTGTAAATATTTCACAGCTTAAAATAATCTACTCTGAATTCACCTAAATAACCAACTATAAATGATAATAAATTGAAATTTGAAAGCAAATGGAAGGACTGGTGCTGTGGCATAGCGGATAAAGCCACTGCCTGCAGTGCAGGCATCCCATATGGGCACTGGTTCTAGTATTGGCTACTCCACTTCAGATCTAGCTCTCTGCTATAGCCTGGGAAAGCAGTAGAGCATGGCCCACGTCCTAGAGTCCTTGCACTCACTCGAGCGGGAGACCCAGAAGTTTCTGGCTCCTGGCTTCGGATTGGCACAGCTCCGACCATTGTGGCCAACTGGGGAGTGAACCAGTGGATGGAAGACCTTTCTCTCTCTCTGCCTTTGCCTCTCTCTTTGTAACTATGCCTTTCAAATAAATGAATAAATACAAAAAAAAAAAAAAAAAAAAAAAGAAAACAAATGGAGGAACCAAGTAGCCATTCTCAGTGTTTTAGTCCCCAAATTCCCAGTTTTTCTTCAGTATATCTCATGTGCCTTATCAAATTTGTGGTCCTGAGAAGCATAGACTGATTGAGGGCGTTCATATTAATCCACATCTTAACTATCAGCGAAGCCTACACTAGTTCTTATTTTTAAAATAGGAAAGTTAAATATAGAAAGAAGTTGTAGCATTTATTTTCTTTTTGCACACCAATTAACCTCTTGGATATTCACTTTGAAGACCACTTTTTGAGATGATCAGATTCACTGGTCTATCCAGAGTTGCTACAGTGGCTGTGTTGTTGACTATCAATGTCTTGATGTTGCCCTAAGATAGATTTGTATAGCATGTACTGGATGGGAGTCTATTTGTAACTTCTTGCTACTCCAGTAGATAAAAGTTAATGAATTTCCAAAGGCGTATTTTTTAAAAGGTTAAAATGGTACAAAAAGATATCATTTAGCATATGAGAAGAGGAATTTAATATAAAGATCCAAAGAAAATGGGAATTAATCTTTCTCTTTGAAAAACCCTTTTCCATATGAAACATAGCCTACTAATTTGACCAACAGCAGGGTGTAAAGAACTTTTTTTTACAAAACTGTCACTTAATTTAATTTCTGATTTAGTGCACATCACCTCGAATTGGTTGTCTATCAGTTCTCATCTTGCGGTTGCTATCTCACCACGGCTCTTTTCTTGAGAAAATTTCTGTTTTACAAATATTACTGTTTACCAATTCTAGAACTGTGCTGTCCAATATGCTAGGCGTTAGCCACATGTGGCTGTTGAAATTTAAATAAATTAAAATTAAACACATTTACAAATTCCAGTCCCTGGCCTCACTAACCTGATTTCAAGTGTTTAATGGCCATGTGTTATCTAGTGGCTGCTGTACTGGACAGTGGAGTGAACACTCTGCCTCTGTAATATGGTCTAGCTTATAGTGTGGTCAAGCTACACAGATTTTTGAAAGCTTTCAAACCCCTAAATCTCCTTGTACAGTTGAATCATTAACAGTGCTTTAAACTTACTGAGGGACATTTAAGGACAAACTTGAAGTAAAATGTGGCTTATTCAGTCTTCTTATGATCTGATGTGTTAACTCAATTGAAAATAAATGAGAACCTTGCAAACCATTGTTAATGCTGTTATTTCACACTGGAAACTCTAATAGTTTTCCAGTAAATGGAGAGACGACAGTACTGGTAATCATTTAGCTGTTTGAATTTCCATTGTATTTGTTGGTAACTTCTCTTTCCTGTCATAACCAGTACATGTGTGGTGATTTGACATGGACTCACACCCTTGTAGTAGACTAGAGGATGATGGTCAGGGGTTCAGTGGTGCTTAGTGCAGTGGATGCAGCTATGGACCAATGGAGATGGCCCACTTGTTGGATGGCATCCCTATAATATATAGCCATCGATTTGGTTCCTGCCACTGGAATTGGTTAAATTACAAAAAATTTTTTTTTCTTTGTAGTACTAGCCTTTCAGATACTTGAAAAGTGCTGTCAGCTACTTTCTAAGTCTTCTTTCTCTGGCTCAATCAGCTATCCTTCCTTTTCCAGCCTCAGCCACTGCTGTATGGAACCACATTTGTTTCTGGAGTTGCAAAGCCCTAACTTGTATTTTGTCATATAATCTTTAGTTCTAAAATTAATAGAAACTGGTTGTATTTTTCTGCTTTTATTTTTTTTTTCTTGCTATGCTCCCAAGAATTATTTGGGTTAGAGATTCCGGAGTTGTTCCAATACTAGGATTGGGAATCACTGTTCCAAACCGACTGTTTTAGGCCACCTAATAAATCGGTGAAGGAAAGCTTCTCTTTGGACTTCAGATGTTGCCAGTTAGTGAACCCAGAGTTCACCAGTGACTGTCGCCATCTTGTGGTTGGGGAAAGAGAGAGAAACTGTGGTAGGAAACCCACTTCATGTTGTGTGGACATCCTCGGTGTTAGAACATCGTACATCTTTCCTTGCGTAGAGTCGCAGGCTTGTTTGTTGCTTCCTGGCTAAACTCCAGGGCCCCGTTTGTAACACTGTCTCGTGCAACCTAGTTCTGACTTTAGTCCACTCATATCTACTGAGCTGTACAAGGGCTCTCTGAGGCACATTTTAAAAGTTTGCTGAGCTATTATTCCTGTATTAATTGTTTTCATCATCATGATGATGACTAAGATTCCTGGCTTCTTTTCCATGGGGCACCTTTTATACCAGATTACCAGACTGATTCATATTCATTGTTCCCATTTATGCTATGTATGTTTATTACCACCTGCTGTGGCTTTAGGGCTTGGGGATACTGCAGTGACCAAAGCAGAAATCCATAATTTAAGAAAAATCATTTCATTATAGAGAACCAGGTAACTTAAAAATGTATCAGTTGACTAACTTTTCTAAATACTAAATTTTTCAAGATTTCTAAAACTTTCATATATTAATGTTTGAGACTTCACGATGAATAATCCCTAGCATGGAAGACAAATCTTCACATGTCTTCCATAAGTGCAGAAATTTACCTCTTGGATTGGCAAATAGAAAAAAATGATTATACTCAGTGTTGGTGAGGATATCCTCTTGCATTATTGGTGGGGATATAAATTGATATTGAACTTCCTGGCAGTATGACAAAAATGTGTCACTAATGAAAAATGGATACTTCTGTGTTCCATTTGTTCTTTTTTTCTACTGCTATTTTAAATAAGGAAATGTTCAGAATTACCATCAACATGTGTTTATTAGACTACTCCTCACAATGTTATGTATTGTAGGAAAGCTTGGAAAGAACTCCAAGTGCACAACACTAAGGACTTGGTTCAGGAAACTGTGAAGCATCTAAACACTGTAATGTTGCTGTTTGTAATGAATTCCGTTCTTCATTTGTGACGTGGGATGATACCCAGGGAATATTAAAGAAAAGAAGCAGGTTCTCTGGTATGGTTCAAGGACTAGTAAGAACTTGGAGACATCGGGAACAGTGGTGAATCTTCGGTGAAATGCATTTAGTAGATGAGTAGCGGCTTGGTCAGAAGCAGACAACTCTTCATTTTGTCCTGTAAGCGAGCCCTTTGCAACTGGAAACGTGCAATGAGTACCCCCGGGAACGTGTGTGCAGGGTGACGGCGGCTCACAGCTCGTGCATGGAGGCTGGGGGGAAGGCAGGAGGGCACACGCAGCTTTAAATGGTAAGGATGCCCTGTCTAGATCTTGGGTGGAGTTGGGAAGCAGAGGATGGGGAGAGTCAGCCTGAAGAATCTCGAGGCTCTCTGTGAGGAAGTGGCAGGTTCACTGCTCTGTTGCTCTGCTCCGAGACTCTGTCCTCGTTTCTGGCTCACGGTGAGGATCGCTAATGTGAACAGAGATCCCAGAGCCGAGGTCCAAGCCGGAAGTGAATGAATCACAGTGAAGACTGCGGATGGGTTTCACTTTCTTTCTGTCATTTCAACTCAATAGATTTTCTTAAAATCGAAAAAAAATAAAATTTTTTATTCATAGTAACACTAATAGTGTGTGCAGCTGTGTGGTTTTGCTTGCTTTGGGTCAGGAATTGTCCCATGGACAGATACGTGTCTGAGGCGGCGGATAAGCTGCTTTCTCCTGAGTCTTGTGGTCATCGTGCCCTGGGTACTCTTGCCTGTGTTGAAATGCCGCATTGGACTCCAGAAACATGTCCAGTTACCATGTGTCTGTTAAAAGTAACCATCTGTTTTAAAAATTGTTGCAGGTGCTTTACATATGTAAGTTTAATCTTTATCATCTCCATTTTCCTGGTGCGGAAGCTCAGCCTAGAAAGGTGAAATGAGTTCCCTGCAATCACACAACTTGTAGTTGTTCAAGATAGGTTTAGAATCCAGATTTATCTGATTCCAGAGGCTGTCTGTCTTTAAAATATTATTTGCTTTTGTGTTATTTGAAAAGCAGACACACACACACATACACACACACACACACACACACTGAAGGAGAGGGAGAGAGAGAGAGAGAGCGAGAGAGTGCACGAGACAGATCTTCTGTCTTCTCAGTCACAGCCAGGTTGATTCAGGCTGAAGCCAGGAGCTTGGACCTCCAACTGAGTCTCCCATGTACGTGTCAGGGACCCAAACACCTGGGTCATTGTCTTTTCTTCCCAGGGTGCATATCAGTAGGAAACTGGATTGGAAGTGGAAGTGGGATGGAACCAGGGCACTGTGATTTGAGATACAGGCATCCCAAGCAGCATCTGAACCCCTGTACCAAACACCACCCCCCCCCCCCCCCAGAGCCTGTGCTTTCACTCCTATTGTATTTCTTGTTGTTTTCTAGGAAACATATAGTCAGATAGATTCATACATGATTAAGGGTGAGCACATGCTGGGTGTTTCTGATTATCAACCACGTTTAACTTTGGGAACTGAGTAGCAGAGAGTATGGGATATTGACCTGTTTCAGGTGTCACTTTGGAATACAGGCATTACATAAAGTAATGGCTGTGAAAATACAGCATCTCTCTTGGGGAGGGAACTATAGTTCCAATAGCTCCATGTTTGTGTTTTTGGTCTAAGGCTGTACACTAGAGAAGTGACCGCATAGGCTGATGTTAACTTCCAGGGAAGTAGTAGTAGTTTATCAAAGGTGTTTATTTGAGGCCCTGTGCTGGTGAGAACGGGCATCAGTTCTTTGTATAATAATGTAGGAGATGGATATCTAAGAATAACAAACCCGTTGCCTGTTCAAATCAGAGGCTAGAAACAGAAAGACTTGCTGTGTTGGAGAGCAGCTCCGTGAGGATGAAAGTTACTGGAAATAAAGGAAAGGTCCTGGATGCGGATAAAGGGCCGGTCTCTTCAGGCCGAGAAGGATGCTGCGGTCCAGCTAAAGCACACATGAGCAGCAGTATCTGCGAGAGGAACGGGAAGCTCCATCTGTGTCCCTGCACGAAGTGGCAAGCTCGCAAACACATCTGTTAGCAGCGTTATATAAGGACCCCATGTTGCAGGTGTGTGGATGGTGGCAGGAAGAGTGTCTTCCCAGTGGAGGTATTCCTGGTGCAATGTGTGGTTGTGACTCCGGGTAGTGGGGATGTCCAGTTTGTAACAGAACCCAAGGGATAAGACCCACCCTCACGGGTCGAGGTTGGTGAGGGCTGTACACGTTGTCTTGGTTTGCACTACGGGAAGGGACCCAGGTGTGGCAGAGACCTGGATTACAAATCAGAATGCAGGGGAGTAAAACAAAGAAGACTGGAGGATTGCTCTTCACTGGGTACAGAGAAGCCAAGGAGATCCACTACTTAGGACAACATTTAAGTCAACTTTAGACTCTAATCGTTGCTGAAGACACATCTTCTCTGAGGTCTAGGGGTCAAAGTGAGGTCAAGGTTGAAGGCTGGAGAACTGCACATATGCAGGTGGATGTGACTAGGCTGGGGCAAAAGGGTTGACTCCCCGAATGGAGATGGATTGAAAGGACCAGGCTTGCTTGGTCTTTTCAGCTGGGTTGAGGGAACCTTGGATGAAACAGGTGGTTAGTGAGCACATTGGGAACATGTAACTAAATTTATAATGGAGCCAATCAGGGAAACAAAACCCTACCTATTAAACCTTTGCTTTTGTCATCTTCACTGGCAGAAAAATTGCTACTTGTCCAATTTTAGATATGAGAAGCAGTCAGAATATACAGTAGGTGCCTGAGGGTGATTTTGGGGGGTTAAATATAACTTTGCATCATTAGCTTATGTGGGAAAAAAAATTCCATTATGACAGCAAATCAGATTTAATCCGGCACCCCCACCACCCTCCACAATTATATAAAGTGTGGTGGAAACTTGTCAAAGCTTCCAGGGAGAAACGAGGCTACTGATGCCTGGCGGGCCCCTTTTTGAGCACAGAGAAAAATCGTGTTGCTTAGCTACGGCCCTTGGCTGATGCAGAAGGCTTTAAACTCCCTTTCTTCATAGCTATTTCTCCCCCTAAGATAGAAATTCTCATTTTCCACTTTTTTTTTTGGGGGGGGTATCTTTACCAGGTCTTTTATGTACACTCCTCCAGAATTTATTATTCCTTCTAACTCTGTCATTGTTCTGCCTTCCTTACGGCTTATGGATTGAGAAAGAACAAGTGGGTGACTGATGATACAAGCAGAACACCAAGTATTGAAATAACTTGAAGATGCTTTTGCCCTCTAAGTAATGTACAAGTGTCTATCAAATGCACAAGGTTATTTGTATTTCAAAATATAAACTCACTTATAGGTGTATGAAAATGTGCAGGGAACAGTGAATGTAATTGATGAAACAGAAATGAGAGTAGGGCTGGAGTTGGAACAGAAGGCTTTGAAAACCACAGGACTGAGAGACAAAGCGAAGGACTGTAAACAGAATGGTTAGCATCATGGTACGTGGAATAGGAAAGTAGTAGGGGGCAATGTGGGTGGTGGGGCTTCCTTCAAAGGGATGACGTGCCCAGCGGCTCCTAAGTGCAGGAGACCCTTAAGAGGCTTTGGCTCCCGTTCTGCCTCCAGAAAGGAGTTACCTTTGCAGTGCTGTAGCTAGGGGGGTATCCCCTGTGGAGCTGCTCAGGCAGGAGAGGTGTCCCTACTAATGCTTTTGTATCATCAAGCCCTAATTACTGTCATGAAGTGAGGCCATGACCTACTCTGATGACGTAACTCTCCGTGGATTTTGCTGTGGGCTTGACGGTACAGTCTGGTGGATGCACGCAATGCAGCCTTTCCCTGCTGGTGCTTAGGATCCCAGGATCCCAGGGGGTTCTGTGGACTTTATTTTATACGCACTTTGGCAGTAGGATAAGGGGTCTTTGTCTCTACTGGCTTGGCCCCACTGTACTTCTGCTTCTATTGAAGACTTAACACACTGAAGCAGCCCCACCGGTGGGCTCCATTGTTATGCTTATCTACAGATCTCTTCATCTGACACCTTTTGGAATGCATTAATCTAACTTGGTTATTTTTCAAGTGTGGTCCTCAAGACCCTGTCAAGGAAAACTGTGACGTTAAAACCATTTTCACAGTCATTCAGAGGCGTTATTTGCTATTTTAAAGATTTACTTACTTATTTGAAAGGCAGAGTTACTGAGAGAGTGATCAAGTTCATTCCCCAAATGGCAAAAATTGTTGGGGCTGGGCCAGGCTTCAGCCTGGAGCTTAGAGCCCCATTCAGGTCTCCCTTGTGGGTGATGGGCCCAAGCACTAGGGCCATCCCAGGCATATTAGCAGGGAGCTGGATTGGAAGTGGAGCAGCTGGATTGTGAACCAGCGCCCCTATGGGTTGTTGGCATTTCACACAGTGTCTTAACCCACTGTGCTACAATGCCCTGCCCCCATTATTTGCTTTTTTGAACTCTTCTTTCTCTTATGAGTGTCCTGAGGTTACACAAAAAAGATTTTTATTTTTTTGAGAGGCAGAGTTATAGACAGAGAGAGGGAGAGACAGAGAAAAGAGGTGTTCTATCCAGTGACTGGACAAGGGCCAGAGCTGAGCTGATCCGAAGCCAGGAGCCAGGAGCTTCTTCCAGATCTCCCACATGGGTGCAGGAGTCCAAGAACCTGGGCTGTCTTCCACTGTTTTCCCAGAGGCCGTTAGCAGAGAGCTGAATTGGAAGTGGAGCAGCCTGGGACTTGAACTGGCACCCATATGGGATGTCAGCATTTCAGCCGGAGGTTTAACTTACAGCTCTGGCCCCTGTTATTTTCTTATGAAATAAATATTTGTGAATTCACTCAGTCTTAATATCTCCAATGACAGTATTAATTGGTATGACCCACATGAATCAAAGCCCTTTGGGATATCCGTAGTCTTCATGAGCGTAAAAGTAAAAGCCAGCATGTTTGAGGGGTCTGGGCTGGTGCACGTATCAACCACTGTGTGATTTCTGTTCTGGGCTCCACTTCCTATTTTCTGCGCTTTTTCTTTCTTAATATTCTGCTGATGGACAGCTCACCTACCCCCCTCTGCCTTCTCTGTTGAGCATTTCCACCTCAGACCCCACTCAGCTCTCATCATAATGTCATCAAAGTTGGTGAGTGACACAAGGCCATCATCATTAATTAAAACAGCAGTTTGAAAAAAATTTCACATACAAGTTTGTTATGTGTTTTGAATACAGTAGCTACATTATAGATAAAATATTTTATTTATATAGTTTGATTGAAAAAAGATACTCTTAGGATTTTTATTTTTACTTCTTTTAAAACAAAATGGATGCTGCGGCATCTAGTCCCAGTTAGGGTGCCGGATTCTGTCGGTTGCTCCTCTTCCAGTCCAGCTCTCTGCTGTGGCCCGGAGGGCAGTGGAGGATGGCTGAAGTGCTTGGGCGCTGCACCTGCATGGGAGACCAGGAGAAGCACCTGGCTCCTGGCTTCAATTGGGTGCAGTGCACCTGCCGTGGCAGTCATACGGGGTTGAAACAACGGAAGGAAGACCTTTTTGTCTCTCTCTCTCTCTCTCTCTCTCTCTCTCACTGTCTTAACTGTGCCTGGCAAAAAAAAAAAAAAAAAAAAAAAAAAAAAAAAAAAAAGATGAAAATGCCCAAGGATAAAATGTATTGTATTTCACTCTTCAGATTTTTCATACTAGAATTTTAAATGAAAATTGAAAATTATTTGCTATGGCATATAGAGCTACAGAGAATCCTAGAGCTTCAAATTTGTATAAAGACCAATGTCTCTGTCAAGCTAATGCTTTTTTTTTTTAAGCTGATACTTTTTATAATTCAAGTATTTGATTACCAAGTGAGATGACATATTCTGGTAATGTACAAATTTTTCTTCTGAAGATTTGCCTGAAATTTTATGCCTATCATTTGGTAAGCTGGATAGCAACTAGTAAATTTTTGTTTTTATTTAGGTAATTGTGAATTCAACCAGAATCACCTTTCTTGGGACAGATGAGCACTGTGTGCACATGAGAAATGAAAGGTCTATTTAGGATTTTATTTGTTAAAATAGCTCAGAGATTCCAGAATCTTTTTTCTAAAGACCAGCTCTTTATTTATTTTTAAAGTTTTACTTATTTATCTGAAAGGCAGAGCAACAGAGATTGTAACATCTACTGGTTCAATCCCCAAATACCCACTGAGCTGGACCAAGCTGAAGCCAGGTGCCTGGAACTCAGTCTGGCTCTCCCATGCGGGTGGCGGGGACTCAAGTACTTGAGCCACCATCTGCTGCCTCCCAGGCTCATTAGCAGGAAGTTCAAATCAGAAGCGGAGTGGGACCTTGAACATAGGCACTCTGGTGGAACAAAGTGTCCACAACTCCTGCCCAAAGAATCACTTTTTTTTTTTAATGAAAAACTTCACAGAGTTTTCGTTCAATGCTTGGAATAATTGATTGACAACTTCACCCTTATCATTTGTTCCCCAAGCCCTAGTGAGATACGTGATGGTGCTGAGCTTGGGGCGGGAAAGAGATGTTGCATTTTCCTTACTCAGAGTTAAGTAGATCTTTTTTTTTTTTTTTTTTAAAGATTTATTTATTTATTTGAAGGGGGGGAGGAGAGAAAGGTCTTCCATCTTTCCATCCTCTGGGTCACTCGCCAGATGGCTGAATCAGCTGGAGCTGTGCTGATCTGAAGCCAGGAGCCAGGAGCTTCTTCCTGGTCTCCCACGCAGGTGCAGGGGCCCAAGGACTTGGGCCATCTCTCACTGTTTTCCCAGACCATAGTAGCGAGCTGGATCAGAAGTGGAGCAGTCGGAACTCGAACCGGCTCTTGGACCTCTTGACCTCTTGGAAACCTGTTTCCTGCTTCAGGCAGAATAAATTCTTTTCCCCCATTTTCCACTGTAGTACATTGTATGTATTCTTATTAGAACACTGGTAATACTTTCCTAAAATTATTTGATTACTATTAATTGCAGTAACTACATTTATTGGATGTCTTCCCTTTGTCATAGATGTATGCATGTTTAAACAAACAGTTGTAAATAAATGCATATCAGGCTGTATTTATTCCTCAAGGGAGTCCTAGAAAATATCAATTATTATCCCAGTTTTATAGCTGAGGACACTGAGGCCCAGGAATTCTAAGACTCAATACAGATCACATATTAACTGAGAGTTTTCACTGATTAATTGCTGATGCAAGAGTCTCTCGAGGCTGGGGATGTGACCTGTTCGTACATCTCATCGGTCAGGCTGCTCTGCGGGTTCAGTTCATCTATAACATAGTCACAGACTGCACTGTCTTGTATGGTCACTGTTTCATCACTGTCTCCAGCCCATAAGAAAGGTTTAGATGAATTCTATTACGATTCGCCAGGCATTCCATCTTCCTTTAGGCACAGGAAATTCAATCACAGCCTCAAATTCTCCTGAAAATCTTCCTACTATATGAAACCTTCCTTGGATATTTAGATTCTGGGTCTAATTGTGATTTGTCTCATATTTTACTTAATTTAACTTAACTGAAAGCAGGTCTAATTAAAAATGAATAGTGGTTCAATTAAAATTAATGGTTGCAGTTCTTATTAGGGGATTTCTATTATGATAGATACCGTAATCAACTGTTATTACTTTTAGAATCAAATAAAAACTCTGCCTACGCCATAATGGCTTAGCTGTGTGCTTTAGTTTCTATTGTTTCTCATTTGTGATAGCTGCATTTGAAAGGGTGTGAAAAACATATGGAGTAGGTGGCTCCACAGATTGACTCCTGATTATTCTCATTTCACCACTGTCAAGTATTTTTGTCATTTATTTAGGTTTGAAAGAATGAATGAACACACGATCCGTTTTGAAACCACATCTCTTTATCTGTCTGACGTGTAAATAGTGGGCTTTACAAATACTCTTCAGCCAAATCCTCACAAATCCTGCTCCACAAGCAAACCACCAAATTAAAAAATCAGATTATGTGCTCAGTACCCCGCTTTGTAGTTTATGTAAATATGTAACTGGACAGATTTATCTCCACTAATTTCAGCTGTCCGTTTCTCTTGGCTCCTCCCCTCTCTTTTCTCTCTCCTTCCTAGAAAGTCCTGTCTCCTCACCCCTCTCCAGTTCCTTCCCTCTTTTGTCCTCTGTTTGCTTCCTTCCCCCCGCCCTTCCTCTGTACTCGCTTCTTCTTTTCTTCTCTTGGATTTCTTTTCCTTTTGCTTTATCTCCTCTGCTGAACATTCTAATTTCTAGTAAGCACAAGGCTCAGAACCGGCACAGTCAGGGCCAGGGTTCTGTCCCAGGATTCCTAGAGTGGTAGAAGCACATCTTTTGAAGTGCTGTTATATTTTTGATATCTGCTAATGGATTAAAAAAAGACAGCAAATCTACACTTTTATGTATCCCTAATCACAGCTTTTTAATGTACATTTGAAAAATAAGACATACATGGTCAAAGTAGACTTTTTCTTGAAATGAGAATGATTGCTTGGTGTGTGATTTCTTGGGCCTTTGGAGCTACAGGTAATAACTTCATGAATGCAGAGAGATGTCTGAGCTGCAGGTTATATACGATGTTCGGAGAGGCCTGGGGTTTGGTTTCCAACCCATCTAGTTTTGTTTCCTTTTTTTTAAAAAAAATTTATTTATTTATTTGAAAGTCAGAGTTACACAGATAGAAGAGAAGCAGAGGCAGAAAGAGAGAGAAAGGGCTTTCATCTGATGGTTCACTTCCTAACTGGCCACAACTGCCGGAGCTGTGCCGATCCGAAGCCAGGAGCCAGGTGCTTCCTCCGGGTCTCCCATGCCGGTGCAGGGGCCCAAGGACTTGGACCATCTTCTGTTGCTTTCCCAGGCCATAGCAGAGAGCCGGATTGGAAGTGGAGCAGCTGCGTCTGGAACAGGTGCCCATATGGGATGCTGGTGCTTCAGGCCAGGGCGTTAACTGCCGTGACACAGCGCCAGTCCCTAGTTTTCTTTCTAAAAAGGTATGCAGGACTTCAGCCAACCAGACAAAATCAAGGATGGGTTAGAAAATAGGGTTTGTCTCCCAGGAAGCCTATACCTGCCAATCGCATGGATCTTTCCTAAGCCTGACACTGGTGCCCCCGTGTGATCACAAGCCGCAGGTTTCTTCTCTGGGATTCCATAACGGGAGTGTGTTCTACTGAATGGCTTCTCACTTCCTGCAGGTGTCGTGATCAAGAAAATCAAGGACATTCGATTCTTCCTCAGCTTTGTAAAGAAGAACCCAAAGGCAGTTTGATGTGTGTCACTCGCATATTGTAATCCAGAGCTGGAAAAGCTGTTTGCCCAGAGGACAGCTTTGTCTTCTTGCTGGGGTGGGTAGATGTGGATGTGAGGGTGGAGAGAGTGTGTGCAGCCTACAGAGTGAAGAACGGGGAAGGAAAAGCCTGCCGCCCAGTGGACTCGCTTCTTGTCTCAACTCTTCATGACGAAGAGCTGGTTTTGAATTGTCTTTAGACAATGGGAGATGAGCTGCTGGGGAAGTTTCTTTTCCCAAATTCAGGAAGTACGGGGTGGGAGACTGGGGTGGGAGGACCAGGACCAGCAACCAACTCCAGATTGATTGACTGTGACCCCCAGAAATATTGTTACCACCAGCTTTTCCTGGTTGGTGCATACTACCCTCTATTTTCTCTGCTGGAGAAGATATAAATGAATAATTTGCAGAGCTAATCTTCCTTAAATGTTTCTGCCAATAAAATTTAACACATCCTTCCTTGAGATGTCCCTGCTGGTAAACATTAAATCATGTCTCTGGAGTTTCAAATACCGGGCATGTTATTATCAGTTACAATGAAATTCATTTTTAATGTGGAAGAAGAAAATTTAGATTGATCTTCCTCTTCCAGTATTGTTTATTATTCTAACTTTAATGCCTGTTGAAGCAAGTGTGATTTGAAATTAAATCTGACAGTCCAAGAAGGTGCTACCATAATTGATTTCACAATTTAAATATTTACTTTTATACAATCCTTTTATGTAAATATTGTACTTTTATATACAGTATTGAAATTTATTTATTATAATTTTGACAACAATGTAAATCTGTAAAAAAAAGCTCCTATATGTTATTCTTTTGCCACCTTTCTTAAATACCACTCTTGCCAATATTGGATGCTACTTATTTTTAAAATAAATTAATCGGTTAATTTACTTGAAAGGCAGAAAGGGGAGAAAGAGGAAGAGAAACAGAGAGAGGGACTGGGCAAGATGAAAAAACTGGAACTTGGCCTGGGTCTCCTGTGTGGGTGACAGGGACTCAAGTGCTCAGACCATCACCTGCTGAGAGAGAGAGAGGTTTTCCATCTGTGGTTTCACTGCTAAAATGCTCACAATAGCTGGGGCTAGGCCAGGCTGAAGCCAGGAGCTGGGAACTCCAGATAGGTCTCCTACATGCATGGCAGGGACCTAAGTACTTGAGCCATCACCTGCTACCTTCCAGTGAGTACATTAGCAGGAAGCTGGAATTGGGAGCAGAGCCAGGACTCAAACCCAGGCACTCTAGTATGGGTTGTGGGCGTACGAAGTGGCCTCTTAGCCATTGCACACCCCCACCGTGGTATTTTAGAAGTGTTTGAGTGTAGAAGGTGCATGTTTACCATGTGTTTGCTCGCCACTTGCCATCGCCACCAGATTGTCCTTCTGGGATCCTTTTCATTCCTCTTGAAAGGTCCTTTTGAGGTTCATTCTGTGGTGAGATGCTTTTATTTGGAGATACTTTTATTTTACTATCATTGTTGAAAGATAAGTTTGCTGGATGCGCAGTTATGCTGCATTTCCCCCTGCTCAAACCTTGAAAAATGTTGGTTAGCCCTTGTTGGTGTGGAGAGCCTGCTTGCTTTCCAGCGGCCGGCTGTGACTTCCGCAGGGCGGTGCCTTCTCTCCGCAGGCGCTCTGCATTTCCTGGCTCTTGTTCTCTCACACGGGTACGATATGTTTCAGTGTATCATTTGCTGTATCCCACCTGGGATATGTTGTGCTGGATTTGTGGGGTCATAGTTTCCAGTTCTAGGAATTTTGTATCCATTATCTTTTCAGGTCCTACTTTTCGCCATTCTTTCTTTCTTTCTTTTTTTCCTTTTGACACCCTCATGACAGGTATGTTGGACCTCGCCATCTGTCTTTTCATAGTCCTCTTCCATTCCAGTCTCCTTGTTTCCCTGTGCTGTGTGGTGGGTCATGTTTGGACATATTATCTCTAGTCTGTTTTTGAATCAATTTATTGAGTTCAACTACTCTCCCTCTCGTATTTTTAAAAACATTTCAGCAGTTAACATAGTTACAAGGAGGTGTGCATTTCCCCCTTCCTCCATGTCTGTTTATTTCTAGCAGTAGATGTTGATTAGCCGGTGTTGTGATGCTGCCCTTTATTTCTTAAAGCACTGTGTGTCTAGGTATCCCATAGCTTCCCCTGTAGTGTCTGTGTCAGCAGTCTCGGGAATCAGAAAACATCACCTGTTATTCTTCATGATAACTGGCTTTCTTTCTTTGAGCTCATTGGTATTAAAGAGTAGAAGTTCTGAGGTCTTAAAATGAGGAAACTTTTGGAGGATCAGCTTCTGCGTTTTGCTGTCGACATACTGCTGGTCTGGGGCCAAAACTCCTCCTCTGAGGGGGCTTCCGATCAGCACAACAGTCTCATGGTCTTTTTTCTCCCATCTGTTGAAGTCTTACTTTCCTGGCCCCTAGAACATTCTCCCTCAGAAAACATTGTCCTTTCAGGCTGTGGCTGTGGCTCTATTTTGGTCCTGCAGGTAAAATTTCCTGAGTCCTGTTTCTTCTCCTTTTTAAAGAGGATGATGATTGGAGAGCTTTTGTGGACAGTTATGTCTCCAAGGTTATGTTGTTTTTAGTGTTTCATTGTTCTGGAGCAGATTCGTCTCCCGAGCTGTGCTCACCACTCGCTGCATGGCAGTTATACAATCAAGTAGAAAAGTAGTGTGGGTTATTATTAATTTTAGGCGTCAGACTGATTTAGAAGCATACAAGTTTGCTGATTCTTCCTATTCAAGAAATATATGCTTCTCTGTGTCTCTCTCACTGTCCACTCTGCCTGTCAAAAAAAAAAAAAAAAAGAAAAGAAAATAAATGTATGCATATAATTTTAAAAACTCCTTGAAATAGAATTCACTGCATGGATGTAACTTTGCAGGTGTTACTTATTGGTGCTAGGTAAAACTAATACGTTGTTTATAATAGGATGTAAGTTTCCATCAAAAGTCTGAAAAGCAGAAGATTGAGTTGAAGTCATCTGAGAGAGCAGATCTTAGTCCAATAATTATATGAATGTAAGTACTTGAGGCAGTTACCTGGATTCAAATCCAGCTCCACCATTGACTAGCCGTGGGCAAGTTATTAAATCTCTCCTCTTCTATCTTTCTTCCTGTGTAAATAACAGATAACAGTAGTAGTACTTCATATAGTTACTAAGATTACATAGTCTTTAACAAATGTCTTTGACCTTGCCACTATCTACATGTGGCTCTTTAAGTTTAACAATAAATTAATACAAATAAAAGAAAATTAAAATTCAGATCCTTAGTTATAGTAGCCAGTTTTAACTGCTCTGCAGCCATGCGTGGCTGGTGACTACCGCATGTATGGGACAGCATAGAAATGAACATTTCCCACTTTGTAGAAAATTTTATTGGATGTGTTGGTCTGTTGGTATCTACTATTTGACTGCTTCTGGTTTCAGTTATTAAAAATACCATGGTAAGCAAAACAAAGCCAATACTATATACCAGGCACTTAAAATAGTAGTAATGAGCTTTCTGTATATCTTAAGTTTTATATGTCGTTGTCATCTAATGAATACCAACTCAGAGTAGCACACCTTATTGGATACTATGTGGATTTAATAAAGTAGTGTATAATGCATAGTTCATGTTCTCCTAGGTTTGCAATTTGGTGGGAAGATAGAACATATATGTTAATATTAAAGGTAAATAGCAAAACAAGTCAATTACTCTACCAAATATTTCGAAGGGCATTGAGTAGTCACTTGAGGTTGAAATTTCTGATAGGGCCTCCTGTATCTAAATTAATTGGCACCATAAATGTGAAATAAGTGCTCTGGAAGTTCAGAGGTAAAAGAGGTCATTTTTGAGTAAAGTGGTCAGGAAAGTCCTCCGGATTCGTGTCTTTAAAAATAGATGGAATTTGACATATGGCATGTTGGCTTCAATGCTGTGTCTCTTAAGTGCTCAGTACTTAATATTTTGCTGATGCAAGGAATGGGTGATTATTAAATGTAGGAGAAATGGCATAAGCAGGAGTTTATATCATTACTTTGTGTTGGCTTCTTATGTAATGAGACATGAATTTTTCCAAGCAGTCCTTGCCTGTGCCAATGTCTCGCAGAATTTCTCCAATGTTCTCCTCTAGTAATTTGATGGTATCAGATCCTAGCTTTAGATCCTTGATCCATTTTGAGTAGATTTTTATGTAAGGTGTAAGGCAGGGGTCTTTTTTCATACTTCTGCATGTGGAGGTCCAGTTTTCCCAGAACCATTTGTTGACGAGACTGTCCTTTCTCCAGGCATTGATTTTAGCTCTGTAGTCAATGATTAGTTAGCTGTAGATGCAAGTGTTGATTTCTGGAGTTTTTGTTCTGTTCGTTTGGTCTACATGTCTGTTTTTGTGCCAGTACCAGCCTGGCTTGATTATAACTGCCCTGTAGTATGTCTTGAAGTCTGGTATTGTGATGCCTCCAGCTTTGTTTTTGTTGTTTAAGATTGCTTTAGCTATTTGGGGTTCTCTTGTGTTTCCATACGAGTTTTAGCATCATTTTTCTAGACCTAAGAAGAATGTCATTGGTATTTTGATTGGGATCACATTGAATCTGTAAGTTGCTTTCATTAGAGTGGACATTTTGATGATATTAATTCTTACAGTCCACAAACATGGACAATTTTTTCATTTTTTGGTGTATTCTATTTCTTTCTTTAATGTTTTGTAATTTTTGTTGTAGGAATCTTTTACCTCCTTGGTCAAATTTATTCCAAGGTATTTAAATTTTTTTGTAGCTATTGTGAGTGGGACTGATCTTACCAGTTCTTTCTCAGCCATGGCATTGTCTGTATAGAATGCTGTTGATACTGTGTGTTAATTTTATATCCTGCAACTTTGCCAAACTCTTACGGGTTCCAATGGCTTCTTAGTGGAGGCCTTTGGTTCTCTTATATATAGAATCATGCCATCTCCAAATATGAATAATTTGACATCCTCTTTCCCAATTTATATCCCTTAGATTACATTTTCTTGCCTAATGGCAGTGGCTAAAACGTCCAGACCTTTATTGAATAGCAGGGGTGAGAGTGGCATCTTTGTCTGTTTCTGGATCTTAGTGGAAATGCTTCCAACTTTCCCCCATTCAGTATGATGCTGGAGTGGGTTTATTGTGTTGCCTTGATTGTGTTGAGGAATGTTCCTTCTATACCCAATTTGCTTAAGATTTTTTAATCATGAAAGGATGTTAATGTTATATTTTATCAAATGCTTTCTGTGCATCTATTGAGATAATCATTTGTTAATGTGATAGATCTCATTTATCGATTTGCATACGTTGAACCATCCCTGCACATGAGGGATAAATCTCACTTGGTCCGAGTGAATGATCTTTCTGATGTGTTGTTGGATTAGATTAGTATTTTATTGACAATTTTTGCATCTATATTCACCAGTGATATTGGTCAAAGACTTTTATGTGAAAGACAAGAAAAGTACAGGCAATGAAAGAAAGAGACAAATGGGCTCACATCAAGCTAGGTAGCTTCTTTACTGCAAAGGAAATACTCAACAGAATGAAGAGGCAACTGACAGAATGGGAGAAAATATTTGCAAACTATGCAACTGAAAAAGGATTAATATCCAGAATCTGTAAAAAGCTCAAGAAACTCAACAACAACAAAACAAACAATCCAGTTAAGAAATGGGCAAAGGACTTCAATAGGCATTTTTCAAAGGATGAAATTTAAATGGCCAGCAGACACATAAAAAATGTTCAAGATCACTAGCCATCAGGGAAATGCAATTCAAAACCACAATGAGATTTCATCTTATCCCAGTTGGAATGACTCTCATACAAAAATCATAAAACAGTAAATGTTGATGAGGATGTGGGGAAAAAGGTACCCTAATTCACTGTTGGTGGGTATGTAAACTAGTACATCCACTGTGAATGACAGTATGGAGATTCCTCAGAAAATATATCTATCATATGACTCAGCTGTCCCACCCCTGAGTATGTACCCAAAGGGAATGAAATCAGCATATTAAAGAGTTCTGTGTACCTCATATTTATTGCTGCCTAATTTACAATAGCTAATACATGGAATCAACCCAGATGTCCATCAACTTATGACTGGATAAAGAAAATGTGGTATGTTTACACTGTGGAATATTACTCAGTGGTAAAGAAAAGAACTACAGTGCCCACCCCTCTTCCTATAATTCTTGATTTCCTTTTGTCTTTGTGGACAGATATGTGAATGAGGTATGTGGAAAGGGTTAATGCTAGGAAAAAAGGCATCATTTATTCAACTAAATGTTAACAGAAATGTTGAGGTTATCTTTTAGATAAGTCCTTTTCCATCCTCCCTGTTCAGATAATGCTTTGAAACATTTTAGGTTTAGACTGGATTTATCATTATTGAAGATTAATACCAGAATGATGTGCAGAAGAAAAATTATTTCTTTTTACTCAATTACTATTGAATTTAGTCTCTTTACATTTTCTTTTCTTTACTTTTTTTTTTTTTTTTTTTTACCATTTTTCTCAATGAATTCCGGAGTAGTAGAATATTACTGTTACATGCACGGAATCTAGAGAAAATATAAATCGTGTGGTCAGTTTTAATGTTCATCCAGAAAGAAATAAATGCAGCTGATAAGCACATTTTCTTCTTTGTACCTCACAGAAATTTGTCCAAAATACTGAGCTTGTTATTTCAGTCAATCCCCAGTTCTGGCAGACAGAAACCATGAGTTTCTTCAGCTGTTAGATCAAGTGCAGTCTTATCGCTGTAGCCCACAAGGCCATCTACAATGATTTTGTCCAGTTTAACTAGCAAGCCTTCCTCCCTGAACCTTCTGCTCAGGTCATCCAGAGTGTCACATCTGTCACAAAAATTCTTTCTTTCTAGCTCTTAGAGTTTCCACCATGCCTAGAATGACACAACCCTTGTTAAATGTACCAGTGCTTCAGAGCCCAATTCAAAATCTCTCACTTCACTAATTAACAATAAAAATGAGCGTTTACTCTAAAATGAGAGGAGTTTTCTGTATTATCCTATTCAACTTGGTGTTTACTCATGGGTTCTTCTTGTACATTATTGCATATTCTTTGAAGTTTATCCCAGATGAATCTGGAGTGTGTTTGCCAAATTCCCTTTCCCTCATATGAAGTTCTTTAGAACAAGAGTTGAAGTTAGGGCCAGTGTCGTGGCGTAAAGAGTTAAGCTGCCGCCTACGCCTGTGATCCCCTGTCCTTCTCTGCCTGACTACTCATTCTTCCATACTGGGTGTGTCAGCACAAGCTTTGGGAAGGCATTTTTTTTTTTTTTTGATTTCTAAGGAACATCCCCTTGATAGAAGTTCTCAAAGCACTGAATATACTTTCAAAGCACATGTGACTATAGGTTGTTAAAATTGTGCCTATAATCCCCCTTCTTATATCACGTGCTTCCAGCTGGACTGTGTTCCTTGTTCATTAATGTGTCCCAGTACCAGCTGCAGATGTGAGGCCTAACAGAGAATGGATCATCAATGCATTGCTTGCTTAATGGATGTTTTAATCTGTGGATCCTGCATCTCCAGTAAGATTAAGTTATCTGAAGGTTTCCTTTATATGTCCTTATATTTAGCACAGATGGTTATAATAGAAGGCATATAATTATTTGTTTGCTGTTTCTGTGTGGCTTTATCATAGTAAAATAGGAAGAAAAGAGACAGGATATGATACCATCAGGAAAATTGACATGTACTGAATTTTTTAACACTTGGTTGGGGGGCGCGCTAATTTTCCTGTCCTGGATCCCAACAATTTTAGTCTCATCCTATCCACTGGGAACTAGAGTCATCCTTTCTCTCCATGTAGTCATTGGTGTTTCATTGTTTAGTTATCTGGGTTTGAGAAAATAACGAATAACCTGCCTTGGTCGGCTTGTAATCAGAAGGGGTAGTGGATTACTCACTCTGCTGTTATCCCTGCTCTCTCGTCTTTCATGTGTTTGCTGGTGACTGTCTCTTTAGACAGATCTCTGCCCTAGGCATCCAGTTCAGCACCTTACCCTCCCTTCTGTCTTCAGCTGTTTCTGCTGACAGGGGTGCAGACTCCAAAGTAGACCCGAGTCCTCATTCTGCAGCTCAAGCTTGGCCTCCGGGGTGCCAGACAGGTCTGTCCTCAGGTTAGAAGTAGTGAGGAGATGAGGCTGGGATGCCCTTGACCCAACACCAGCCAGGGTGAAGGCTGGGAGTCATGGCAACAGTTATCCGTGGGGATGCTTTGATACTCCTCACAATGGAAATAGCGTCTCCGGGGTCCTTACCTTGTCACATGCTACCTATTCTTGTTCTTGATGTCAAACTCCTTTCACATGGATTTCTGAGTTACGCAAGCAGAGATGCAGGTTTCTTTTGGCCCTGTTCTGGTCACTTGATTTCATTAATGCTAAGCAATGCTTGCAGATAATATTCTGCACTTTATGGCTCCTTGGGCCATTACATATCTGAGTTTTTTTCTTTTTTTTAAATTCTTATTCCCAAAGTAGACCTTCTCCCTACTACTGGTTGTGTCCGTTGCTCCTGGGGAACACAGAAATATCTTTCGAATCATCGTTGCCTTCTAAGATGCTCAAAAGGAAGCTAACTCAGTGGAAGGAGATGGAAAGGAGAATCAGTGCATTTGGTAGCGTGCGGCCTGTCCCCTGCCTCTGAAGAGGCCTCCTGCAGGTCAGGCCCTTAGGGTGGTCCTGGCCTGGGCCTCCCCGGCTCCCGAAACCTCTGAGTGATCCAGAGGATTGTGGGATTTGTGACTTCTTTTTCTCAGCACATAAATTAGAGTGTTCAGAGAAGAGACAGAAGGATCTTTTAAAATCCATAAATAGTAACCCAGAAACTGTTGATGTATTTTTAGAATGTGATCCATTCTTCAAACGAAACTGAACACTGGTTCCATTGTGTGTGTGAGGTGTGTAGGGGTAGTGGGCGTTGAGACTGTGATTGTCAGCCTTGGCTTGGGACAGCTTTGACAATCTGCAAGACTGTGGCAAAGTCCTTTTTAAAGAAACTTAAACATTTGAACGTTTTGCTTACCTAATCCCTGCCATGGAACTTTTAAAAATAGTAGTTTTAATCAGCTGCACCATAGAGTAGCCTCTCTCTACTGGAAATCATGTTTCTAACATAACCATCAGGCCTATTTCGATAGTTTTATTAAGAACGTTGAGAAGGATGGGGGAATATGTTAAGTATGAAATTAATTCTGATTCTTCAAAATATCTAAGTAGTATTTTAGATACTGTGAAATGTTTTATAACAGCTGCTTTCACATTACCTTTGACTTATTAGGCATTACTTAATTAGGTATTATCTACTTGTTATTTTTGAAAGATACTCAAACTAAGTTGAATGTATGTGTTAAAATGGAAATTTCTTTTTCTTTAAGTTCTTTATTTATTTGCAAGGGAGAAAGAGAGAGAGACGGACAGACAGATTGATTTTCTACCTGTTTATTCACTCCCCCAATACCTGCAACAGTTGTGTCTGGGCCAGAACAAAGCCAGGAACTTGGAATTCAATCTGGGCCTCCAACATGAGTGATAGGGACCCCCGTACTTGATCCATCACCCACTGCCTCCCTGGGTATGCGTTAGCTGGAAGCTGGGATCAGGCTTCCAAGGCTCAAACCCCGGTACTCAGATAGGGCAGGCAGGTGTCCCTCTGGGGGACGTACTCGCTCTGATAAATGCTTGCCTTCCTGGTGATTTTTAAAATGGAACAGGAGGTTGGTCCTCCTGAGCGAGTGGTAATGACAAGTTTGACAGTCATTGTAGAGCTCAAAAATACAAAGACGAGCCCTCGCGATCATGATGCTTTCTCAGAGAGAGACCTCGCTATGTACTGTGGTTCCTTTATTTTGTGAACCCAGCAAACATCAATTCATCACTGTTTCTTGGTTTGTGTGACATTTCTTTTTTTCCCCTAAAATTCGATTCAGTTTAATTTTGAAAATGATCTTTCAAATGCCTGGTCAGAACTTTTCCCTGAGACACTGCCAGTTGAAAAATGCTTTAATTACAACATTAGCAGCTTCAATAGTCACTGTGAGTTCACTTCAGCAAATATGTAAAGGAGCAAGCCTTCTGAGCCAAGCAAGATGGGGCGTAGGAGGATGGAGACACGGTGCCTGCCTCCTGGGAGCCTGACCTAGCACTGGGGTGGGGGTGGAGGGCAAGTGTGGACAGGCGATGCTACTAGCCTGAGTGGTCAATAAAGAAACTTCTAAGTACTAAGGGACCAGGCTTTTAAAGCAATTCATAGTGACTCCTTCAGAAGCATACAGTTGTCCTTGTAGGTTAAGTATTCACTGCTTTGTGCACCTTCATTAGTAGATGTTGCACTTCAGCAGGCATGGGATGCTTTCTATGGGGCGTTTGTTTTCCTCTAATGTATGCAGATTAGATTAGGCCTTCCTGTCACTTAATGAGGGACTTGCATGCTTCTTAATAGGCATTAAAGAATCTCCAGACTAACTGGTTATTCTGAAATCATTTTGTAGGAAGCCTCAGATGCTTAGGGAACGTGCCTTGTAGCTGACATGGAAGTTTTGGGCAATACATACAGCAGTGGCACCAGGAAAGATCCTGTTTGTTTCTTCTACCATTCACTGTAGCCCTAACAGGTGCCGCTCTCCTCTTGCTTGGAATGTCATTGTTCTGTGACTTTTCATTGAGATGACAATGTATTTTTTAATTTTAGTTAATTAATTTTTGTCTTCTTTGAAAGGCAGATGCAGAGAGCCATCTTCCACCTGCTGGTTCATGAACTTTCCATGGACTTCTTTTTTTTTATTAAATTTTTAAATTTATGTAAGTGGAATAAATTTCATATATCTCATACATAGAGCTTTTTAATTTTTTAAATTTTCTTATTTTTTAAAGATTTATTTATTTATTTAAAGGTCAGAGCTACACAGAGGAGAAGCAGAGAGAGAGAGAGGTCTTCCATCCGATGGTTCACCCCCAGTTGGCCACAACGGCCGGAGCTGTGCCGATCTGAAGCCAGGAGCCAGGAGCCTCTTCCAGGTCTCCCATGCAGGTGCAGAGGCCCAAGGACTTGGGCCATCTTCTGTTACTTTCCCAGGCCATAGCAGGGAGCTGGATTGAAAGTGGAGCAGCTGGGTCTTGAACCAGCACCTGTATGGGATGATGGCACTTCAGGTCAGGGCTTTAACCTGCTGCGCCACAGCGCTGGCCCCTCATACATAGTGTATCCTCCCTCCTCCCTCCCTTACTCTCACCCTTCTTCTAACTTCTTTCTTATTTTTCTTTCAATTTTTGCAATAATATACTTTTTTTTTCCTCTGAGAACCAGTTTTATCATTAATTGAAAATGCACCTAAAGAAACAACCAATGGCCTTGGTCCTTTAGGCTCATCTAAAACTTATGAGACATAAGAATGTCCTCTACTTAATACAATAAAATGAAGTAAATCTTTGAGAAGAAGTTTTACTATTAGCTCTCATAATACAACTCTTTGAATACAGAGGTCCTGCATGGAAAGTTAGTGCACAGTGACTCCTGTTGTTAACTTAACAATTAACACTCCTATGTTTGAGGTCAGTGATCACCCAAGGCTCTTGACATGAGCTGCCTAGGCTATGGAAGCCTTTTGAATCCACAAAATCCTTCATAAGGCCACAAGCAAAGTGGAGGTTCTCTCCTCCCTTCAGAGAAAAGTACATCCTTCTTTGATGACCACTTCTTCCCGCTGGGGTCTCACCCAGAGGTTCTTCGTGTAGGAAGGCAGAAAGACAGAATACCACTGGGACTGGCAGATGAGGCATCTAAAAATCCATGAACCTCTTAAACACCCTCTGCTATCCAAGAAACCCAGGCTCCCTGTACAAGTAGATACTTCATTTATTGTTCCTTTCTTGATAATACCAATTTTTTTTTCTTCGTAGTCAAACAGGACAAGTTGATTAACAAAGCCATATGAGCAGAGATCACATTCTAAAAATGGCTTTCTAAAAATACAGTGTGATAAGCAGATCCTGAAGAGGAGAGCTGCTCATCACCTGACGAGAACATAACAGCTGGAGCTTAAAACACTACTGTCTCCGAGGAATCCTAGTTTGATGATGTTAAAAAACAACCTATAAAGGGTTTCTTTAATGTTTTATCAGTCACTGAAGAGAAGGTTCTGAACGTTTTATGAAAGAATGAGTTCATAGGGGATCCCTAACTTATAAAATAATAAATAATTTAGATATAAAAATATTTGGGGGGGCACTGGAGTGAAACTGCAATTTGCGACACCAGCATCCCATATCTGAATGCCAACGTGAGTACCAGCTGCTCCACTTCTAATCCACCTCCCTGCTAGTGTGTGTGGGAAAACAGCAAATGATGGCGTGCGGACTCAGGCTGCTTCCACAAACGTTGGAGACCTGGATGGAGTTCCTGGCTTCTGGCTTTGGCCTACCCTAGCCCTGGCAGCCATTTAGGGAGCAAACCAGCAGATGGAAGATTTCTGTGTCTGTTGGTCTGCCTTTCAAATAAATAATTCTACCATGAATAACACTGCATTTAATCATATACAATACACAATAAAACAAGCAAGTTCAAGAAGTGGAATGATAAGGGAAGTAGATTTTAATACCTGGCTGTTTTTGTTAGAAAGCAGTTGAATATGTGACTAGACTAAAATGCTTTTCGAAAACATACTAATGTAATGTGTTTGATTACTGATTGTCTCTAAAACCAGTAAAAAACTAAATTTCTCTTCTTTTGGAAATATTCAACCACCAGATAGATTTTAAAACTAGTTTTTTTCGGGGGGCTAGTGTTTGGCATAGTTGCTTAAGCAACCCCTTGGGATGCTTATATCCCATTTTAGAGTGCCTGGTTTAAGTCCCAGCTCTGCTCCCAATTCTGTCTTCCTGCTAAT
This sequence comes from Oryctolagus cuniculus, assembly GCF_964237555.1. Classification (NCBI taxonomy): domain Eukaryota; kingdom Metazoa; phylum Chordata; class Mammalia; order Lagomorpha; family Leporidae; genus Oryctolagus; species Oryctolagus cuniculus. Next base: position 104,502,179 of record NC_091444.1, on the reverse strand, counting down.
GTGCGCTCTGGCAGGCAGCAGATGATCGCGCAAGTCCTTGGTCCCTGACAGCCACGTGGGAGACTTGGCTGGAGTTCCTGGCTGCTGACTGTAGCTTGCCCAGGCCCAGCCGTTGTAGGTGTCTGTGGAATGAGCCTGTGGATGAGAGGGCTCTCCCTGTCTGTCTCTCTGCCTTTCTGATAAAATGAGTATAAGTATAAATAAATAGCATTTACAACTAGTTTTTCAAGAGAGGGAGCTAATTTGGAGGTTCAATTACTTTACTACTCAGTCCTTGAAGTTAGCATGGAAAGTCTGGGGTGTAGCCCTAGTGCATCTGTTACTCCCTGGAGATTCTCACTGTGGATTTTGTGATGCTATAATGTTGGGTGCTTCTGGATTCCCTGCTGTTCCTGGATGCCATTTCCATCAGTCTTCCAGCTACATAAGTGATTCATACTCTTATTATCTCCCTCTCTGCAAATACAAGGGGACTTAAAAAAGCACATGGGGAATGGAATAAAACAGTAAATTTATTTTGGCACCAGCAGTTTTGAAATCTGTACAGTTTTTTTTTTTTTCATAGTGCACATCTCCTGTGAACCTTTTGAAGTACCTGTGTGACGTTCTTACTGACAGGAGTGCTGGCACAGCGAACACTGCTCCAAGTAGACCATGTTAGCTCTGACAGCTGAGCTTTGTTTTTCTCCCGGGCTCCCTTGGAGCTCTGTGCATCTCAGTTCACCTCTGGCCATTAAGTCACCAGGTGCTTTGTTCAATGGCAGGGACCATGGAATTTAGTAGCCCTTATTCTGCATTCCATCTGGGAGAACTGGATCTTTAACAACATGATGTTTTAGGCGTGGGCGTTTGGTGTAGCAGTTTAATTCACCACTTTGGATGGCCACCTCCCATATCACAGTGTCTGAATTCGAGGCCCGGCTCCATTCCCAAGTCCAGTTCTCTGCTAATGCACACCTTAGGAGACAGCAAGGATGGCCCGAGTGTTCGGGTCCCTGCCACCCATGTGGGAGACTCAGGTGGAATTCTAGGCTCCTGCCTTTGTCTTGGCCCAGCCGTGGCTGTGGAGATATTTGGGAGTGAACCAGCAGAAGGGATACTGTCTTTCTCTGTCTCTCTTGCTTTCAATAAATAAATAATAAAACATTTTTTATAAAAATCTATTTAAATAAATATAACTTTTACATTTAAATATAAATAAAATAAATTTTAAAAGACTGAGTTTGGCTGCCACCTCCTGTGCCCTGTCCCATATCATAATTAGATGTGCAGATAGGCCCAGCACTCCTGCAGATGGCACAGAGCCGACAGCATTCGAACGTGCATTGCAGTCACAAAACTGCAGCAAAAATTCTAATAGAATTAAAAAAAAAAGGCAGAAATGAGCAAGATAAACTTCGATGGGGTAAGCCTACAGGCCTGTATTGCTGTTTTCCCAACATGAAAAGTTGGGATTGTACTTTTCAGTGTGAAAAAGACTTGAGAGAGTCTGGTTCCCACTGAGTCCCTCGTGAGTGGGCAGCAGTCTGTGGTGGCCCCAGCCGGGGGTGGGGAGGGGGGTGACTCTGCTCTGCCTTCTGGTCCTCAGGATAAGGTAAGGACATCTGCCCTAGGTTTGTGTTTTCTTTTCTTTTCCTTTTCTAACTTATCCAGAATAATTTTTCAAAGTGTGAAAACACTTTGTTTTTTAATTTGAAAGAGAGAGATCTTCCATCTGTTGGTTCACTCCTGATATGGCCGCAACAGCCGAGCCTGGCCAGACTGAAGCCAGGAACCAGGAGCTTCTTCTGGGTCTCCCATGTGGGTGCAGGGGTCCACGTGCCTGGGCTGTCCTCTGTTGCTTCCCCAGACACATTCGCAGGGAGCTGGAGAGGAGTGGAGCAGCCGGGACTCAAGCTGTCACCCATATGCGGTGCTGGCGCTGCAGACAGCGGCTTAATCCTTTATGCTACAAAACATTTTTAACATCTCTTTTTATGTATTCTTATTTTATCCTTTTTGCTTATAAAGGATAAACCAGTCTGTACCCATAGGATTTCATTATTTTGTATGTGCATTTGTTTTGAATAACTCTTAATTTTTGGCTGCACTTTGCAAGTCACCCAGGTTTTTTTATTTTTATTTTTTTAATGGATATGTGTACTAGTGCAGTTTAATCTTGTTTTGCAAGTTCTTTTGTCCTGGATCACACTTCCTGTCTTCTATCTACAAAGGTTAGGGAAAAGGAGGACAACGAAAAATCCTCCCCACTCTTGTTCATTTTTCTCTTATATGCTTCCAGTCTCCTGAAAATATGAATGCCTTTCTTCTACAAAATACAAGTAAAATACAGTTTTACAAGTTGTTTCCTTTTTTTTTTAATGATTAATTAGTTTTCATTTGCAAGGCATGGAGTCAAAGATAGATAGATGATAGACAAGACAGATAGGTAGATCTGAGGTGCTTTTCCACCCACTGGAAGAACATCATTACTCAAATGCCTGCAGCATTGAGGGCTAGCCTGGAACTCCGTCTGGGTCTTCCACATGGGTGACAGGGACGCACGTACTTGGCCTGTCACCTGCTGCCTCCCAGGGTACCCATCAGCAGGAAGCCAGAACTGAAAGTGGGGCCAGGACTTGAATCAGGCACTCTGACATGAGACACAGACATCCCAAGCAGTGCTGTAACTGCTGTGCCAAATGCCCACCCCTTACAAATTGTTGTTAAGGCTATGTGTGTACTTAAGAAACAGAATTAATCTCCTAGGCTATATGAGTCGAATGCTATGAGATACTTTTCATCACCAGAGAATTTTGTCTTGTACTCAGAGCCAAATGGAAAAGTATAAGCCATTAGAGATCACAAGTGGAATCTTAACAGATTCCAGACACCAGATCACCCCTGTAGAGGACAGCTGCGCATGCAGTCACTTATTTACATATGCATTCAACATACACTCAATACAGAATTAGACTGCATTATAGACACTATAACAATTCTTTTTTTTTTTTTTTTTTTTTTTTTTTTTTTTTTTTTTGACAGGCAGAGTGGAAAGTGAGAGAGAGACAGAAAGGTCTTCCTTTGCCATTGGTTTACCCTCCAATGGCTGCCGTGGCCAGCATGCTGCGGCCGGTGCACCATGCTGATCCTAAGCCAGGAGCCAGGTGCTTCTCCTGGTCTCCCATGCGGGTGCAAGGCCCAAGCACTTGGGCCATCCTCCACTGCACTTCTGGGCTATAGCAGAGAGCTGGCCTGGAAGAGGGGCAACTGGGACAGATTCCAGCCCCCCGACTGGGACTAGAACCCGGTGTGCCAGTGCCGCAGGCGGAGGATTAGCCTATTGAGCCATGGCACCGGCCACAATTCTTTTTTTAAAAAAGATTTCTTTATTTGAAAGGCAGAGTTACAGAGAGAAGGAGAGACAGAGAGAAAGAGAGGGAGGGAAATCTGACTGCTGGTTCACTCCCCAGATAGCTACAATGGCTGGTTCAGGGCCAGGCCAAAGCCAGGAGCCTGGAAATCCATCCGGGTCTTCCACCTAGTTGGGAGGGGAGATCTTGGACCCTCTTCTGCTTTCTCAGGGGCATTAGCAGGGAGCTGCATCAGAAGTGGAACACTGGGGACTTGAACTGACATTCATTTGGGAGGCTGGCATTACAGGTGACAGCTTAACCAGCTGAGCCACAACACTGGCCTCTCAACAAATTATTATGTCTTAGTTATCATAATTTAAAAATAAGAATAGGAGCTGGGGGTAGCTTTGTGACTCAGTGGGTTAGGCTGCTACTGGCTATTCTAGCATCACATATTAGAGTACCAGTGTGAATGCTGGCTGTTCTACTTCCCATCCAGCTGCCTGCTAATGCACCCGGGAAACCAACAGCAGGTGACACAAATGCTTGGGCCCCTGCCACCCACACAGAGACCCAGAAGTTCCTGGCTCTTGATTTCAGCCTGACCCAGTCGCAGCCTTTGAGGCCATTTGGAAGGTGAACCAGTGGATGGAAGAGCCCTCTGCCTCCCACATCCTTCATCACTCTTCCTTTCAAATAACTAAATAAATTCTTTTTTTTTTTTTTTTTGACAGGCAGAGTGGACAGTGAGAGAGAGAGACACAGAGAAAGGTCTTCCTTTGCCGTTGGTTCACCCTCCAATGGCCGCCGCGGCCGGCGCGCCGCGGCCGGCGCACCACGCTGATCTGATGGCAGGAGCCAGGAGCCAGGTGCTTTTCCTGGTCTCCCATGGGGTGCAGGGCCCAAGCACCTGGGCCATCCTCCACTGCACTCCCTGGCCACAGCAGAGGGCTGGCCTGGAAGAGGGGCAACCGGGACAGAATCCGGCGCCCCGACCGGGACTAGAACCCGGTGTGCCGGCGCTGCTAGGCGGAGGATTAGCCTAGTGAGCCGCGGCGCCAGCCTCAAATAACTAAATAAATTCTTAAGAAAAATGAGAATGCTTCTGACCAGTCAGTGTCTACTGAACCAGAGACCCCTTCTGTTCAGCTTTAAACTCAGCTGCCTGGCTGGTTTCCTTTCTTCTTTATCGTGAGCTATAGCATGCACACTAATGAATATGTATGGTGAATTTGAGGAGAGGTGAAAAGATTTGTGGAAAAATGAAATCAAAAGATTAAAAAACACAGCCTTTATTTCTCAATATCAGCTCCATCCAGTTCTAGACACTCAGGTAAGCAATGGCACCAGCCGTCCAGTCCACTCCTGAAGAACAGAGGGTCTGTGGGATGTACCAGGCCAGGTCAATTGTTTTTACATGAGTAGCTGAAGGAAAGGGGGTACCCTTGTGAAAGTTTTTTCAGATGAAGGAACAAAACAAAGGGGCAAAATCAGGTCTGTTTGGTGAATGCCTACTGATTTCCTGTTGAAACTCTTACAAAATTGCACTTGTTTGATGAGAGCAGAGGCATGTTGTGGTGGAGGAAAACTCTACATTTTTCTGCTAGAGCTTTGGCTGACTTTCTGAAAACACTCTCATAATAAGCAGATGTTATCATTCTTTGGCCCTCCAGAAAGTCAACAAGTAAAATGCCCTGAGCATCCCCAGAAAGCTTGGCTTTGTCTGCCACATTTTACTCTGATGGGACCACTTCCACCTCTTGGTAGCCATTGCTTTGGTTGTGCTTTGTCATCAGGATCATACTGGTAAAGCCATGCTTCATCTCCTGTTACCATCTTCCTAAGGAATGCTTCAGGATCTTGGTTCCACTTGTTTATCGTGCCCATTATAATCTCTTTTGATTAATCTGATGCGGGCACCCATTCTGCGGAAAGCTTGCTCAAACTTTTTTTCAGTGAGACTTAGGTAAGCTGGACCCTCTGAGCTATCTCTGGTGTTGGCTGTTTGTTACTCAGTAGCCTTCTTTAGGGCATGAATGAAGTCAATTTTTTGCTTACAAACTGATGCAAATGGACTGCTGCCGTGGGCTTCGTTTTCAACATTATCTTATCCCTTCTTAAAATGAGTAACCCCTTTGTAAACTTGATTTCTTTGGGGCACTGTCCCCATAAACTTTGTGAAGTGTCAGTGATTTTATTGTTCCACCCAACTTTCACATTTACTTTTGCTTTATTTTAGCAGAATACATTTTGCTCTGATAGGGACAGCTTTCAACTGATATCTTATCCTTCTTAGAGTGCTAAACTAGATCCTGTTCAGTCATGTTGTAACAAGTTAGTGTGGGTTTATTTTGGTCCAAAATATTTGCAAATTTCATAGCTTTTTCATTGTATCTATTTCCACAAAGTGGAAGGACCTCTTATATTAATAGGGCAAATACTACTAATAAAATAAATACACATGTCAATACCATTCAGTTTCCAAGACAAGTGTTTGAAACCTCCTTTGGGTTCCTCCCAAAGTACATCTGCTTGCCACTACTAACCAACAAAACAACTCTTTTTAAAGTTTTTAAAAAATGTTTTAAGAAATGGTATCTTTGCTTTTCTTTATAGTTTTACTATATATCTGTGTATCTCTAAATGACAAAGTATTTACTTTTGATTTTTAAAATATTTTATAAATGCAATTGGTACTTACTTTGTTTAATTAAGTGTGGATCCTGTTCTTGTAGATGAAGATATATATATATATATATTCATTATAATTTCGTGTTGCATATTGTTTGTAGTATGAATATATCACAATTTATGAATTTAATACCAGCTGACATTAGTCCTTTCTTTCCAGTCTCCACCTCCTTTTTTTTTTTTTTTCCCTTATCAGGAACACTATTTCAGTAAACATTCTTGGACATGTCTCATCTCATGTGCATGTATGTTTTTACCTCTGATTGTGGTTTGGTTTCTGTTCTCTTTATAATGTCTTTGAGGAACTAAGTTCTTAATGCTAATGAATTAGAATGGTGTGGGCTTTTTCTTTTATGATTTGTTTTTTTGTGTCTTATTTAACAAATATTTCCTTACCCTCAAATCATAGAAATATTTTTTTCTGTAAATTCTTTTATGTTGTTTTAAAGTTTTGATTTCTCCATGTACATTTTTCATTTGTTTGAATTCAGTTTTTTTTTTTTACATATTTATTTATTTGAAAGGCAGAGCTAGAGTGGGAGGAGAGGGAGGGCGGGAGGGGGGAAAGGAGAGAATATGAATCTTACATCTACTGGTTCACTTCCCAAATGGCTGCAACAGCCAAGGCTGGGTCAGGCTAAAGCCAGAAGCCAGGAGCTTCTTCTCCCATGTGTGTGCAGGGGTCCAAGGACTTGGGTCATCTTCTGCTGCTTTCCGATGCTTATTACCAGAGAGCTGGATCAGAAGTGGAGCAACTGAGACTCAAACAGGCACCCATAGGGGATGCCAGCATTTCAGGCAGCTTAACCTGCTTTGCCACGATGCTGGCTCTTGTTTGAATTGATTTTTGTTAAGATAGAAGGTAGGAATTCATTCTGATTTTTTTCCCATATGAACCACAGAGGTCAGCAAATTAAAGGACAAGATGATAAATATTTAAAGCTTTCAAGTTATATGGTCTTGGTTGCGGCAACTACTTAATTTTGCCATCCTAGCTTGAAAGCAGCCAAGGAGAAATGTAAGCGAATGGGCATGGCTGCCTCCTAATAAAACCTTCCTTACAAGAATGGGGGTCTTGCTGGATTGAACCTGTGGGCTGTGCTTGCCCACACCTGGTGTGGATAACTGCTTGTCTCAAACTTCTCAGTCTTTCTCTACCCTGACTGAACACATTTCTGTGTCCTTGTGAGTCTCTTTCTTGGCTTGGTACTTTCGTTTGTTTCAGTTGTCACTTCCTGTACCAGGCTCCCACCTTCCTAGTTACTGTAGCTTTGTCACAAGATCTGGTATTGTCTGAGCACAAACCCCTCCTGATTCTTCTTTAGATGTATCTCGGCCTTTGCTGGCTACTACTCTTTTAAATAAATGTTAAAAATCAGATTTTCATGTCCATGAAAAAGTCATTAAGTATTTGACAGAATTCTACTACTTGCATGTGAAGGAAACTAACATGAGCATATGGTACCCCTGTTGCTGAGCACATTGTATTTCTCCTTTTATCTGGGTCGTTAATGTCTTAAACTAAAATAGTCTTTTTTTTAGCATCTTGCATGTCACCTTTTAGACTTATTCCTATCTACTTTACTTTTGTGTTGCAATGATAAATGACATTTTTTAAAAAAAGTGTTTTTATCTAACTATTTACTGCTGAACTGTGATTTTCTGACACATTTTATATGCTGATCTTACACTCATTTTTACCTGGCTGAAATGATAATTTAATAATTCTCATACTTTTCTATGAAGTTTATCCTGTTGTCTGTGCAGAATGACAGTTTTGTTTCTTCCTTTCCACACACATGTTTTAGTTACTGCTTTTAATTCCACTGACAGCCACCTGTTGTACAAGAATGAATGGAAACAGTGATGAGGGGTGGGCTTCTGCACAGCCATCATGCTGTCTGGGACGCCCAGATCCTGTATCAGAGTGCCGAGTCTGAGTCTCGGCTACCGTGCTCTGATCCCAGCTTCCTGCTAACCCGTACCCTGGGAGGCAGCAGGTGCCGGCGCCACCCACGTGGGAGACCAGGGTGGAGTTCTGGCTCCTGGCTTTGGCATGCTGCTGAGGAGTGAAACAGAGGGTACCAGAGGATGGAAGATCTCTCTCTCTCTGTCTTCAGTCTCTCTCTGTCTCTCTGCCTTTCAAATAAATAAAAATCAATAAATAGATAAAAGGTTTAGAAAGAAATAATGATGAATAAAAGTAATGAGAAGGAATCCTTATACTTTCTCCGATTTTTACAGAATGATTAGAGTGACTACTGCATATTGTAGTGGTGTGTGTGTGTGTGTGTGTGTGTGTGTATAAGGTACAGTTTATTAGGTCAAAAAACGTACTTCATGTTCTATTTTGTACCTGATTCTTACAGTATTTAGTCTGACCCTTTACATTTGTTCCCGCTGTGACTCTTTCAGGGAAGTTTCTTTCTCATGTCTGCACTTTGTGAGGCCACATTTCTCAGGATTTCATCTGCACAGATCGGTCAGGCCCAGGATTATTGTGCTCGCTTTCGTTGGTGTGGCCACCACTGTCACGAGGCCCCTTTTACTAAATTTTTGGCCTGAGACATTTTAGGCAACAGAGGTAGAATAGATTTCTACACAGGTTAGACTTTTTTCCTTCTTTTGGAACCCAGAGTTCATGGCTAAGAGTGACCTATGTTATTCTTTCAATGGGACAGGTTTTGTTATTTTGTTTTCTGCCCATTTCACGTTCTGAGGAAGGCACCCTTTGCAGGTGCCTGGTGTAAGACAGCGTGTCCTCTGACTTTTTACTTGAAAGGGGCCCCATGCTTTGTCTTCTGTGCTCTGCATGGAGCCGATTAACAGGGTGGAGATTCCAGAAACGACCGTATTTGACCAAGCAACTGCCCGTTCCCATTCCCGGGCCACTTGTTTCTGTGCTTTTCATCTCTGGCCGTGTGGAGCTTTTTAAATTTCTTGTCAGCTGAGCAAAGCATTAGAACAATTTTTTAAAATAATCAGCATTTTCAGTTGTGCTATACTAGACGGAGATTGTGTGGACGTCTGTTCTGCTACATTGCTCCAACCAGCGTGTCCCACATGACCTTCGCAGTGTCACAGTCTTTGCTCTTGAGCTGTCCATTTGACCAAGCTTCACTTTAAACCGAAGGAGCTCAAATCTTACCATATACTAAGGCTCCCCAGGAAGCTTTGAAAGATCCTGCTGCTCAGGGCACACTCAGGATTAATTAGATTAGAATTCCAAGGCATCAGTGATGTTTAAAGCTCCCCTCAGGATTCCATTGTGTGGCCAAGGTTAAGAGCAAGTACTTGAAACCTAGCTGTGCGTGTTGATCCATGTCTGTTCTGGATCATCTGCCTTTTCATTTTCCTCAGTCCACTTTACTTCTGAGTCCAGATGTCCACCTGTCCACATCTGCATACAGCACCAAGTTTCTTTTCTTTCCGACCCACTTCTTCAGAGCAATATGCCCACTTGTGAAATTAAGTCTACCATCCTATGGTCAACTGGACAGGAAAACACTCATCTGATCTTTCTTTCTTTTCTTTTCTTTTCTCTTCTTTTCTTTTCTTTTCTTTTTTTTTTTGTTAAAGATTTTATTTATCTATTTGAAAGGTAGAGTTACAGACAATGAGAGGGAAAGACAGAGAGAAAGGTCTTCCATCTGCTGGTTCACTCCCCAAATGGCCGCAATGGCCGAAGCTGTGCTGATCCGAAGTCAGGAGCCTCTTCCAGGTCTCCTATGCGAGTACAGGGGCCTAAGCATATGGGCCATCTTCTGCTGCTTTTTCCAGGCCATAGCAGAGAGCTGGATTAGAAGAGGAGCAGCCAGGACTAGAACTGGTGCCCAAATGGGATGCCGGTGCCGCAGGCAGCCCCGACTGCATTTCTCTTATATGTTTCACACTATCCAGAGACACTTCTGTTTTTCTCTGCTGGGAAATTTTGAGTGCAAAGTCTTTTAATTTGCTCATTAATTCTGATAGACTAGTTTCACCATCTCAGCAAATCAGTGTGTGATATACTTAGATTATGAATAGCCTAGCACGGAAAATGATGTAATTTCCATGGAATAAATTACAGCCCATTAACGTGGCCGCATCAGTTGTCTTTCTGAATAATGCAGACTTATTCAGAAAAGCACTCTGTTTGCTTTCCAAAATGATCCATGCTTTTAGCCATGATGACTGTGCCAGCCCTTTTCCTTGTGGAGTTAACAGAAAAGTGGAAGATAAATGACAAGAGCAGCCAGGGAAGATGTGACAAAACCAAGAAGTGGGGTCCTGTTATAGTGCCCTGTTCTTGGTCAGGGCATGTTAATTGACCATAACGCGTTATTAAAATGCTGCTTTATGACTGTCTTGAATGTAGCACTTAGAGCATTTAAAAAGGTGGGACATCATTTATACATTTATATTTAGTTCTTCAGGGGGAATAGTAGTGATTTCTCTCTTGCAAGTAAAACACGTCATTTCACTTTCTGGAGCTTTCTTGCATATTTCTTAGAGCTTGGGACCAAGTAGAGCACACAGAGATCTAGCTGCAATATTAAGCAAAATGACTGGCTTCACACATTAATTTCAGTGTCTACAAGAAAAAGATACTTCCTAAAGCAAACAGATGGCTCACCCGGGAAAGCAGACTTCGCTTGATTTTGTAGGGAGAGCTGAGGTCTGAAAGGCTGCAGAGGAAAACCCCATTCTTTGGGTCTGCAGTTGGGCCAGGTGGTCCCCAGAAGCCCGCTATGGCTCCCCACAATAATGGGTCATTATCTTTATTTTCCTTGGGGGAGCAGTGCGTGGAATAACTAATTAATGACTGCAGTGCACTTTGGAGGAAGACATTGTGGGCAACTTCTTAGTATTTTGCACTTGGTATCGGGAGAGAGTGAATATGGATGCAGGCAGCTAAGAAAGCAGCCTTTTTCCTCCAAATTTTGTAATATGATTTTTTCTGACATTAAATTTTGTTAATTGGCTTAGTTTCTTTTCATGGATATTATTAGGATGATATTTCCCATTTAAAGATCCTCTTTCTTACCATTTTTCACAAATTGTGGTGCTGTGTGTTGACCATGTATGCACTTAAAAGTGGCTATGAGATTCCAGATATGGCATAATGCATTTTTTTGTACATGTCACCTCTTGGTTAATGCCCTCTTACGATATTCGGAGACTTTTTCTCACCCTTATTGGATACATTGGGGGTTTATTTTTGAGAAAGTCATCCATAATGGATACACAGCAAGTACTTTTGACTATGGTTCTCATTTTTCAAGCTGATGGTGTGTTAACAAGTTTCCAGAGATCTTGGTCCGCAGTGAATCACAGCTCTGTGTATTTATGCCCGTGTTCAGCTTTTTACACATTGACCTTGGGCTGACTCCGTAAAGCCAAGAGCATGTGACCCATTTGACACTAAACATCTTCCAAAGCTAGGTCACAGGAAGCCCTGTGGCTTCTACCGGAAGTTGTGGGTGCTCTAGGGGAAGCCACTTGCCATCTCCAGAAGCCTCATTAAGCTGAGATTTCCATGTTGCAAGGACACTCAAGCAAGACAATGGGAGAGGTCACGCGGGGAGAGGGTAGCTTGGCCAGTCCTCGGCTGAAATACTGGCTATGTCAGTACAGGAACATTTTGGCAAGCTTGCAAGCCTGCACATGACTCTAATTGCATAAAAGAACCAGAGCAAGAGCAGCCTGAGCTGAACCTAATCCATACGCACAGTGCTGAGCCGTAAGAAAGAAACCAAGTTAATACTGAGCTTTAGGGTGGCTTGTTACACACCAGAGAGAACCAGCACAAAGGGCAAGGAAGACCGTGACACTGAGTGCTTCTCCGTGACCCTTGTATGTCTCCATTTTGATGACCTTCTTTGGGAGTGTCCTGCAGACCAGACCCTTCATTGGCCAACGCTGTGTTCTGGAAACTTGCCACAGTGCTATCTCAAATGCACTGTTGCTATCATCCAGTGATCTGTCTTTAACATTGAAAGCTAGAATCCCAACCCAAATGGTGCATTTTCCCACAGAGAACCTGCACAGTCACTTAGCTAACACAGCACATTGTTTTGCTTTTGGCTAGAGACATATCAACCTGTTAGTGTATCTCATTGGAATGAATGAAATGAATAACTTTTTGTTTGTGGCTTATGTGCATGTGTGTTGTTGACAGGATATTTTAAAATATGGGTTTCTCGTAGGAGTGTAAGACGCTTCTCTCGGTGCATGCTGGGCTGTCTCAGTATTTCTCTGAGGCTAGTTCGCTTCCCTGTCAGGCCCACAGCTGACTGCTTTTCCAACTCCCTTACATTTGGACTGTCCTGGGTGGTTGGTACTCGATGACAGACAGTGAGCTGCAGACAGTATTGAGTGCTGTTTCGGAACCTGAGCATTTTTTTGCTGGCACAAAGAATCTCACTGTCTTGCTTCTTCTGTAAGCAAGAGTGTCATGTGTTCTGGGAAGCTCAGTTTCAAGAAAGAGGAACCTGAGACATCCTGGATCCTTAAGTGACCAGGTCGCAGAGTCCCCTGTAGACTTCAGATGTACCTGCCACATGGATGAGTAGTGTGTTTTCTTTTGTTGGTAAGTCCAGTGGGAATTAGGATGGGCTTTTTTTTTTTTTTTTTTTTTTTTTAGAAAGCTTTTATTTAATGAATACAAATTTCATAGGTACAGCTTTAGGAATATAGTGGTTCTTCCCCCAGCCCCGCCCTTCCACCCCCACTTCCATTCTACCTCCTACTCCCTCTCCCATCCCATTCTTCATTAAGATTTGTTTTTAATGAACTTTTTATAGAGAATACCAACTCTATACTAAATAAAGATTTCAACAGTTTGCACCTGGATGGGCTTTTAAAATGGGCATAAGCTAAACTATCTTATCCAGTAAGCTCCTCTTTAAGACTTTATTCTCTCAAAATAGTGCCCCACAGCCACAGTGGCTGGGATGCACACTTCACTGATCTGTGAGCACTCGGCTCTGCATAGTTAATCCTGGAAAGACCATAGCATGGCTGCATGAAGGCGTGGCGCTTGCTTCCGCTGCTGCAGACACGTGGGAGTTCTGAGGGGCGCTCTTCATTTGTCTAAAGCCTATCCTTCATTGCTCCCGCTGCTCCCCTGGTTGATCCCACTTGGCCTCCAGAAGCACTCGGCCTTCCTGTGCAGGTGTCTTACCCTGGCCGTCATCCTGCTTCAGCAGAGGTTTTCACAGGACTGGGTCTCTCGCCCCAAGAAGGACCACGCGAGTCTGCAGTTTGCACGTACCATCGCCATCATTCGATGAGCTGTCTCTCACCACTGCGTGCCCAGGGAGTAACCCGTTTCCAGAAGGCAGAATGAATACCTCTGCTTCGGCCCAGGAAGGTCTGAGTGAGTCCGAGAGCAGGAGGGAGGGGTGATCTGCCGAGCGTTGCTGGCCCTCCCGTAGAACATGCTGCATTTCTTTTCTGATTCCTTTGAATGGAGTGGAACCAGTGCCGGGGGACTGCTGCACAGCGCGAGAGTGGCCCCTCAGTTGTGTTGTACGTTCTCAGCGTCCCAAGCGTCCTATTTGTTTGTCTTGCCATAGAGGTAAAAGAACAGCTTAGCACACAGCCCTGGCGTGTCAACTCAATGAACACGTGTTGCGTGAGTGAACAGCCACATTCTCTGTGATGTGCTGAGCCACTGATAACTTCATGAGTAAGCTTGATGACAGTGAGAATGGCCCTGGGGGACCCGTTCCTTTCCATGTTCCATCATGGAAACTGCCGGTGGGAATTTTGACCTGCATCTGCTTCAAAGTATTTCGTTCGCATTTGGTGGCCGTCTTAGCTCAACTCTGCCTCGAGGCTCATCTGTTGACTTGAATGAGATTTTCATTACCGTTACCTTTCATTTGAGCATTCAAGAAAGTATACCTATAATAGATGGTGTTACTCCTCTTCTGGGTGTTGTTTTTCTACCGTGAAGTCCTTTTTAGTTTTAGTCAAATGTAGGTAGAACTTCTTATTTCAGATCTGATTATTAGCATTGTACTTGGAAGCAAAAAACAATTAAATGGGTTAACAATTGGGGTTTAAAACCCATCTTGCACAAACGGTTCTGACGGTTGTTATGTGATCGTTGTCATGGAATCATTTTGGAGCCACATGACAAGAAAAAAGTTCACAACCTCACTGTCATCTCATCAGCTACAAATACACCTTTCACTCTGCTGAGCTTCTTCCTGGCAAAATCTGTTCTTTATTTTGTATCTGTAGTTGATCCAGTGTTGTCTTTTTTTAAAAGATTTTATTTATTTACAGACAGTGATAGAGAGACAGAGAGAAAGGTCTTCCTTCTGTTGGTTCACTCCCCAAATGACAGTGATGGCTGGAGCTGTTCTGATCGGAAGCCAGGAGCCAGGTGCTTCTTCCTGGTCTCCCATGCGGGTGCAGGGGCCCAAGCAGTTGGGCTGTCTTCCACGGCTTTCCAAGGCCACAGCAGAGAGCTAGACTGGAAGAGGGGCAGCCAGGATTAGAACCCAGTGCCCATATGGGATGCTGGTGCCGCAGGTGGTGGATTAACCTACTGCACCATGTCTGCCCCCAGTGTTGTTTTAAATAAGAGTAATACCTTTTTGTTTTATACATACTTAATAGAAGGGTCCAAATACTTGGGTATAACTTTTAAAAAATACATGAGTAGGAGTGATTTTCTGTGGGTTCCCTACCATTTCTAACATATTTTGCACATAGTAAGTGCCACAGAAGTATTAAATGAGCTAATTGAATTGCAGGACTACCCAGAGAGGTGGCTGTTTTACAGAGTCGTTTGTGTTAACCTGTTCCTCTCAGTTTCCTCATCACATGACATCTACTATAGATAGCAATATTTACTGGAATAATGAGAAATCTGGATTATGGAGAGCACGGAGCATTCCTGGCGCTACAGAAGCGCAGTTATTGTTTGTGATTTTGCTTGCTTTTGCAAGTAGTAACCTTAAGTGGCGTGCAGGTGCAGTGTGTCTTGTGTGTTGCATGTCCTCTGTATGCGCCTGGGTGGGCATTAGGGCACCTGTGAACCTCTGTCATTTTATATAAAACCTTGATTAAGTGTGCATTTTTTCAAGCAGAGTTTTTTCTGGATTAGATCAGATTCATTAATGAGCTCTGTCGCCTAAGATTCCTTGAATTACCTATGTGAAATTGGTGGATTTTACTGCATACCAGTTGTACCTCAGTGTAGCTGGACCTCCTGCAAAACTCTGAACCAGGATTCCTGGTGGAAGGCATTACATAAGACAAGTAGGAGACAGTGAGAGACTTGGAGGCAGCTTCTAGGTGGGACTTTTTCTTTCAGTTCTGCCCTTTCTTCTAGAAAGCTGTTACCAAAATAATTTGTTTTTCTGTGTATAGTCTTCTGTCGTCCAGAAGGAAATAAAGAGATGGGGGAAAGATGTAGAAGAGGAGATTGGTCACGGAGTAGCCTTGTGGCAAACCCTGGCCTTCACAGCGAGGGGCGTACACAGTGTCATTGCATACACATGTCATTGCATGTTATGCTGTGTGCCTTGAATTCTTATCCATTGGACCTATATGGATAAAAGCTGGTTAGGGTCCTCTGAAACATTTTCAGATGCGCTTACGTAATTTTGTTACTCAGTTTTTGATGTTCTTCAAGCTATGAGTCAGTAAACTCAGGCTTTTGACTTTTTCTAAAAATCCATTTAAGCCATTTCTTGTGACTGTAAGCTACAAATGCAGCTTACCTCACGTTCACCTTCTCTAAAACTGTAGATAATGTTGATTTCTTTTTTATACCATGATATCTCAGTATCCTAACGCATAGCATATGGTTGCTCATTCAAAATGAATCAGTGCATTTCTAGTAATAATTAATAACATTAGCCAATTAATTGATGGGTCATCCTAGGTTGAATAGAATTGAAAATAGGGGAAAATCAAGTTGGTGTCTGATCATTTTAGATTTTGAACATATATTCAAAATATACCCAAGAGAAAGTTAGTGTATAAATAAGACAGTGTAATAACCTAGCGATCAAGGTTTTGAGGTTATGTTTTTTATATCCTTTGCCTATAAATTCACTTATCACAATGGGACCAGAGTGGTAAAATGTAATTATAGCTGAAAGTCTGATTTTTTTTGTTGTTGCATTCCTCCCTGGCCCTCGGGCTCTGTTTTAGTTTTGTGTTTTAGGGAGAAGGAGAAACTAGGGTTGAGATTCTAGCCTTGCTTTCGGGATCCTGAGCACATCCATTGTTTCAGCTTGCTTTCATTACTGCCAGAACAACTTTAGGTACCACTCTTGAACACTTCCTGTGCAGCCGGCACTCGGCACTCGGGTGCCTGTCAGCCCTCACCACGGGCACACTGGGAAATCGCCGCTGGTTCCTGGCTTCGTGGATGAGAAGACTGAGGAGCAGAGACGCTGCTGCGAGATCTGCTGCCTGTAGTGTTCCCAACACAGTGAGCTCCTGACTCGCAGAAGTGATTACCCATTGAAACTGCTCTCGCGGCCGGCCCTGGTTCTCTTCCTTCTGTTTAGTTTCAGTCTGCTGTTGAAGCTGTCAGGCGTCCTGGTATCTAGCTGAGGTAGAGTCTCAGATCCTATCATCTTAAATTCCAGACCTCCGTCCTTTTACATTGGGAATTCAAGCTCTTTTTAATACCTTTAATGTGGAAACAAGAGATTCTGCTGGTTTCAGGACAAAGATATTCCAGGAGATCTCAGATTGGCAGCTGCTGTTGACCTTGGAAAGAATGGATCTTCCCTAGCATATCAAATAAGAGACTTCAGGCACACTGCATTGTAATTTCAGAGAAGTTAATTCACATGCCCATTGTCACACACTTAGGGTGAAAGGGGAAATTTGCAATGTAATACCATGCACACTTGCAAGGCAGATGAGTCTGCAGGAAGAACTCAGGATTCTTTGTGTTACTGCAGAATGGAGGCAGCTCTGTTTCACATTAGGAATCCAATTCATCTTTCCTCTTATTTGCAGGGGAGGACTTGGAGCTGTTTTGGAAGTAGTTTTCTGTGAAATAGAATGAGATGGATTTGGGGAGGTGTCCTTGATGTAGACAGGGAGGAAGAAGTGTGGGAAAAGCCAGGTGGCATGGCAAGTGGTTTGTGTCTGCAAACTGTCTACTTTTGGATGCCCCAGAGTCATCTCCTCACGGCCACCTTGCTCCCATCCGGCCCTCATCAGTGTTCCTTGCTCCAGTGAGTGACAGCATCTACCATCTGGCAGACGCCAGAACTTTGCAAGCCTTCCTTTACTCCTCCTGCATTTCATCACCATATCCAACTTCTGTTGATTTTACCTCCTGGATATTTTTGTCTATTTTTCCTAATGTATTCCAGCAACATTTCAGTTTGAATGACCCAAGCTCAGTGTTTCTCGTGGCTCTGCCACATCCATTGTTCTTCCCTCTGCAGTTAAGAACCTGAGAACACTTAGGTTTTGATGGTTATCCCTGCTTTTAGGATGAAATCCCTGTTATGGTCTAGAAGGTCCTTCAAGCTCTGGCTCAGACTGCTCCATCTTCCTCTCACTACTCTTAGATATTCTTTTAAAACAAGATTTATTTATTTATTTATTTACTTATTTGAAAGGTAGAACAACAGAGAGAGGGAAGAGAGAGAGAGGTCTTCCACCTGCTTGATCACTCTCCAAATGGCCGCAACAGCCGGGACTGCACAAGGCTGACGTCAGGAACCTGGAACTTTATCTGGGTCTCAGGTGTGGGTGGCAGGGGTCTAGGCACTCGGATCTTCATCTCCTGCCTTCCCACGCGTGTTGGCAGGGAGCTGGATCAGAGCAAGGCAGCTGGGATGGGAAGCAGCACTGTGATGCGGGATTCTGTCGTCAGAAGCGAAGTTTCAACCCACTGCACCACAGTGCTGGCTCCTGCCCTTAGACATTCTTGCCCTACGTGGCTTTGCCTTCAGTTAGCTCCTCCAGTGTCCCACGCTCCTTCACACACAGAACACCTCTCTGTCCAGTCGACTGCCTGCGTCTCTCTCTCTCCCAGTTTTATGGAGTTAGTTCATTCTCCCCTTCAGTGATCTCCTCCGAGAGCCTTCCCTTAGGGAATCTTCTAGCTTCAAACGATGTTTGGCTTCCTTGTTTGCTCTCCTGACACCATATCCTGCCTCTTCATGTGTCTGTAAGAATTTCACTGATATATTTATTTACGTGATGGTTCTGTTTGAGTCTGTCTCTTCAGTTAGACTTCAGTCTACATACATACCCCCACTTTTATCTTTGATTCCTGGCACAAAGCTTAGCATAACTGTGACGCCAAATATCAGACAAATGCATCATTAGCATCCTAGGAAGTGACTTTATTTATAGCCTGATGGTTTCTGGAGAACTCGCCTGCTTTGAGTTCTGTTCTTAGAAGGAGTGACGGGAAACCTTTGCTGCATCCATTCTCCTCGCACACCTGTCCTCCGGCAGGTGAAATCAGAGGTTCGGAATGTGAACAGACACCAAGGACTTGGGAGCGCTGCCTTTACATGGAGGTATTTACAGGATATGTAAGTTGGAAGGGAGACACCAAATGATCTTCCTGTTCCTTTGTGGGCATGCGGAGAGCGCTTCCTGAGTCATCTTAACCTGCCATATCTTTCTTGCCATCATAGAGCTCAGAGGGCGCTACCCTCTGAAACCCAGGTCAGCAGTGGGGAGTGACACATGCCACTGCAGAGGTCAGAGGGAGATTTCTGAGAGGTCAAAGGGAGATTTCTGAGCAGCACGTGGTGATGTAACCGCTTAGTGCAGTGGTGTTAATGTGACTTAGGAATGTCGCCAGACAGTTAAAATCATTTCAGCTTGTGAATTCCAAATTCTTGCTAAACTTCTGAAGTCTGTGTTATTTTTAGGACTATTTTGTCTGCTTATTTGATTTATTTATTCTGTTGTCAGAGTTCCTTTAGGAGGGGAAATTTTGGTTTGGTGCTCATTCAGGTAATGGAAATGGTATATTGTATTCACTGCTCTGGTAGATAATTCATTCTGTACTCCCTGGCTTGTCTCTTCTTGGCTCTTGTACTTTATCTACCTATCTCCAGCCCCCTCTTTTTCTTTGCCCTCTCCCAAGATCCCATCTCTTCTTTCCAAGCTTTCATTCCTAAGTCAATCCACAAGTGTAGACAGACAGGGAAATGTCAGCTTTCTATTTTGAGCAGGAGATCACCTTCTCAGAATGTTTATAAGATGGATCGCTTTTCTCAGGAGATCCATTCATCATGACAGAAGTTGGTTCTCCTGTACAAAATGGAATGGAAATAGAAAGAGTCAAAATACACCAGGACAAACACAGCAATCGGGGACTGGGTGCAGGGGGAGCCCAATTTGGGAGAAACATGTTGGCTGCCTGAGAGGCAAAGAAATAGAACAGCAAATGTTCCTTCAAACCGCAGCTAGAGAGGAAGGCTGTCCAGGGATGAGCTAGACTTTCAGGATTCTATCCAGGACTGCTTCGAACTAAGGCCGAGCACCCAGAATTGCAAGTGAAGGCCATGTGCGTGTCAGCATCGTGGCTTCATGGGGTTAGAGGACATCTCGAGGCACGGAAGGCTCTGTCTTACCCACAGTCACACAACCGGCTCATGAAACAGCTGTCACTGTATATCCAATATTCTGATTCCCAAAACATTCTCTGAAAAACGTCACTGCTTACAAGAGTTGTAATAGGACTGCACTTGACTTCTGACCCTGGGGAAGCCTCCTGCCTCCATGTCTACCGTGTCCTCGAGTTTGCTCTGTGGAGTGGTATCCTCAGGCACCATTTCAGTCATACATCCAGCAACGAACACCTCATTGTCCATGTCAGAATCAATATATCTTACCCTAAAGGAGACCAGGATGGAGTTCCAGGCTGCTGGCTTCAGCCTGGACTGCCTTGAGCCATTTGGGGAGTGAATCAGCAGATGGAAGCTTCTCTCTCTCTCTCTCTCTCTTTCACACTTTCTCTCTCTGTCTCTATCAGTCTGCCTTTCAAATAATCACCTTTTTTTTTTTTTTTTTTAAATCAAAGAACTATGATATGGTGGATTGTACACTTAACAGAGGATCATCTTGCCGGTTTTACCCAGGAAAACAAATTTGTTTGACAAATGGGCTTCAGTTAAAAGAAATCCATCCTAAGAATATTCAGGAATTCTTCACAGGAAGTGAATTTTGGTTCTGTTTTCTCATTATGTGTGGGAAACAGTATTTGCTTTACTCGAAACACATTTTTTCTTAGATAAAAAGATTTATGAGGCCATTCATGTCCAATACAATCAGAGTTATTCCTGAAGTCTGGGAAGGCCACATAATACAGACTGTACCATGTTAGGGAGGAAGCATATACTTCCTTTGTTCCTTTCATGTGCATTGAGGAAACCATTCTTTTGCTAGGTGTGGTTGCTCTCTGCTCTGTGTGGTTTAGAAAAGGAGACGTGAAGGGGCCAGTACTGTGGCACAGCTGTCTGCAGTGCCAGCATCCCATATGGGTGCCAGTTCAAGTCCCCACTGCTCCACTTCTGAACGCACCTGGGAAAGCAGCAGAAGATGGCCCAAGTCCTTGGGCCCCTGCACCCGTGTGGGAGACCCGGAGGAAGCTCCTGGCTCCTGGTTCAGTCGGGCCCAGCCCTAGTCATTGTGGCCATTTGGGGAGTGAACCAGTGGATGGAAGATTTCTTTCTCTCTTTCTCTCCTCCCCTCTCTTTAAATCTGCTTTTAAAATAAATAAATCTTTAAAAAAAAAAAAAAAAGAAAGAAAAGGAGGCAGTGCACAGCTTCCTGTCTGATTGTCCTTTTGTAATTAGAATTTTTTTTCTTTCTACCTATCTTGAAGCCAAAATTTTTATGAAATTTACCTGCTTGATAGCACGTTGGATGCTTTGATTTTGTTGCTCAATTCTTTGCAAGCTTGTTTCCTCAGGAGATGCACATTTTTATCCATTCTGTGGAAAATAACGCACCTACACAAACTTGTTCAAAATCATCTATTACTTTCTGTTGTCAAATTACATGTTATATCACATGTGAGTGATAGAACAGGCTTGATTCTGAAGTAGGCTAGTCATTATGTGCTAAAATAGTAATGATATAAAAGGCATGTTAAAAGGAGGCTATATTGAACAGTTAGTTTTTTTTTTTTAAGATTTATTTATTTATTTGAAAGGTGGAATTACAGAGAGGCTGAGGCAGAGGCAGAGAGAGAGAGAGAGAAGAGAGAGAGAGAGAGAGAGATTGTCCATATGCTGATCAACTCCCCAGATGGCTGCAAAGGCCTGAGCTGTGCTGATCCGAAGCCAGGAACTTCTTCTGCAGGTACAGGGGCCCAAGAACCTGGACCATCTTCCACTGCTTTCCCAGGCCATCGCAGAGAGCTCTTTAGGAAGAGGAGCAGCCGGGACTCAAACCGGTGCCCATATGGGATGCAGGCACTGCAGGAGGCTGCTTACCCACTACGCCACAGTACCAGCCCTGAACAGTTAGTTTTATGTAGAGATTATACATTCTCATCTAGTGTTCATCAGTGGCTGTCTTATCAAACCACTTGGTCCTCAGTGTTAAGTGCATACCGACACCTTCATGAGCAAATGGGTCATGCTGAAGCACACGTGGTGGAGTTCCGTGGTAGATGAGTTTGCGTTTTTGAGAGAAGAATGTGATCCATGCTTTTGATACTTCTAAAACCCCATTAATTCAGATATCTGGAAAAGTGCTTTTGTTTTATCCCATCCACCCATCAAGGCCATATAACCATTAGACAGGCACTGAAGAGGTATTATGAAGCATTTTAATCTACCAAGTATTACAAGCATGAACTAAAATACCTGGATAGTGTCCTTTGGTGTATTATAACGAATCAATTGTGAGCATAAATTTTTCTTCATCCACACCATAAACTATGACTGCTGTGTGTGCTGAGTGCAGGAAGCCTTGTAAGTGCCGAGTTATGATCAATGAAGCAGGAATTACCATTAGGAAAAAGAACACTTCTGGAATTGGAAGCTTATCCTTGTCTATAATAAGAAAGTGATTGGAGGGGAGGGCATGCGTTTAGTGCAGCAGCCAAGTTTCTGCATAGAATGCCCACATCCCATACTGGAGTGTCTAGTTGAGCCCAAGCTCTGCTTCAGATCTAGCTTCCTGCTACTATGCACCCTGAGAGGGAGCAGGTGGGAGATGTGGATTGAATCCTGGGTTCTTGGCTTCAGCCTAGCCCAGCCCTAGCTGATGTGGGCATTTGGGGAGTGAGCAGTGGATGGGAGATCCGTGTATCTCTATGTCTCTCTCTGCCTTTCTACTAAAAATAAATAATTCAAAATAAGCATTGAGTGATGACAAATATGGACAGCTTCCTTAAAAAACTTTAAAAAATTAAAAAGTGGGGCTGTTTGTTTAGGAGTGGAAATATTAAGTTGTGCTAACAATAACATTTTCCATTTTAGAATCCTGCTTCTAGCCTCATCGTATTAAAGGATTTTGTTTAAATTACCTTAAAGCATCTCCAGAAAGTTCAGTTCCATAGGCACAGTCTGTAGTTGCATGGGAAGTTTTGTAATTGGAGATTTGTTGAGAGCTGCTGTTTTAAGAGATGTGGTCCAGAATTGCCTTTATGAGATTCATCAGGGTGCCTGTGCAAAACAGGTTGTTAGACCCTCCCCACCACTTCTGGATTCCTGATGTGATAAAAATCCCAGATGAGGATAAGCATTATGTTAATGCTCAAGATGCTAGTTAAGACCCCTGCTTCTGGCTTCCTGGTCCTGGCTTCCAGTTCCAGCTTCCTGTTATTCAGACCCAGGGAGGTAACCTGTGATTGTTCAAGTAGTTGGGTTCCTGCCACCCACTAGAGAGACCTGGACTGAGTGCCCAGCTCCTGGCTTTAATTCTAACTCAGTGTCAGCCATGGTGAGCGTTTAGGGAGTGAACCTGCTGATGGGAACTTTCTGTCTGTGTCTCTGTCTGTCAAATAAATTAATTAAAAAAATTTTTAAATGCCAAGTGATTCTGTTGCACCCTGAACATTGACTGTAAACCACTGGTTTCTTAGGTAGTAACACTTTTCCAAATGCTTCCTCCCGTGGACCTCTTGAGGCTCTTTTCTATCTGGCCTGTCAAACATCAAACTGCCATAGCAGAAGAGGTGGATTACTTTCATACCAGCAACAACCTTTTCAATACCCTTTGTTCATTTGCTGTTAGGAAGAAAGATCCGAGGAGGAGCATTCAAATGGAGAGATAAGTGGGTGCTTCAATGCTTATGTAATTTGTAGTTAGAAGACACTTTGGTCATTCTGCCCAATTCTGTCTGTCCATGTGTGTGGTAAGTGACACTTAGAGAAGGCTTGTTCAAGGGCACATTCCTAGTCATGAGCAGAGCTAGAAAAGGGACCCAGATATCTTGACTCCCAGACCATTGGTTTTTCTTGGTGGTGGTGGGGGTGGTGGTGGGGGTGGGGTGTTGTCGCAAAAAGAAAATTGTTTTGAAGTTAGGACATCATCTTTGATTTGTTATTCTTAACAGTCTTGCCACTTCCCAAGTCTGTTTCTATTTATTGTTTTGTTGCAACAAAATAGCTGAAAAACACATTTCTTACTGAGTGAACTTTTGTGCAGATTGTAGCTTTCAGAAGAGTTGGATCCCTGCTGCTTGAGGTTGAATTTGCTAACACTTCAGTTAGGTGTCAAGGCTGGTACATTTAATTAGCATTCCCTGTAATAACACCCATTAGTGTGAATTCTGTTGATTAAAATGTGAGCGGTAGTATTACTGCACCCTGAGTAGAATCCACGCATTTGCTGTTATGTTCATTGGACCTCTCTCCCTCTCTCAGTTTAGATAAAAAAAAAAAAAAAAAAAACCAAAAAAAAACCAAAAAACAGCAAACACAAGTTACTTTGTTTCTTCCTTTGGAATAGTTCTTTGGAGGTGTTGGCTAGGCTCAGGGTACCTAGTGTACCTAGTGGTTACACAGGGCCTCCGAGTCTGTGGGATGCTGGCTTTGTGCAGGGAGTGGGTCTCTGAGTCTGTGACAAGTCAGTTGACTTGTTTATATTTGAAAGTCGGCCATTTTGTGTAACACACTGTGGTGGTAACATCATGTTTCACTAAAAGTCTGGGTAGAACACTAACAAACACTTTGAGTCCAAGCTTGTGAGTGAAAATCCTTTGGCTGGACTCATTAGGGGAGACTCAGGACAAGAGGTGTAAAACTTGAACTTGAATGAGGGAAGAGTCACCTTCTGTGTGAGAAAAGAATTCTGCTGAGCCAAGAGACCGTTTTCAATCAAGACGCGCTCACTGTGACAGATATAAGAAACTGGACTGAAATCAATTCCAGAGATTTTGAATCAAGAAAATTGAAGGCAAGTCGAATGATTTGGGAGCAGACTTGTCACAGAAGAAGTGGGGACAGAAACAAATAAAGCAGTGAGGCATATTCCTTAGAGACTTTTTTTACCCCATAGCCAGAATATTGCAAATTCTAATGGAAGCTTTGTAAAGAAAATGAAAAAGGGACAGGAGTTCTCAGAATGTGTGGGATAGCACTCTTATCTCCTATAAGGAAAAAAAATCATTCTGCTTCTGGCAGAATGATAGATACGGTAATGTGAAAAGTTGCATAGAATAAAATCAATATAATTTTAATTGAATTTCTTTTTCCTAAAACATTCATTTATCTATTTATATTTGTTTGAAAGATAGACAGCAAGACAGAGAGACAGGCAGAGATCTTTCAGTCACTAGTTCACTACCCAAATACCTGCAACAGCCAGGGCTGGGCCAGGCTGATTCAAGAGTCAGGAATCTGTGTCTCCCACCTGGGTCACAGGGACTCAAGTACTTGAGCCATCTCCTGTTGCTTCCCAAACAGTTGGCTTTGTATAAAAAAAGAAAGAAGAGGAAGGGAAATGTGCCCCCCCCCAACAAAAGAAATAAAACAAAACAAAACACAACACAACAATCACAAACAGAAAAGAAACACAAGCAGAATCTAAACCTGAATTAAATAGGTAGATGCAATCAGGGATTAGGTTCAGGGCCTCGGGCTTCCATGGGGAAAGCTGCTGGTGGGACAAGCACGCTTGTCGTGGGCATCAGTGGTGTTCTGGCGGACTGTTAGATCAACAGGGACAGCCATCCTCAGAGTGCTTTTCTGGTGGCCAAGAAAGAAACTCCACGTGGCTGGCAGGTTGAGCGAAGCAACCTGCCTGGCACCAGGTGCCCCTGGTGTTAAGGAACGAAGAGGAGCATTCTTGGGCATTTGCAAGGGCAGGCCCCAGGCCTGCCTCCTTAGGATCTGCAGTTAGAATTCAGAAGATGTGCTCAGTAGGGGAGATTGAAGCCAGGTGTAAGAATTTTAAAGCAGTCTTTGGGGTGGGCACTGGTTAAGAGGCCACGTGGGACATTTGCATCCCATATTGGACATTGAAAATTTAAAAAAAGGTAAAAAATTTCCTCTTCTTTTTCTAGTTTTCTTCAGAAGCCTAGATTACTGAGTTGACATATTCCTCTTTTCTAATACGCTCATTCAATGCTATTAATTTCCCGTTAAACATTACTTAAACTGAACACAGTAAATTTTCATGTTTATTAATTCACTTATTCAGCTATATTTTAATTTTTATTTGATTCAAAACATATTCAAATTGCCCTTGAAATTTCTTCTTTGGTGCACTAATTATTTATAAGTGTATTCAATTGTAAATACTAGGGGGCTTTTGTTGGTGTTCTTATTATTGAATGCTAGTTTAATTCCTTTATTATCATAAAGTATACTTTGCATGATATATAGTCTTTTAATTGTTTTAAGGAAATTTGTGACCCAGAGTATGGTCTGTCCTAGTAAATATTTCATGAATGCTTGAGCATAAAATATAGTTTGCTGTTGTTGGGTAGAGTGTTCTGTGTCAAGAGTATCAGATTGGTTGACAGTGTTGTTTACATCTTTTATAATCTTACTGATTTTCTGTATACTTATTCTGTGAATTTCTTTTTAAAATTTATCTTCATTTCTTAAAATATTTGAATAGCAGACACACACAAAGAGAGAGAGAGAGAGAGAGGGAGAGAGGGGGAGGGAGAGATCTTCTGTCTACTTGTTCACTCCCCAAATGCCCAAACACAGTCTTATGAGCTAAAAAAAATCCACCCCATTATTCTTTTTTTTTTTTTTAAGATTTATTCTTAAAGTTACAGTTACAGAGAGAGGGAGAGAAAGAAAAAGATAGATTTTCCATCTGCTGATTCCCTCCCCAGATGGCCCCAATGGCCAGCCCTGGACCAGGTGGAAACCTGGAGTCAGGAGCTCCATCTGCGTCTCCCACATAGATGGCAGGGGTTCAAACTCTTGGGCCATTTCCCGTTGCTTTTCCCAGGCTATTAGCAGGGAGCTGGATTGGAAGAGGAGCAGCCAGGACTTGAACCGGTGCCCATAATGGGTGCTGGCATCAAAAGGAAGCTACATGACCCACTGTGCTACAGTGCCGGCCCCAGAACTCTTTTAACCCCTGTTTTAATGTGGGTATGCTGGAAAAAATTCTGTTTTGGTTTATTTGAGAAAATCTTTGTTTCTCTTATTCTTGAAGGATAATTTGCCTGGATATAAAATTCAGAGCTGACTTTATTTATTTATTTATTTTTTGGGTCAGCACTTTAACGACAGCATTACATTGTCATTTGGCTTACAGTGTTCCTTATTAGAAGTGTACTGTAATTATTCTCTGTACCTCTGTGTAATATTGATTTTTTTTTCTGGTGGCCTTCAGTATTTCTTCATTAAAAATTTATTTTAATTAAAAGGCAGAGTGACAGAAAAGAAGAAAAGCAGAGAAGGAGGGAGGGGGAGGGAGAGAGAAAGGGAAGAAGGAAAGAAGGGAGGGAGGGAGGAAGGGAAGGAGGGGAGAGAAAGAGAGAGAGAGAGAGAGGGAAAGAGAAAGATCGATCGATCGATCGATCTTCCATTACCATCCACTGGTTCACTCCCCAAATGACTGCAACAGCTGGGAGCTGGGCCAGGCTGAAACCAGGAACTAGGGACTTCATCTGGGTCTTCTACATAGGTGGTGGGGACGTAAATATTTGGGCTATCATCTGGTGCCTCCCAGGCACATTAGCAGGGAGCTGCATTGGAAGTGGAGCAGCCGGAACTTGGACCACACTCTGATATGCGGTGCTGACGTTCCAAGCAACATCTTAGTGTGCTGTGCCACAGTGCCCACCCCTGCTCTTCATTTTTAATCGTTACTGTTTAAATATATGACTAAGGCTGTGTGTGTGGCTTTTCTCCTCCCCTCCCCTTTCTCCCTCCGTCCCATCCTTCCTTCCTTTCTTTCTCTTGTTTTAGTATGTATTCTGTTTGGGGCTATCCGAGACTCTTTAATCCATTCATGGTGTCTTTCATTACATTCCGTGTTCTGCCCTGTGTCTTAGATGCTCTATTCTGATTTTTCCTCCTACTCCATATTTTCTCTTGTATATTTACTCTGTATACATTCTTTTGCCTCATCTTCAAATTAATTGATCCTTTCTTTGTGTCAAGTCAACCAGTTAGACTGTAAAGGACATTCTTCATCTTTGTTTTTCATAATAACATTGCAATTAGATTCTTTCCTCAGCCTTCATTTCTTTGTTGAAATTACCTATCTGTTCTTGCATGCTGTGTATGTTTTCCATTATAGTCTTTAACCTCTCAATCTCAGTATTTTAGATTCCCCATTCTGACATGTGAATGATAGTTCAGTCTGATTCTTGGGTCACCTTGTCTTTTGAGTATGTGTGTGTGTATGGGTGTGTGTGTGTGTGAGCTTGTGTGTGTGTTTAAAGACTTTTTATGCCTCAGTAATTTTGTTGTTGCTTAATTCTGCACATCTGGGATGAGATAGCCGCAGCCGAAGTGAATAGCTGTGTTGCTTTGAAATGGACCTGCTTTCCTTATGGTAAGCCTTTGGCGTGGCATCTTCCATGGTGCCTGTAGGGTGAGCCTGTTTATTGGCTTTCCACCAGTAGTGGAAGGTGTTTGTTTGGTAGGAGAGAAAGAGAAGGTAGGTCCAGATGGGTTTATGCATCTTTTTTGGAAATTCTCTTATTTTTCCCACCTTATTCCATACCTGCATCATGAAGTGTGCTGTCTCAGCATTCACACCATGTTTTCTTTTGGTGGGTAGAAAGTCAGGGCTGTGGAGAAAAGCCTGCCTGTGTTGCTCATCCTGCTGATCCATGTTGGCACCACCCAGTGTTTTATACTCTTGCTCAGCCCACTGGTAACCTTTACTTAGTTACTCAGTACTCTAGCTGGATTTTTGCCTGTGTCTGACATTGTGTGTCTGTCTCCGATAGGCACCGTTTGAGTTACAGTTTGTTGCTTGTCACTTTCACTCTCTAATGAGTTAAAAAACAAAACTGGGGGTTTTCAGATCGTCTGACATTTTCTTGGTTTTTTATTGTATCCAGGGTGGGAGCAGTGTCAGTTCCAACTCTGAATGATTGATGGCAATACCCCCCAATCATGCTTTGCTGAGAGAATATGAAAATGTTGACCATGTGTACCTGGAATGTTTCCGCCAGTTAACACCTTCCTAGTGTGCGTCAGCTCCAGTGGAAGTCCAGCTGCAGCCATGTTCACATTCCCTGACCCACCTTTCCATTATTCCTGAAAATGTGGTAAAATAGTGATAGCTAAGGCATACCTAGCACATCTGCTGTGCTCAACGCTGGTTTGCTCAAGTCTCACATGTTAACTCATAGCTGTCTCATTGCTGACAATGAAACTGATGGCATAAATCAGAGTGTCAGTTGTTAAATCAACAACAGGAGTCACTGTGTACCTACTCCACATGTAGGACCTCTGTCCTTAATGTGTTGTACTATGAGAATTAACTGCAAAACTTGTTTTCAGACAATATTTTATACTTTGTGTATGTGTGTGTGGGTGCAAATTGTGGAAATCTTTATTTAGTACAGAGTTGGTTTTCTGTATATAAAATTAATTGAAAACGAATCTTAAGAATGGGATGGGAGAGGGAGTAGGAGGTGGGATAGCAGTAGGGGTGGGAGGGCGGGTAAGCGAGGAAAAACCACTATATTCCTAAAGCTGTACCTATGAAATTTGTATTCATTAAATAAAAGCTTTCTTTAAAAAAAGGAAAGAGACACACAATATGGGGTTAATCACTTGCCCAAGATGACACACTTTCTAGGTAGTAGATTTTGGGTTTGAGTCTAACTATCTTCAATCACTAAGCTTTATTGTCTCCCTAATAAAAGTATAAAGCAAAAGGCTGATGCATGAGGGGAGTCAGAATTCTGAAGAGCATCCAGTCCTGCTCTTTTCTCAAACGAACAGTCCTAAAACAGATGGGTTAAATGATCTATCCAGGCCTAGACATGCAGTTTGAGGCTGATTCAATATAGAACTAAAGTCTTGCATTTCCCATCCTATTTTTGTGTAATAACAGCATTTGGTTATAACTGGGAGTACAGATTCAGTGCGTCAGGCCTAGAGATGCATTTTTAAACTGCTTCTCATTGGGGCCAGCTCTTACTTACAGGTTCAGCTCAAACGGTGGAGATGAGGGTAATTTTCAGATTGCCATTTCATTATATCACTTATGCTCGTGTCTGTCCAAGAACAGAACACATCCAAAGTGAAGCTATCCATCTGTGCCCAGACAGGGAGAAAAGTAAACACTCATAACTGGGGCTTTTCTGTCACAGACTCTTCCCCTCTCGTTGTTCATTCACTACTGTATGTGGTTGGAGAAGCCATGTGTTCCACGCAGGCTGTTTCAGTAACGATTAACTCTAGCTACTCCTCTGAAAGCGAATCTTCAGTGTGCAGTTCACGCCTCATCACAGGCCTGTCTCTAACTCTCCCCTGCTGTCGAATACAGAGCTTATGGACACTCGCAGTCCCCATACCCTTTAAGAGTGGTTTCCATCCCGTATTCATCCTCCTCCTTTCTGTGAGGGCTCTATACACAGCAGTGTGAAGAGATTCAGGCATCAGAAAATAGCAATTTGGTCTCTGGCAAATATTTTAATGTTCCTGGGCCGCTCTTTTCTCACTTGGGCTCCATGGTGTGTGAGGACCAAATTAGGTCATTTATTTACATAGAAGCATTTATTCAACTGCTAGTGTATACCAGGTACAAGGGGCGGGTGGCAGGACACCGAGTGGGACCTAGCTGCTGTTTCCCAATGAGCTCATAGTCTAGTAGGGGCACTGATGTGTACATAACGGTGACATGGGAGAGCAGAATATCCGTATGGGGTGAATTTAGAACATGGGTATGCCTTTGCCAAGCAAGTGAGGAGATGACATGTGGGCAGGAAAGGGCATTTACGTATTTTCTCAGGCTGCATCAGGAGCTGGTGAAGGCCCACAGATGTGGAGGGATTGTCATTATTTTTAAGAACCAGTGTTCCATTGGATCATGAAAAGCATAATTGTAATTCAGAAAAACATCTTGTTATGGTTGTAGCTAATACCCTTAGATAATGTGAGTTTTAAATTTACAAATAAGATACTGAAATAGAATGACAAACTGTAATTAATTATAAGCAATTGTATCCTGCAAGTCTTCATGATCATGAACCATGTTAATCAACATCATCATTGATTATCTTAGCAACAAAGTCACCCCACAGCCTGTGACCCTGTGAGGTCACAAAAACAAAACAAACACAAACCAACAATGCTTTGAATGTAAGGTTTTAATAACTGAAGATAGGCACATGTGGTATTATAGTCAGAATCCATGCAGTACAGAAAGTCCAAGGGATAGGAACACTTGGATTCAGTGTGACCCTTATCTGGTAGTTCAAAGCCATCTTATAACATGGATTTTTTGAAAAAGAATACCATATCCTATGTGTCTGATTTTTCTCACATGACTGAATTCATATTACTGCTCTCTTCTTTTGTAACATCATTCGGAACGTTCTTAGCAGATTTTACCTTTCAATTTTAGAATTTAAGGGAAAAAACAGTTTCAGGCAAATTATTTAATGACATGCATAATAGAGCATTTAAGCGTGTACTGACAGGAGTGGGCATTTGGGGTAGCAGATGGGATGCACTTGGGACAACTGCATCCCATGTCTGAGTACTTGGAATCTGGTCCTGGCTCTGCTTCCGCATTCCAGCTTCCTGCTAATGCACACCCTGGGAGGCAGCAAGTGATGGCTCGAGTACGGGGACCCCTGCCACCCAAGTGAGAGATCTGGGTTGAGTTCCCAGCTCCTAGCCTGGCCTGGCTCAGCCCTGGCTGTTGCAAGCATTTGGAGGAGTGACCCAGCTGATGGGAGATCTCATTGCCTGTCTATCTGCCTTTCAAATAAATAAATAAATAAACTTAAAAGTGAAGAAAATTAGAAGGCTGCAGAAAAGCTGGATTGAGTTCCTTGGAACAGGTCATTTGTAACAAACACATTAAAAGAAAAAAAGGTGTCCTGGGCAGTCTACAGAACCCCTTCCCAAAGCTGAAAAGAAAAGAGGACAGTTCATGTGACGGCAAAACTTTAAACCAATTTATCAGTGCAAGGAAAAAGAAAAGAAAATAAGATTTCAAATGAAAAAGCAAGAACTGTGGAAAACATCCAAGGAAGAAACCGAGGAACACTAGGCTAGAGCATCAGCCTAGCTAAGTCTTAGCTTTAGCAGTTGGTAGAGGCTGGACGAGCAGGCGGTGGATAACTTTGGAGCAGGGCAGGGTCTGTGTGCAGCAGGCAGAGGCCTTCATGGAGCGTATTCTTGTATTTGTGCTATTACGTGTTCTTCTACTGAGAACCACAGAATAGTCTATTGTAGCGTTCTATATAATTACATAAATAAAGTAGCCTTTTAGAATTATTCCTATATGAGAGACAGAGAGAGATCCCATCTGCTGTTTCACTCCCCAAATGTCAGGGCTGGACCAGAGTCGAAGCTGGAAATCAGGACCTTCATCTGGGTCTCTTGCAGAGGTGGCAGGAAATTAACTACTTGATGCGTCACGTGTTGCTTCTCCGGATCTGCACTGAAAGGAAGCTGGAATTGGAGCCAGAGCCAGGATTCTAACCCAGGCACTCAGATACGGGACTTGGATCTCCTAACGGGGGTCTTAATCTCTAGGTCAGATGCCAACCCCCAAATTGCCTTTAAAATGTATAATTAAGGGCCCATGCTGTCATGTGGTGAACCTCTGCCTGCGGTGCCACCATCCCATATGGACCCCAGGTCGTGTCCGGGCTGCTCCTCTTCAGATCCAGCACTGGTTATGTCCTGGGAAAGCAGTGGAGGATGGCCCAGGTGCTTGGGCCCTTGCACTCATAAGAGAGACCTGGAAGGAGCTCCTGGTCCTGGCTTTGGATCAGCCCAGCTCAGTTGTGTGGCCATTTGGGGAATGAACCAGTGGATGGAAGACATTTCTCTCTGACCCTCCCTCTCTCTATCTATAACTGTGCCTTTCAAGTAAATAAATAAAATCTTTAAGAAAAAATGTATAATTAAAACCAAATCTTAACCAAATGTGCTCTATTTCTTTGGTTGTACAAGGGATCCCAAAGTACTGTAGGGTAAAAAATATAATTTTACTATAATACACATTTTACCAAAGTATTTAAAAATTTAATGAAAAGAATATGGTATAATTAGAAAAAGGTAATACGTCTAAAATACTAACGCTTTCTTGCAGGGACCTTAATATTTGCTATTGCCTTCTGCTTGCAGCTGCGCAAGCCATCGCAGCCATTCAGACCTAAAAGCTATGCATTTTTCTGAGAGCAGGCACACAGTGAGGAAAGTGGGGTCAATTCCTGATTTGTAGGATCCAGTAGACTAAACCAGAACTACTGTTCAGGGAGAGGTTGGTTTGCTGGAGAACTCTCAAAACTAGGTCCACTCACCCAACGCATTGTAAGCCAGTCACCGACAGAGGGATGGTGAGGAAACATTGGTATTTATTGTATTGCACAGAGCAAAGGGCCGCACTGCTGTTGCTTAATTCACAGACTCTGGAGTGAGTCTCAGAGTTCAAAGTTGGGAATGAGTAGTACATGAGAATCATCTCATTTATGGGCCTGCACTTGGTCAACAGTGCACCTGGCCTTCCTTTGGTTGGGCAGTGATAGGGTCATGGCGTTTCCTTTGGCATGACAAAGGTAGGCTCCAGTGTTTCTGGGTCTAGGGAAAGATTGGGTATTAATTTCTTTGATAGGTGCTTTAAGGTCTTGAAAAGTATCTCAACTAAAGTCTAACACCTGCAATCTGTGAGTTCTTGGAGGAACTCTCAGAATATAGGCCAGCACTGAGATGCTAACTATAAGGGCAACTAACTTAAGAGTTAATCTGTACAGAGGGGAGAGGCACTGGGGCCTGATCTACTCCACATCAAAGGCCATTAGAGATGGGACTGGGTTTTGGAAGTGTCAAATATCCTTAATTTTGAGACCACAAAGACTTTCAGTTTCATCCTAAAGAGAATAGCACAGTTCAGCATCATCCCTCTGGTGTCAAATGCGAATTCTGTCCATAGGCTGTGCGAGGTTGCTTCTCATACCCATTGTCATGTTCTCGGTGTTGGTCAGTGCTATATAACTGAAGTTAACAACAGTATATTCTGTTTAAAGGAAGCATTTAAATGAATAATTCTGTTTCATTTAGAAATTAGAAAACATCTTTGGAATGAGCTGGTTGTTCTTTTTCAAGGTTACTTTGAACAGACACATTTTCCTTTCAGATACAGCTTCTCATTATGAGCAGACAGTTTGCAGCATTCATTGATGTAGTTGTGCTGTTCCGTGCAGCTTTCCAGTGCTCAATTTTTAATCACTAGATTGCCAGCTCTGTAGAGCAAAATCATTGAATAAAGAAGGAAAGAGTTTGAGAATGGGAATGGAGCTACATTTAGTATAATGGTTTATGAGAAGAGCACAGACTTCAAGGCCAATAAATGGAAGAAGAGATTTTAAAGATGCTAACAAATTATAGGAATTTTAGTCAAATGTCATACACAGAGAGTTTGTTTTCTCTCTCTTTCTCTACACACACAGGCACAAGCACACACGCACGCACACACACACAGCTATACACACTAGGGTACTTCTAAAGGATAGTGAAAAAATGGAATTGAAAGTATTGAGTTAATTGGGGCTGGCCTTGTGGCACAGCAGGTTAAGCTGCCACTTGCAGTGCCAGCATCCCATGTCAGAAGCAGATTTGAGTCTTAGCTGCTCCAGCTCCAGTCTAGCTCCCTGCTATTGTGTGTGTGTGTGTGTGTGTGTGTGTGTGTATATATATATATATACACACACACATATATATATTTCATACCATAATTTGTACCCCTAATTATTTCGCCTCATTTTTTTGCATCCATTTTCCCACAAATTATGAAGTACATAAATATTTTTTCCTCCAAGTATTATTATGTTCCTTGCTACAAAGGACACTTATTTGACTTGAGCTGTTGTGGTTCACTGAGAAAGAAAACAATGATGGATGACAACAAAAATAGCCAGTTATAAGACAGTGGGAGGAAAGGTAAGTTATAATGAGTTGGACGTGATTTTTTTCCCCATCAGGAATTGGATGAGAGACTTGGTCAGTTAGAAAGACATACAAAAAGGTAATCTTTACTTTTAGTAGAAAATTGTCTTCTACTGTTTCTGACCAGGGACATAAACTCGTTGATTTCTGAAAGACCCTTTGAGCTTTTACAGTTTTTCCTTTGTGGATTAACACAAAAACTGCATCCTGCATACTTTGCACTAAGTCATTCATTCTTTCTTTTGTCTCTAGGAGGAAAAACTTGAAAATGGTGGAGTCATGGGAGATGTCTGACCTTGACCCTGACTCCTGCCTCTCCCACTTAGGATCAGTGTTTTAAGTGATAATCTTCACAGGGAGCTTAATCCTTGTTTAGAATATTAAGTGAGGTATTATGTACTTAACACAATGACTAGCCAAAATTTCTTTCTCAAAATGTTCCTATTACGTATTATTGCTGGGGATGTTATTTTTGGAAGCTAACTGGCTTGAAGGGTTCTTTCAGGCATCCTGTTTTTCAAGATAAGGGTGTAGAATTGGAGAGAGAGAATGTCAGAAAATCAGATGCAGAATTTCTTTCTTTGTGGGAAGTTACCTTCTTGCTCCTTTATGTCATTCTGTCTTCTTGACTCTCTCTCTCTTTTTGTTTAAATATTTATTTATTTATTTGAAAGACAGAGTTACAGAGAGGCAGAGGCAGAGAGAGAAGGAGAGAGAGAGAGAGAGAAGGAGAGAGAGAGAAGGAGAGAGAGAGATCCTCCATCCACTGGTTCACTCGGCAGATGTCTGCAATGGCTGCAGCTGGGCTGATCCAAAGCCAGCAGCCAGGAGCTTCCTCCAGGTCTCCCATGCAGGTGCAAGGGCCCAAGGACTTGGGCCCCCTTCCATGCCTTCCTGGCCAGAGTGGAGAGCTAGATTGGAAGTGGAGCATCCGGGACCCAAACCGGTGCCCACATGGGATGCCAGCACTGCAGGCGGCAGCTTCACCTGCTACGCCAGAGAGCCAGTCCCTGTCTTCTTGACTCTTGTTTGGGGATTTTAATAAAGTTCTTTATAACTTTTTTTTTTTTTTGACAGGCAGAGTGGACAGTGAGAGAGAGAGACAGAGAGAAAGGTCTTCCTTTGCCGTTGGTTCACCCTCCAATGGCCGCCGCGGCCGGCGCGCTGCGGCCGGCGCACCGCGCCGATCCGATGGCAGAAGCCAGGAGCCAGGTGCTTTTCCTGGTCTCCCATGGGGTGCAGGGCCCAAGCACCTGGGCCATCCTCCACTGCACTCCCGGGCCACAGCAGAGGGCTGGCCTGGAAGAGGGGCAACCGGGACAGAATCCGGCGCCCCGACCGGGACTAGAACCCGGTGTGCCGGCGCCGCTAGGCGGAGGATTAGCCTAGTGAGCCGCGGCGCCGGCCATTTATAACTTTTATTTATTTGAAAAGCAGGCACATAAAGAGAGAGAGGGATCCAGAAATGAGGAAGGATCTCACATCTACTGATTCACTCCCTAAATGCCTGCAATAGCAGAGGGTGGGGCCAGGCCAAAGCTGGGAGTCAGGAACTCCATCCAGATCTCCCACATGGGTGGCAGGGACCTGAATATTTGAGCCCTTACCTGCTGCCTCCTGCTGTGCGCATTACCAGGAAGCTGGGTTGGAGCGTGGAGTTGGACTTGAGCCCAGGCCCTCTGATGTGGGACGGGGGCGTCCCAAGTGGCAGCTTCACTTCTGTGTCAAATGCCCACCCCTATAACTTCTATGTTAAATGTGTAAGTTTACTTTTGTCTTGCCATTGTTGTATTAGTGGCATTTATACTTCTGTTGTATGATCAATCAGCTAATGAAAGATGAATGAGTTTCCAGTTACTTGAACCAGGGGAAGGACTGCTAAGAGGAAGCAAACAAAACATCTTTAGACAGGATTGTAGGAGGGACTGTATGAGTCATCTCATTGAACAGAATTTTAATCAATATGAAAATCGTGTCTTGATTTTAATAGTTTAATTAAAAATAAAAGCAGTCCAAATCCCTCTTGCAGTCAGCTTAGTTTGTTCAGCAAGATAACTTCAGTTCTTCAAGGCATCTTCCTGCTACGTTTTCGGAGCTGGGTCTGTGACTCACTGGATTAGCCTTGGTAGTGCTGAGTCATTGCGTGTTTTCTGGGAAGGAAGGCTGCGTGGCTCTCAGGGCTTTGTCTTTGGTTTACGGCAAATGAAGAACGTGGATCCTTGCAGGTGACGATGGGCGGGGGGGCTGCGGAAGAAAACCTGTGACTGGGTGGAATCACTTCTGTCTGTGGAGGGTGGAGAGGGTGGATGCTGTGTCCCGTGAAAGACCACCCCAGCAGGCTTTGTCGTGCTGTCAGGAATGTCGTTAAGAATGTGGGAGCATTCTCACAGGCATTGCCACTCTCTCTGCCTTTGAAGGCAGAGGTTATGCGAGGGCAAGAGATCAGTCCTGTCTGTGATGGCTGTGAGCTCACATCCTTCATTTGCTGTCCACCTTCTCAAGGGAATGTCTGGACATGCAACATGAATGGAAATGGAAAGTCAGAAAGAAGAGGAGTCATTACCATCTGACGGTATTCAAACTTCCACTGATTTAATATTTGAAAAAGACTGACTGCTCTGTCAGTATTTCATTTGGGCATTTTTTTTAATCTCTCCCCATCTGCTCTTTTCCTTGGTTTTCCCAGTGAGGCACCTCCTAGTGTTACCCACATGAATCCAGAATCTTACTCGATAAACTACATCACTTTTGTAATTGGGTCATGTCCCTTTCTTCAACATCAGCCTGTATCCATGCACTTCTCATCATTTCTGCTATTGCATCCACAATCCAGACCATCATAAAGTCTCCCCTGGTCTCCCACGACAGCCTCCCAACAGCTCCACTCATGTGTCTGCTCTCCCTGTGAGCCCTCAGCTGGACTGACTTGTTTTGAAAAAAAAAAAAAAACAACAAATCAGGTGGTGTCTCTCCCCTGCTCAAACCAAGGGACAGAATAGCTTTCCTTCTTCAAATAAGACTTGAAGAAATTTTCTGTGGTCTGCTGGAGCCTTGTTCTCCTTACCTGTGCCAAGTGCTCTCCAGACTGAGAGCTTTCTTCGTTGCCTCACCCACTCCTCCCACATCTTCCCAAAGCTCTCCTCTTCGGACCTCTGCTCAGACAGCAGCTCTTCAAGGAGGGCTTCTCTGACCTCTTTTGGAAACTAAGGTCTTAGGTCAGATGCCTCAGGCAGTGACCGCCATTGATACTCTTGCGCAAATCATATATGGGGAGAGTGCTGTCAGGAGAAGGGGAATGAGACACACACAGAGCTAGAAAGAAAAGCTAAGTAGCCCTCGCAGCTGAGCTGAGCTGAGCTGAGCTGAGCTGGGGACTCCTCCAGCCTGGTTGCAGGGGAGGCGGGGTGGTTTCACAGGCTTTGTTCCACCTTGCAGCAGGAACACTGGCAAGTCACGGCCGCCCCTGGGAGGGCCTTTCTCCAGAGAAGGGGCTGCTGGGAGCCTGTAGCAGCAAATACCCAACAGCAGCTGGAAGTGTGTAGGGTAATCTACTGAGAGGATTAACATATCGCTGTAGGAGGCATCCCCAGTTATATACCCTGCTGGACTTTTCGTTATAACCTTAATGCATACTTGTCGTTATAGTGTATCCTCCTCCCTCCCCACCCCACTCCCCACCCGCCCCGCCCCGGCTCTTTCTGTCTTCCCTTTCCAGTATTAAAATGTCAGGTTCAGGGGATAGGGATTTTGTTTTTTTATTACTATTTCTAGTGCCCATGTAAGTGCACAACACATTAAAAGTATCAAGTAAACGTAGCTGTGACTCCCATTTATTAAGGACTTAGAACATACCAGGGGTGAGTCTGCACTTTTTACAAATAATGACTCCGTTATTTCTCTTAATTTTATACGGAATATACTACTTATTATCTCTGTCCTACAGACGAGGAAGCAGGGAGAGGGGCTATATGACGTGCCCACAGTTACAGATTCAGGATTGTAATTCAACTCTACTTTACCTCTTCATGAACACTCATTGAGAGCCCAAGGAACAATCAGTGGGTTTGGTTCACCAAGCATTTTCCAGAGTGGGTTTGTATTTCCATCACTCTGTTTTGGCATAATAATGCAATGGGAGTGCAGTGCAGTTCATCCCTCAGTTACTCCGTGCCTGTGTCCTGACACAGGGGCTGAGGGAACAAGAGCTCGACCCTCTCCTCACTCTGCCCATTGCTCATGGCCTTGGCGTGTGCCTCAGCTCTACATGACTTACTCATTTGCTCTTGTATGATGTACTCCACATCATGGAAACTTGGCACCCAGAGTTTGAAGACCTAGGCTGTCCTGTGACGTTGGCATCTCTGTCTTTGTGGTCCAGGGTGATGTCTCTGTCTCTCTGGACCTCAGTGTCTCGATTTGTAAACTGAGAAGTTTGGATCAAATGAATAAACTTCCTAGCCTAAGGCATAGTATGCTTGGTATCAGTCTCAAAGGGATATTGGATGAAAGAATCAATCTGTAAAGAAATGAGTGAAAGCAATGTGTGAATATCATGTGGGATTCTAAAGAACTTTTGTGTTGCTGAACTGTTTGTACCAGGATGCCAGAAAGCACAGGAAAATATGGGCCAAACAGAAATATAAGCATTTGTTTTATGTTGTCTTCCATGCATGCCACCCGTTTCAGTCCTGTCATCTGAATGTCATCATTTCAGAAATGTGCTCCGTGTTATCTCTTTTTATTTTATTTTATTTTATTTTTTGACAGGCAGAGTGGACAGTGAGAGAGAGAGACAGAGAGAAAGGTCTTCCTTTGCCGTTGGTTCACCCTCCAATGGCTGCTGTGGCTGGTGCGCTGCGGCCGGCACACCGCGCTGATCCGATGGCAGGAGCCAGGTGCCTTTCCTGGTCTACCATGGGGTGCAGGGCCCAAGGACTTGGGCCATCCTCCACTGCACTCCCTGGCCACAGC
This sequence comes from Oryctolagus cuniculus, assembly GCF_964237555.1. Classification (NCBI taxonomy): domain Eukaryota; kingdom Metazoa; phylum Chordata; class Mammalia; order Lagomorpha; family Leporidae; genus Oryctolagus; species Oryctolagus cuniculus. The sequence continues at coordinate 104,462,665 of NC_091444.1, read as the reverse complement.
AGAGAGCTGGCCTGGAAGAGGGGCAACCGGGACAGAATCCGGCGCCCCGACCGGGACTAGAACCCCATGTGCCGGCGCTGCAAGGTGGAGGATTAGCCTAGTGAGCCATGGTGCCGGCCCCGTGTTATCTCTTAACCTCTGTTTCCTGCTTGTTTCTCAGGTGCAGTAGGGAGCTGGATTGGAAGTGGAGCAGCTGGGATTTGAAGTGGGTTGACAGTGCTGCAGGCGGTGGCTTAACCTGCTGCACCACAATGATGGCCCCAGGAATTGAATCTTTTTTTTTTTTTTTTTTTTTAAGATTTATCTATTTATTGGGGAAGCAGGGTTAGAGACAGACAAGGGAGAGACAGAGAGAGGCAGAGTTACAGACAGAGAGGGAGAGATGCAGAGAGAGGTGTTCTATCTGCTGGTTCACTTCCCAAATGGCCAAAGCAGATGGGGCTGGGCTAGGATGAAGCCAGGAGTCAGGAGCTTCCTCTGGGTCTCCCATGTGGGCACAGGGGCCCAAGCACTTGTGCCATCCTCCACTGCTCTCCCAGGCAATTAGCATGGGGCTGTATCAGAAGTGGAGCAGCTAGGACTTGAACTGGAGCCCATATGGGATGCTGGCACTGTAGATGGAGGTTTAGCCTACTATGCCACAGACCTGGCCCCAGGAATTGAATTTTTATTCTTGATTTAAGCTTGTGTTTTGGTCTCCAGAAAGTGTGTCTAAATTGTGATAAGAAATTTTAAAATGGCATTTATGTTGAGTATATTTTCGTTCTTCATTGAAGTGCCTCTGTGGGTCCCTTTCTTCCCTGTGCCCACAGTTACCACAGCACCATAGGCTCCTCTCTCGTTGTCTGGACTGCAGCCATCCTCCCAGCGTATTTTCTTATTCTTTGTTTTTCTCTCCTGTTGCTCACCTGTCATTTCACTAAGATGCCCTTTTCATAAGGTCATTGCACAGATCAGGAATGGCCGGTGACTCCCATTGTCTGCTCTATTCATCGTTTTCTTTTCAGCTTCCTAGTTCTTTTAAAATCCTCCATAATTTGGCTACACTTGGGCTCTTGCATCCTCAGTTTTTACTTGGTATTACATATCTTCTATTGAGAGTCAGCTGCAGTCAAACTGGTCTCCATATTGTCATCTATTATCCCATAAATACTTGCAGAGAGGCATTGTGAATAAATCTTGAGCCAAGGAGACATGGCCCCTGTGGTCTAGATGAGTAGTCTTGCAGGAAATACAAACATTCATAGAATAACTAAGGAAAAATGCAGAAACATGAATGTATCTTTTATCCCGTTATCACACTACCTGCATGCATGCATGTCCACACATTCACACAGTATTTTCTTATTTTTATAGCTTTATATTTGCTGAATCTGTTACCTGGGATTGCTTCTTTCTTTTTTTAAAAGATTTATTTATTTATTTGAAAGGCAGTGTTAGAGACAGAGACAGACAGACATTTTCCATCTGTTGGTTTACTCCCCAAATGGCCACAATAGCCAGGGTTGAGACAGGCTGAAGCCAGGGATCTAGAACTTCATCCAGGTCTCCCACATTGGTATAGGTGCCCAAGTTCTTGGGAGATCTATTGCTGCTTTCCCAGGCACATTATCAGTGAAATGGATCAAAGTGGAGCAACTGGGACTCGAACCCATGCCCATATGGAATGCCAGCATCACAAGTCATGGGTTAACCCGTTGTGCCACAATGTCCCACTTCCTCCCTTTTCTACATCTGTGACTGCTACATTGAGTTCTACATACATAATCAAATTCATGTCAGGATAAAAATACTGTGCTGATCTATAAAATAAGATTTTGAAAAGCTGTTCATTAGGGATTTAGACTTTACTTGCCAAATGGCTAAATATTAAGACATTAAATTGAATTGCAGATAGCAGCATTCAACTAATGCAACAATTATGACAGCAATGCTGAAAATTAAAATTATTTTGCGGGCAGAGCAATAAGGTAATAAAAATAAAGGAATCCAGATATCCTTGTTTACAGAGGACATCCTTTTGTATTAAAAAAAAAAAAAAACCGCTAGACTCTACCAAAAAGTTGCTGTAACTGATAAGGTTCAAGGTGAACATTAAAAAAAAAAAAAAAAAGACCATTAGCTTTCCTATATACCATTAATGAGGTTGCTGAGAAAGAAATCAAGCAAGCAGACCCATTCACAAAATCTAAAAAAAAGAAAACCAAACCTAGGGATAAATTTAACCAAGAAAGTAAATGACTCTACAATGAAATAACAAAGCTCTGATGAAAGAAATTCAAGAAGACAAAAAGTAGAAAAATATCCTATATCTTGGATTAAAAGAATTTATGTTGATAAAATGTCTAGGCTACCCAGTGTGATCTACAGAGTCAATGGAATTCCAATCAAAATATCAATGACATTCTTAGCAGAATAGAAAAAAAAAACCACAGAATTCATACGGAGCCACAGAAGACCTCAGATAGCCAAAGCAGTATTGAGCACAAAGAACAAAGCTATAGGTATTGTAATGCTTGACTTCATGACACACTGCAAAAGTATGGTACCCAAACAGTATGTTGCTGGCATGAAAACAGCCACACTGACCAATGAAACAGAAAGAAAAATCCAGAAATAAATCTGTAGCTTGTAACCAACTGATTTTCAACAAAGGCAGCAAGCAGTATACATTGGAGAAAGGAAAATCTCTTCAAAAGTGGTGCTGGGAAACTGGATATCCATAAATAAAAGACACTAGACCCCACTCACCATTTACAGAAATCAGTTCAAAAATGGTTTAAAGACTTTAATGTGAGACATGAAAATATTAAAATACTGGGAGAAAACACAGGGAAAATGTTTCAGGGCATTGGCCTGGGAAAAGGTTTTTTTTTTTGGAAATGACCCCAAAATCATAAGCAACTAAAGTAAAAATGGAAAGATAGGGTTACATCAAACTAAAAAGCTCTGTACAGCAAAGGTAGCAGTCAACATGGTGAAGAGATAACCTACAAAAAGTGAGAAAGTATTTGCAAATTATTCATCTGACAAAGGATTAATTTCCAGTGTTTTCAGGTATGAATCAATTTCATAATTGTTTCCTGCCAAAATGAATTTGTTTTTTAATTCCATTTTCCAACAGCTTTTTGGATATTGCTCATATAGGCACCTCAAGCAACACAAAAGCAAGAAAACAAATAGTCCAATTAAAAAATAGGCAAATGACTTCAATAGAGATTTCTCAGGATATTAAAAAGGCCAATAAGTACATGAAAAAATGTTCAATATTACAAATCATCAGGGAAATGGAAACCAGAACCGTGATGAAATATTGTCTCACACCAATTAGAATGGCTATTATCATAAAGATAGAAATTGACAGATGCTAGTGAGGATGTAGATAAAGGGGAACTCTCATTCACCATTGGAGAGAATGTAAATTAGTTTAGCCACTGTGAAAAATAGTATGGTAGTTTCTCAAATAACTAGAGGAAAACATCAGGGGAGCTCTGCGAGATGTTGGCATAGGCAATGACTTCTTGGAAAAAACCCCAGAAACACAGTCAATAAAAGAAACAAATAGACAAATGGGATTGCATCAAGCTGAGAAGCTTCTGCACTGCACAGGAAACACTCAAAAAATGAAGAGGCAACTGACAGAATCTGAAAAAATATTTACAAACTATGTAACTGATAACAGATTCATATTTAGAATCTACAAAGAACTCAAGAAATTCAACAACAAAGCAAACAACCCAGCTAAGGAATGGGAAAAGGACATGAACTGGAATTTTTTAAAGGATGAAATTCAAATGACCAACAAACACATGGAAAAATGCTCAGGATCACTAGTCTTCAGGGAAATGCAAATAAAAGCCACAATGAGATTTCACCTCACCCCTATTAGGATGGCTCTCATGCAGAAATCATCAAACAACAAATGCTGGTGAGGAGGTGGGGGAAAAGGTACCCTAATCCACTGTTGGTGGGAATGTAAACTACCACAGCTGTTATGAAAGGCAGTATGGAGATTTCTCAAAACTCTGAAAATAGATATACCATAGTCATCCTACTCCTGGGAATTTGCCCCAAGGAAATGAAATCATCACATGAAAGAGTGATCTGTGGGCCTGCGCCGTGGCTCAATAGGCTAATCCTCTGCCTAGCAGCACCGGCACATAAGGTTCTAGTCCCGATCGGGGCGCCGGATTCTGTCCTGGTTGCCCCTCTTCCAGGCCAGCTCTCTGCAATGGCCTGGGAGTGCAGTGGAGGATGGCCCAAGTGCTTGGGCCCTGCACCCCATGGGAGACCAGGAGAAACACCTGGCTCCTGCCTTCGGATCAGCGTGGTGCGCCGGCCGCAGTGCACCAGCCGCAGTGGCCATTGGAGGGTGAACCAATGGCAAAAGGAAGACCTTCCTCTCTGTCTCTCTCTCTCACTGTCCACTCTGCCTGTCAAAAAAAAAAAAGTGATCTGTACACTCATGTTTATTGCAGCTCAATTCACAATAGCCAAGATATGGACTCAACCCAGATGTCCATCAACTGATGGTTGGATAAAGAAATATGGTACATATACACTATGGAATATTACTTAGTCATACAAAGAATGAAATCCTCTCTTTTTCAACAAAATAATGTAAATGGAAAGCATTATGCTTAGATAACTAAGCTGGTTTCCAAAAGATAAATATCATGTTTTCTCTGATAGGTGACAGTTAATACAGAATACAAAAAAATGTATAGGAATGAAATAGACATCTTGTGATTGTTGTTTTTAGCCCTTGTTTAAACTGTGGAACCGTGGTCTTCCTACTTTTTACTTGTTGAATATTATATTACAGTTAGTGGTGAATTAAGCCTGTGATAACAGAGTGGATAAAAATTATGTCTTTCCAAAAATTAATTAAAAGAGGGGAGGAGAGGAGGGGGACTAGGAGAGGGGAGGTGGGAGGAGGGAAGTGTGGTTATCTTCTTAGAACTGTAACTGTGACATACATGAAGTCTGGGGCTGGCATTGTGGCATAGCAGGTGAAGCTGCTGCCTGTGACACCAGCATCCCATCGTGTGCCAGTTGGAGTCCAGGCTGCTCCACTTCCAATCCAGCCCCTGTTAATGTGCTCAAGAAAGCAGTGGAAGACGGCTCAAGTGCTTGGGCCCCTTCACCCATGTGGGAGACCCAGATGAAGCTCCTGGCTCCTGACTTCGGCCTGACCCATCCCTGACTGTTGCAGCCATTTGGGAAGTGAACCAGAGGATGGAAGACCTCTCTCTCTCTGTAACTCTGCCTTTCAGATAAAAATAAATAGATCTTTAAAAAAAGAGAAATGCATGAAATATGTTCTCTATCTTAATAAAAAATAATAAACTAGAAATAGAACTTCCACATAATGCAACAGTCCAGGTACTAGGTGTATATTCAAAGGAACTGAAATCACTAAGTTGAAAAGACATGTGCACGTTCTTGATTATTGCAGCACCAATCACGGTAACCAAGATATAGAATTCACCTAAGTGTTCAACAGATGTGGGGAGCAAACCGGACTAGACTGAGTTACTGGAATTAAGACTTATTCTATGCATGTGCTCTCCCACAATATGGCGCTGGGAGAGAAGTAAACAGCTTCCGCACAGCTGCCTCCAGTTCAACCAATAAACTGTAGGACTTGCTCCTGATTGGAGAGCGGCGTACTCGGCGTGTGGGCAGCCGAGTTGGGATTGGCGGAGGAGGACTATAAAGGAGGAGAGAGACGGCATGCATGGGGAACATCTATGGGGAACATCTAAGGGGAACACCTGTGCAGCCCCCCAGAGAACTGGCCGGCGGTGTGCCGCTCCCCTGCGGAAGTGGGGAATGCGGCCAGGGGGAACCGCCCTTCCACGGAGGTGGAAGGGATAGTAGCCAACCCGGGAAGAACCAGCAGCAAACCCGGGGAGGGCCGAGCAGACGAAAGAACAGCGCAGGGTCCTGTGTCGTTCCTCCACGAAGAGGGGGAGCGACATAATGGTGCCGTGACTCGGATATGAGGCCTAGGCAGGGCTTAGTGTCGTTCCTCCACGAAGAGGGGGAGCGACAAACAGATGGTTGGGTAAAGAAACTGTGAAATACACACATACACACATACACAAAGGAATAATGTTCAGCCATAAAAAGAATGAAATTATATCAATTTGGCAACGTTGGTGGGGCTAGAAAACAGGATGAAAAAAGTCCGGCACAGAAAGACAAATAACATATGTTCACACTTATCCATGGAAATGAAAAAGAAATAGAGAATGGAAGGGTATAAGAGTATAGGAAGGGAAGGTTGGAGAGAGGATGGTTAATGGGTAGAAAGAGGTGCAGTTGGTAGGAGGAATGGCTACTAATGTCCTATAGCACTGTAGGATAGCTATGATTGAAAACAGCTACCTGAATATTTCAGAATAGCTGGTAGAGAGGAATTTAAATGTTCTGAACCCAAAGGAATGATAAATGTTTGAGGTGATATTCCAGTCATCTAGATCTGATCATTATACATTCTGTACCTGTAATGAGTTTTTACAATGTACCCCATAAATATGTTCAATCCCTGTGTGTATTAAAATTTTTTTAAAGTATTTTGTGTCAATTTGTATTTATGAAAGAAATAGGCAGATGTCATAAAATTTTTGTTTCTGTTTTCTTGGGAGAGGTTTCAAATATTTATTTTGAAATGGAACCAATTGAACAAAAAGCATTTGTATTTTTTTTGACAATCACTTTCAAACACAGGAAAGCTTTCTGTCATTTGAAGATGACAATATTTTAAAATCGAATATTCAGTACTTAAATATAACTCAGGGTGTTTGATGTCAGAGAGGTCATAGCAGAAAGCTATAACAATATTTTCTTAAAGATTTTATTTATTATTTGAGAGATACAGACAGAGAGAGGGAGAGATGGAGAGAAGCGTCTTCCATCTGCTGGTTCACTCCCCAAATGGCTGCAATGGTTGGAGTTGAGCTTCCTCTGGGTCTCCCATGTGGGTGCAGGGGCCTAGACACTCGGGCCATTTTCTTTTCTTTTTTTCTTTCTTTTTTTTTTTTTTGACAGGCAGAGTGGACAGTGAGAGAGAGAGACAGAGAGAAAGGTCTTCCTTTGCCGTTGGTTCACCCTCCAATGGCCACTGTGGCTGGTGTGCTGCAGCCGGTGCACCGCGCTGATCCGATGGCAGGAGCCAGGTACTTATCCTGGTCTCCCATGGGGTGCAGGGCCCAAGGACTTGGGTCAGGCCATTTTCTACTGCCTTCCCAAGCCGTAGCAGAGAGCTGGATCAGAAGAGGAGAAGCTGGGACATGAACCAGTGCCCATATCGGATGCTGGCACCACAGGCAGAGGCCCCAACAATATTTTCTTTATGGTGACCTCTGGAATGATGCTCATGACTTTGAGATGGTAGTTAACTATTGTTATGTTTCTGAAGGAAATTGGTAACCAGTATCACCTAACGTCACGTCTGAAATACATCATATAAAACACACACTCTTCTCTGTCTCCCTCTGTCTTTCTCTGTGTCTGTCTCTTCCTATGGATTGCATTGGGCCACTTGGCCACTCCTTGTCTTGGTGGTCCTTTAGCCTCCGGGCTCTAGGTCCTGCATCCTTGTTTCCTCCCCACGTTAGTATCTCCACTGATACTGTTTCCTCCTTGCACAGACTGGTCTATGGAACTGTTCTCATGAGTACCTTCAACTGCTGGCCCTCAGATCCACTTGTATCAGTCATATCGGTGAGCTTCTCATTGGCCGCATTTTGCAGGTTTCATGTGACTGGGGAAAATATTCTAATATGAACAATGCAAATTCAGGGGTTCTAATCTCAGTAGGATCCTCACTCCCATGCTTTAAGTTCTCTGATTTTTCTCACCATCCATTTCAGAATTTTTACCCTCTACCCTAACCATTAGTCCAACCTCTGCCTTCCTCACCTTCAGCCTTACTTTATCCTCTATCGTTTCCTCCCAAATCAAAGCTGTTTGCATGGATAGAAATGCTTGTCGTCTTTTCCCTCGTCCTTGCTCTAGTAGATGTCACCACTCTTTTAGTGTATTTTTTCCCACTGTACTTCTGTTTGGATTGGACGTATGCCTTATCCTAAGATCAAACAGACATCACTGCCTCCTCACAAGTTACTTTCTATTTTCCTGTCTTTCTGTTTTTTTTTGTTTTTGTTTTTGTTTTTGCATCATCCAGGTGGCTTGAAAGAGTAGTGTTTTTGCAGTGTTTTTTCCTCTTATATCAGCAACTAATAAAAATTAGAAACTCCTGTCCATTTCCAGTATATGTGATTATTATCTCAACACCATACCTCATTAATTGTCTCAGTAATGTCATTCATGGTTTGAATATACTTTTTTCTGGGTCAGGATCCAAACCAGGATCACACCCTGTGTTTAAGTGTCATGCTGTGTGGGTGTCTGGCGCAGCAGGTAAGTCATGGCTTAGGATGCCTGCATCCCATGTTGGCCTGCCAGCTCCTCTCCTGATCCAGCTTCCTCCTGATCTATCCTGGGAGGCAGCACATGATGGCTCAAGGGCTCGAGTCCTTGCCACCCATGTGGGACAACCAGATGGAGTTCTTGCCTCTGGGCTTTGGTCTGGTCCAGTGTTGCCTGTTGTGGGCATTTCGGGAATGAATCAGCAGGTGGGAGATCTCTCTCTTTGTCTTTCTCTCTCTCCCTTTCAATAGATCAAACAAACAAATACATTAATTGTCATGTCTCTTCCTTTTCCTGTTTGGAGCAGTGACTCAGTGTGTTTCGTCTTTTATGACATCTGACATTTATTTTGTGGTGTAGAGGCCATTCAATTATAGAATATTATTCAACTTGGGTTTATCTGATGTTTCCTCGGGATTAGATTGGTTAATTCATTTTTAGTCGGGAAATTATAGAATTGATGTGTTTTGGGTGCATCTTAACAGAAGGTATAAAATATGTATTTGTCCCATTCATGTTGATTTTGCAGCCCTGGCTGAACTTAGTGTTCTCTGTTGTAAAGTTACAACTTCTCCCACTGATACTTGTAGGGAGAGATCTGAAAATTATGCTGATATCCTGTGGCATTCTACTGAAATGAACTTTTACATCTTCCCATGATTTAGCTACTTAGGTATTAAAGCAGGGTTCTTATTTCACCTGATTGGTTACCTGCTGTGGGTGGAATTGTGTCTGCCTCAATTTCATACACTCAAGTCCTAACTCTTAGTACCTTAGAATGTGACTGTATTTGGAGATAGTATCTTTTATGAGGTGGTTAAGCTAAAAATAAGGTTAGTAGGATGGACCCTAATCCATTCTGACTAGTGTCCTTAAACCAATGGAATACTACAGAGACATCCACAAAGGGAAGACCATGTGAGGACACTAGGGAAAGATGGCCATAATGAGCCGAGGAGAAAGACCTTGAAGAAACCCGCACTGCCAGCACCTTGGTCTGACTTCCAGCCTCCAGAATTGTGAAAAAACAGCCTTTGTTGTTTAATTCATCCAGTCTAAGATGCCTTCTTATGGAGTCCATTCTTATGGATATCATTGCTTATTTTGATGCTCAGATTATCCCAAATTTGGCTAAGGGGAGCCCCAGCACCTGCCTTTGGTGTCCTTTTGACGGGTTCCTATTGTCCTGTGGGCACTTTCTTACTTGGTGGCATAGCACGCTGCTGCAGCATCATCTTGTGCTTTCTCTACTCTGGCTCAGGCATTTCTCCATGGAGCCCTGGTTCCTTTGAGTGGAGAATGGTATTTGGAAAGAAGATCTGCATAGTTGCGCACACTGCTATTAGGGTTAGTACTAAATCCAGGGCCTCTCAGGATACCTGTGTGTCCCCCACGCATGTCTCTGTCTTGATGCACTTCAACACACACACCCCGTAAGTCTGTATTGTCACCTCTGTCTCAAGTTTAACCCTACCATATTCATTCTGGTCCTTTCATTTTCCACATTTATAACTTTCTTCTCTGACAGTGGGAAACCTAGCTGTCCCCCTCCTCTATCCTGGAGTGCACCAAAGGAAGTTTTAAATCACTGTGGTATGCCATTGTGACAAACAAACCTGCTCCCTAAAGTCTAGTGGTTGTAATTCTCTTCGTCTTTGATCTTTAGGAGTCACTCAAAATACTGTGTTTATATTATTCATTTGAAACATTTTTCTGTGTATTTCAGTCTGAAAATTTTGGCTCCATTTTTATTGAACTTTTCCCCTTTTGAATGTTAAAATATTAATAGTGTTAAAAAATTTCCAAAAAAAGATTTGGAGGAGTATCATTCCTGCTGTCTCCTGTAAATACTTTCCCATCTCCTCTTGCCGCCCTATACCCACTCAAATCTAACTGTAACTAATTTATTAGTGTATCTGGTTCACCTGTCATGTGTCCCCCCCCCTCCCCCGATGAGTAGAAAATACACACACACTTTATTTTTTAGAGAGGTTTTAGGTTCATGGCAAAACTGAGAGGAAGGTACATAAATATCCCATATGCCCCCTGCCCCTGCATGTGCATGTGCATAGCCCTTGCCCACACTGTCAACATCCCTGGTACTCCAAGAGTGGTACACTTTTTCTAACTGCTGCACTTGCGCTGACATATTAGCTGTCAGCCAAAGTCTGTAGTGGACCTTCGGGCCTTCTGTGTTATGGGGCCTATGGATTTGGACACATAATGACATGTCTCCACCATCGCCGTGCTGAATACACTAAGGGCAGTTTGGTGTTTGCATTTGGGCAGTTATGAATGGAGCCGCTGTGGACAGCTGTGTGCAGGTTTTGGTGCGGATCTAAGTTTTCAACTCCTTTGGACAATTGCTATATCATGTGGTAAGAGCATGTTTTGTAAGAAACCACCAAACTGTCTTCCAAAATAGCATTTGTTAGTTTTCCTTTAAAGTCTTTGATGAGAATTTTGTAGTTTTCCTAACATAGATCTTGTCCATATTTTTTAGGTTTATATTTAAGTATTTCTTTTTTTGTCATTGCTAATGTGGGTGGTATTATTTGTTTAGATTACAAATTCCAGTTGTTCACATGGATATCATTGCTTAATAGTTTCTGTAGGTGTTTTTTTTTTTTTTAATTGGTGATTTCAGATTTTCCAGGTAGGTGATGATGTCATCTGTGAACAAAGTTTTATTCCTTCCTCTCAAATCAGTCTACTTTTGATTTCCTTTTTCTTTCTTTTTTTTTTTTTTTAAGATTTATTTATTTATTTGAAAGTCAGAGTTACACAGAGAGAGAAGAGGCAAAGAGAGAGGTCTTCCATCTGCTGGTTCACTCCCCAGATGGCCACAATGGCTGAAGGTACGCTGATCTGAAGCCAGGATCCAGGAGCTTCTTCCAGGTCTCCCACGTGGGTGCAGAGGCCCAAGCACTTGGGCCACATTGTATTGCTTTCTCAGGTCATAGGAGAGAGCTAGATAGGAAGTAGTGCAGCCGGGTCTCAAACCGGCCCCCTTATGGGATGTAGGCACTGAAGGTGGCGGCTTTACCCGCTACACCACAGCGCCAGCCTGGATTTCTTTTTTCTTGTACTTGTTATATTAGCTAGGACTTTGAGTAAAAGGAGTAGTGAGAGGGCATATCTTTATCTTGTTCCTGGTTTCTCGCCATTAAATATAAAGTTCACTATTGGATTTTGATAGATGTTCCTATTCAAATTGAGGGAGTTCCCCTGTTCTAGTTTACTCAGAGTCTTTATCTTGAATGGATTTTGTCAGGTGTTTTTCTGTATCTGTTGGTATGATCATGTGATTTTTCTTTAGCCTATTAATGTGATGGATCACATTAATTGGTATTTGAACGCTGAACCAGCCTTTCATAACTGGGATAAATCCCATGTGATTGTAGTATATAATTATTTTAATCATTGTTGGATTTGACCTGCTAGCTTTTGTTGAGAATTTTTACATATGTATTTATGAAATATATTGGTTAGTAGTTTTCTTGTAATATCTTTTTGTACATTTTTGGCATTAAGGTGATGCTGGCTTTATAGAATGAATTAAGTATTCCCTCTGCTCTATCTTCTGGAAGAGGTTGTGAAAAATTGGTTTATATCTTTCTTTAATGTTTGGTAGAATTTACCAGTGAAACTATATGGCCTGTTTCGGAAGTTTATTAGTAAGTAATTCAATCACCTTAATAGATGTAGGTATCTTTAGAGTATGTGTTTCTTTTAGTGTGAGTTTGGCAGATTGTGTCTTTCAAGGAATCAGGCCATTTTATCCCTGGGTTATCAGATTTGTGTGCACAGCATTGTTAATAGTATTCCTTTGTTATCACTTTCATCCATTGGATCTGTAGTGATGTTCTGGTTTGCCTTTTTAATATTATAGGTGGTCTCCAACTCAGGGAAGATTCAACCTTAGGTCTTTTGACTGGATGGTGGTGTGAGAGTGATCCGGGATTTTTGTTGGGGTAATGATGTGTGTGATGCACTGGGGCTCCCAGTCTGCCACATTGTCATGGGGATACACAGCTGATACTTGGCACTGTACTATGCTCATAAGCTGTGATGTTGCAGTAGGTGTCTTAAATATGTTTTGACTACAAGATTGTCAACTTTCATTCATACCAGCAAGGTGTAAATGCCTGATTTCCCACAGCCTTTCCACCATAATGTTTTGACAGCTTTTTAGTGTTTATCAATGTTGTAGGTGAGAAATGTCTCAGTCCAGTGTTTTCGTATACTTTAAAAAATATTGTTAGTGAAAGTATCTCCTTTTTTAATGTGGTGAGCCATTTTTATATTGTTTGTGATTTATTTTCCCATTTTTCTACAAGTTTTGGTGGTTTGTCTCTTTTAGTTTTCTTACATTATAAAACACACGTAACATAAAATTTACCATCGTCGGCATTTTCAAGCACACAGTTTGGTAGTACCAGAGCACGTTCATATTGTTTTACAGCGGTCACCATCCATCCCCAGAACTTGTCTATTTTCATCTTGCAGAACTGAAACTGTGTACCCTTTAAACTACTACCCCACTAGTTTCTTTTTTATTTGTTTTTTCTTAATTTATTTTGCATTTCCGTTTTCTATATGAAATTTGTAGCTCCATAAAAATATTTTTAAAATTTTGGGGAATTAGTATTACATTTATAAATTGGCTGTTAAACAAATAGTATCTTTCTAATTGAGCTTTCTGTACAGAAGCGTAGAGGAAGCCAGCGTTGCAGCGTTGCAGCAGGTTAAACCGCCACTTGCGACTCAGGTCGTATCAGAGTGCCAATGCAAGTCTTGGCTGCTCCGTTTCCAGTCCAGCTCCCTCTAATGCACCTGGGAAAGCGGCAGATGATGATCCAGGTACTTGAGCCCCTACCGTCCTTTGGGAGACCCAGATGGAGTTCCTGGCTCCTGGCTTCAGCCTGGCCCAGCTGTGCCTGTTGTGGCCAGGGAATGGAAGATTCTCTCTCTCTCTCTCTCTCTCTCTCTCTCTCTCTCTCTCTGTTTCTTCCGCTCTGTCACTCTGCTTTTCAAAGAAATCTAAACAACAACAATAACAAAGGGTATCTTTCTGTTTGTCCAGGCCTGTGTTCTGTATCCTTCAGAGTGTGTTTAAGGTTTTCTCTCCTGGGCTTTGCATTTTTTGTTATGTTTATTAGAAATATTTTATCCTCTGGTTACTGTATGCTATTTTATTTTACCATTACATCCAGTATTTCAGGCTGTTGCTTGTGTGTGTGAAGACTATTGATTTCTTGGTGTAGATTCTGTGTTCTGATACTTCACTGAATTCTTTTATTGCCTTACTCTGCTGTAAATCATTTACACTCTGATTTTTCAGAAGCCCTGCAAATAGTTTTACTTCTTCTCCCATGCAACAATTCACACACATTTTCGTCTCAACGTGCTCTTTATACTCTCCAATAGTTTTGAGTTCCTCTAACTTCTTGGATATATGAGTTATAACTACTGATCTTTACCTTATTAGAAATTAAGGTTCAGAAAATATCAAATTTTTATTAGTTACTTTGAAAAGAATGATGATAATTCATTGAATGCCACCATATTTTTTAAGGAAAAGTAGCTCATGGTAGTAAATGCACATTTTCCAAAGGATTGTCGTTGGCAGAAAATCTGGCCAGTTGTTTTCTTCCTTGAAATGAAGTGTGCTTGGTGCATTTTCTAGAATTGCCTGCCAGGTGCCCATTTTGAATAACCATACTCTGTCAGTTTTTTCTTCCACGGAAAGTGGTGGGTTCCACCAAATAAGCACCAACAACTGAAACAATTGTACAAGTGAGTTTCTTTGGGGTAAACATTGTAGTTGGGTACACGGTATAAATGCCTTAGGCATACTCTCACTTTCATCACAATGAATATTAGAAAGAAATGTATTCAAGGGGTGAGATTTAATAACACTAATACTTTTTACTGTTTGATCAAGTAGAATTGGGGCCTTTTGCTTCTGGTGCCTGACAGTGAAGAATACAAGAACTAGAAGGCAGATCTGATGCCACTTCCTTAACACCTGCCAAGATGCCCACCCCAGAGAGTTGTTTCAATCCTCCTGCACTCTGAAACACACTCACTCTTTGATGTGAGCTCATACAAAAGGAACTTTTGTGACTATTTCTTGTATACTTTAGATGAAATTGTGTTCTCTGGCTCATGAGAGTAAAAACTTTGATATACAGCCATAATTTGTAGTGTATTGATTATACAGTGGTCTGCTATATCTAATTCTACTCTTGTTCAGAGAGTGGAGTGTTAAAACCTTTCTATTATGTGTCCGTGTCTCCTTGCATACCCTGCCACTTCTGCTTTGTAAAAGGGGTTGCCATGTTAATTGGTCCATGAGTCTTCAGAAATACAATATTTTTATTGTGAAGTGTAGGCATTTAGCTTTAAAAAGAGTTCTTTGTTATGGTTAGTGCTTTTTTAATTGAATTCCACTTTGATAGCACAATTACACCTTGCTTTTTGATTGGCTCTATTTGGCTGTCTTTTGGAATCACCTTGCTTTATGTGTCTTTATTTAGCAAGTAATTGAGTCTTTCTCATGAGCAAACTTGAAAAGTTTTTTTTTTTTTAAGATTTATTTATTTATTTATTTGAGAGGTAGAGTTACAGACAGTGAGAGGGAGAGACATAGAGAAAGGTCTTCCTTCTGTTGGTTCACTCCCCAAATGGCCCCAACAGTTGGAGCTGTGCCAATCCGAAGCCAGGAGCCAGGTGCTTCTTCCTGGTCTCCCAGGTGGGTGCAGGGGCCCAAACACTTGGGCCATCTTGTACTGCTTTCCCAGGCAAAGAGAGCTGGATTGGAAGAGGAGCAGCTGGGATGCCCATATGGGATGCCGGCACCACAGGTGGAGGATTAACCTACTGTGCCATGGAGCTGGCCCCGAACAGTTTTGTTTTACAATTTGTTTACTAAGCTATACACACTTATTTACATGACTTCTATTTTATCTCCACCCTATAGTATTATATTGTTATGATTTCTGTGTGTATTATATTTTATTTGCTGGATCCCCCCCCCCCCCCATGACTTATTTCATTGCTTTTTGATTTGTCCAATGACCTTTGGTATTTAGGGAAGTTTTGTGTTTTTCCCCAGTGGTTACTTTTTTTTTTTTTTTTTTGACAGAGTGGACAGTGAGAGAGAGAGACAGAGAGAAAGGTCTTCCTTTGCCGTTGGTTCACCCTCCAATGGCCGCCACGGCCGGCGCACCGCGCTGATCTGATGGCAGGAGCCAGGAGCTTCTCCTGGTCTCCCATGGGGTGCAGGGCCCAAGCACTTGGGCCATCCTCCCCAGTGGTTACTTTTACATAAAATACTTTCTGAAGTGCTTTTAGGCCTTCCTCTCCCTTTTAAAATTTTCCTTCTGTGATCTTGTTTGTTGTTCTTTTTAAGACTTATCCATCTGTTTGAAAGACAGAGTGACAGAGAAGGACATGCAGTGGGGCCAGCTTTGTGGCACAGTGGGTTAAGCGGCTGTGTGTGATGTTGGCATCACATGTCGGTGCTGGTCTGAGTCCTGGCTGCTCTGATTCTAATCCACCTCCCTGCTAATGCGCCTGGTGAGCAGTGGAAGACAACACAAGTGCTTGGACTCTTGCTACCCATGCGGGAGACCCAGATGGAGTTCTAGGCTCTTGGTTCTATACTGGCCCAGCCCTGCCCGTTGTGGCTATTTGGGGAGGGAACCAGCAGATGAATGCCTTTATTTCTGGAAAATTCTTTTGGTATACACTTTTAAATTTTGGTTCTTTTCTGGTGTTTTATTTTCTATCTTTAATGACTCAAATTATACATACATTATATGTTATCTTCCTAATTTAATTGCTTTCTTTTTCCATCACTTTTAAATTCTGCTTTCACTTTCTTCAATGTCTCTTGTCTTTATTCACATCCATTCTTCCTAGTGCATTTTATAATTTAAGCTTTATATTTATTATTATTTTAGTGTCTTTCTTTTATTTCATTCCTGAGTTCTAAAAATTCCTTTATTCCTCCTTATTTTTTGGTTATGTTTCTTCTTAGTTTTGGAATTTCTGGCTCAATTTTTTTTAAATACTTGAGGATATTTAATTATTTGAACTACTGTTTTGTTTCATGTTTAGGTTTTAAACACATCTTTTTCATTTTATTTGAAAGTCAGAGAGTCAGAGAGAGAGAGAAATCTTCATTCTGCTGATTCACTCACCAAATGCCTGTCACAGCTAGAGCTGGACCAGGCCGAAGGGTCACGTGGGTGGCAGTGACCCATCAACTGAACCATCACCATTGCCTCCCGGTCTGTGTTATCAGGAAGCTGCATTGGAACCAGAGTAGCTGGGGCTCAAACCAGGGCCTCCCAAGCAGGCACTAAACCGCTGCACCAGACACCCACTCCTCATGTTTACGCTTCGTCAAGTGAATTGCTTTGAACCTAGTTTATGTCTTTGTCTTAAAGTAGCTTTGATTGTACCTCTACATTCTTGAATAGGGCAGGCAGTATTGAGGGAAAGTGTGAGATTGCTCTGTTAAGAGCCTTCTATTTTTGTCGGTGAAGCAACATGGAGTTTATTTGGTGGGTGGTACTTCTGGAGGAGAGTGAGGGAAGAGAGAAATTATGTGTGCTTGAGGTTGTTTTTAAACTTGTCTGTCTTGCTGCATCCTTAATTTACTCCTTGGCTTTTCTTTCCCTTTGAGGTTGTTTTTAAACTTGTCTGTCTTGCTGCATCCTTAATTTACTCCTTGGCTTTTCTTTCCCTTTGCTTGTAACTTCCCGTGAGTGCTTCTCTCTCTCCTCTTATCTTCTCTATCAGCACTATCTTTCCAGGGTTGCTCCTGGGAGTCTTGTATGCACTTCTATCTGTGTCCGAAGTCCCTCACCGAAACTAACACTTTGATCTCTCAGGCCTTCTTTTCCGTGTTTCCCCACCTCTATGGTACTTCCTCCTTTTAGTGAAGACTAAGGTTAATCATAGACCTTCCTTTCTGTTCTCTCTTCTGCACAGTTTTCTTTCTTTTTCATTTTCTTTTATTTTGGTGGAGAGAGACTCTTATTTTTTGTTGGTAAAGACTTGGGGCAGAATGTGAAGAAATAGTTCCAGGGACAAATGGTGTTTCTGTTACATAGAACTTATTTTGGTTTTGGTAGTGCTCTCTCTCTTAGGACTTTAATTACTCTTCATTGTTTATATAGTTTTGAGGATGTTTTGCAAAATTGTTATTTGCATGATGGCTGTACTCACTATATGTCGCTCCCGCTCTTCATGGAGGAGCGACACAATGCCCTGCCTAGGCTTCATATCCAAGTCACGGCACCATTATGTCGCTCCCCGTCTTCGTGGAGGAACGACACAGGACCCTGCACTGTTGTTCTGTCTGCTCGGCCCTTCCCGGGTTTGCTGCTGGTTCTTCCCGGGTTGGCTACTGGTCCTTCCCGGGTTGGCTGCTGGTCCTTCCTGGGTTGGCTACCATCCCTTCCACCTCCGTGGAAGGGCGGTTCCCCCTGCCACATTCCCCACTTCCGCGGGGGAGCGGCACACCGCCGGCCGGCTCTCTCGGGGGCTGCACAGGTGTTCCCATTAGATGTTCCTGGTGCATGCCATCTCTCTCCTCCTTTATAGTCCTCTTCCACCAATCCCAACTCTACTACCCACACGCCGAGTACGCTGCTCTCCTCCAATCAGGAGCAGGTCCCGCTGTTTATTGGTTGAACTGGAGGCAGCTGTGTAGAAGCTGTTTCCCTTCTCAGCGCCATATTGTGGGAAAGCAGATGCATAGAATAAGTCTTAATTCCAGTAACTTAGTCTAGTCCGAGTTGCTCCCAGTTGCTCCCCACAGATCCCCCTTTCTTTTTATTTTTGGCGTTGATACGCGCCTGTCTTCGGTGCCCCGCGGCACACACTCTGCTCTGCTTGCTAGAGTTGCCCACAGGTTCTTACAAGTCCTATCAATCAGGCAAACCGAATCCGGGTCCTCTCTTCGCCATGTTGTGAGGAGGTTTTTAGGCGCTGATGCGTGCCTGTGTTCGGTGCCCTGCAGCGCATGCTCTGCTCTGCCTGCAGGGGCTTACAAGCCCTATCAGGCAAACCGAATCCAAGCCTTCTCATTGCCATATTGTGGGGAGGCTTATTGGTGTTGATTCGTGCCTATCTTCGGTGACCTGCAGCTCATACTCTGGTCGAGCTGCCTGCTGGTGCTTATCGCCCTAATCAGGCAGACCGAATCCAAGCTCTCTCATTGCTGTGTTGTGGGGAGGCCTTTCTCTATTTCTCTATCTCCGGGCATTCCTATTTCTCCCATTTTACTTCTATCTTCCAGCATTCCTATTTCTCTCCTTTTACTTCTAAAACTTCTGTTTCTCTTATCCCTGCGGCTTCCCGGCGCCTGCCCCGAGGCTGCTTCTCGGCACCTCGCCCTGCGGCAGCTTCACGGCTCTGCGCGGCTTCCCGGCGCCTCACCCCGCCGGCGGGCTCCCGGCTCTGTGCAGCTCGGCTTCGCGCGCACACTCCGCGGTCTCCACGCCCCTTCACGTCCGAACCACGGCCTCGCGCCAGCCCCGCGTTCCCTATCTATTCACGCCCCGTGCTCTCTCTGCACGCAGCGGCTTCCGCGAATCACACAGCGTAGCTTACGTCTCCGCCTCGGCCTGCACTCGCGGCTTCATCCTCCCTAACATTTTTCTCTACCCGGTATGTTTCCCTAAGTTTTCTTCCAACAATATTCCTCCCTCATTTCTCCTGGCCTCTCCCCACAGTCCATATCCAAGTCTAAGTTTCTTATAGGTTTCACTTTCACTTTCAACCTGCAGTCCGTATCTGAGTCTAAGTTTCTTCTTGCTTTCACTTTAAATCCTAACTTCTTTCCCACAGTCCGTATCCGAGTCTATGCCTAGGCTTTCAATAGCTTCTTCTGGCACCTTTTTCGTCCAGCTTTTCCCTAGGCTGTTTGCTAGTCTCTCTCTCTGGCATTTTCCACTTCTTCCCGTTTCTTCCCTCTTAGGTTTCCTATCCGAGTCACGGCACCATTATGTCGCTCCCCCTCTTCATGGAGGAGCGACACAATGCCCTGCCTAGGCTTCATATCCAAGTCACGGCACCATTATGTCGCTCCCCGTCTTCGTGGAGGAACGACACAGGACCCTGCACTGTTGTTCTGTCTGCTCAGCCCTTCCCGGGTTTGCTGCTGGTTCTTCCCGGGTTGGCTACTGGTCCTTCCCGGGTTGGCTGCTGGTCCTTCCTGGGTTGGCTACCATCCCTTCCACCTCCGTGGAAGGGCGGTTCCCCCTGCCACATTCCCCACTTCCGCGGGGGAGCGGCACACCGCCGGCCGGCTCTCTCGGGGGCTGCACAGGTGTTCCCATTAGATGTTCCTGGTGCATGCCATCTCTCTCCTCCTTTATAGTCCTCTTCCACCAATCCCAACTCTACTACCCACACGCCGAGTACGCTGCTCTCCTCCAATCAGGAGCAGGTCCCACAGTTTATTGGTTGAACTGGAGGCAGCTGTGTAGAAGCTGTTTCCCTTCTCAGCGCCATATTGTGGGAAAGCAGATGCATAGAATAAGTCTTAATTCCAGTAACTTAGTCTAGTCCGAGTTGCTCCCAGTTGCTCCCCACAACTATATGCTGTTAAAAATGAAAGCTCAATGTGTTCTGGTTATGCTTTAAACCCATCAGTCGCCTTTAAGCCACAGTCAGGTGCTGTGATTTCATAAAAGTGGCTGTGTTTATACAGTAAAGAATGTCTCTTTGGAACAGAAGGGATTGAGTTTCCTGGCCTTAATTATTTATGTGTTGAAGTTCTAAAAGTCTGATGAGATGAAACAGTGCTTTCGACTCCTTACTTCCATTAGACTTCTCTGCAGTTAGAATCCCTAGGCTCCTGGTTTGGGTCAAAACTGTTGAACGTGATGTGGAAAACTTTCTCCTTATCAGCTCCTCCACACTTGTTGCTTCACGGGAACTGAACGACACACATTTCTCTATGTGCACCTGGGTCTTCTAGTCTGTTCCTTTACTGGAATGGCTTTTGCCTTCCTTGTTTTCTTGGTTAATGTGGTGTCACATCCACCACGATTCTTTCTTGACTGACGTAGGTGCTGTGAGCACCCCCGTCATCACCTGTCAGTCACTGACATTTACCCTGAGTACATGGCATGACTGATCCACTACACCAAGCACTTCCGGGGCAGAAGACATGCCTTCATTCTTATTTTCAGAATCATAGACAATGCCTAGTACATGATTGTTGTTCCAGAGGGATTTGTTAAACAGAACCCTAAAAGTCTCAGACATTCAGAGAGAATCAGACTTCATTCCTTGGGGTTTCTAGAAAGAAATGCAGTATGAGCTTGTCAAGTTCCAATGGCTGAATGTTGTGATATAGTGAGTTAGGCCACCACTTGGGATGCCTGCATCTCATGTCCAAGTGCCTGGGAGGCAGCAGATGATGGTCCAGATACTTGAGTTCCTGCCACCCAGTGGGAGACCTGGAAGGAATTCCTGGCTCCGGGCTTCCTCCTGGCCTAGCCCCAACTGTTGGGCACATTTGGAGGTTGAACTAGCAGATGGGAGATCTCCCCATACCCCCATCCCTGTCTTGCTCCCCGCCTCTCTGTCATTTTGAAAAATCTGTAACATACTTTTCTAGTCAATCAGGAACCTTATTTGCTGCCAAATGGGTCGATTTTATTTAAAACTAATACGAATGTTAGAATTAAGACAGTGGTTTGTGATTGAGAAAACAATCCCCAAGTGAATCACCATGGTGATGCCATTCTACATGTAACCTTTGAGAATCCTTACTTGCACTTACTGTGACTGCTGCCCCACCTGTGTTGTTCTGTTTACACTAGTGGATAACAATAGCTGATATGGCTGAGTCCCAGACAACAACTTGTCTGATTTTCTGTGTAGTGAAACAAACACACAGAGGGTTTCAAAATCCAGCCAAGGTCCCGTGCCTCATTGTATTGGGGATTTACTACTTGCATTGTACAATGAGCTGGACTCAACTTTTCCTTGTTTATCCAAATATCTTGTTCTTTTTGTCTCTAGCAAATCTCTCCTTTACATTTGAGATAGCAACACTCTTATCCACCTCTCTCAAGCCACCCTGTTTTAGAAACATATTTTTTTGGGGGCCAGCACTGTGACATAGTGGGTAAAGCTGCTGTTTGCAGTGCCAGCATCCCCTATGGGGGCTGGTTCAGGTCCCGGCTGCCCCACTTCTGATCCAACTCTCTGCTATGGCCTGGGAAAGCAGTAGAAGATGGCCCATGTCCTTGGGCCCCTGTAACCACATGGGAGACCCAGGAGAAGCTCCTTGTTCATGGCTTTGGATCGGCGTAGCTCCGGCTGTCAAGGCCAATTGGGGAGTGAACCAATGGGTGGAAGACCTCTCTCTGCCCCTCCTTCTCTCTCTGTGTAACTCTGACTTTCAATAAATAAATAAATAAATCTTTTTTTTTTTTAAAGAAACGTGTTTTAAGCTCCATTTATTATGGTACAGCATATTATAGTACAAGGATACTGAGATATCTTTATGTATCCTAGAGGCCAACTTTTCTTGTATTCTAGCTGAGTCACACAAAATATCTTACCTTCCACATACTACACTCATGATTTTCCTCATTTTTCTACTTCTGTTATCCTTAATAGTAAACTTTTCTGTATTTATGTTTGGTGCATCTGGCAAGTTAGAGAGTAGGCTAGAGTTAGAAAAGTTTTTAAAGTATTGCACCATATTCATGAAAGAGTCCAGCACATGTAGACTATGAACATGGAAGAGAGAGGAGCTGCCTGGACCGTGTGTGAGTTGGGCCTTCATGTGAGGACACTGTGGTGTTTCGGTCAGAAGAGCTGTTCAGTAGTTACAAATGGCACGTGGAGAGGCGCTGAGACGGCCTTGGTTGTGACACAGTAGTTTTGACAGTTGCTGTGCCCGGTATAGGAAAGCATTGGAGGTGTTTTTCTGTTTGTTTGTTTGTTTGTTTAAATATATAACTTGGTGGTCTGCAGTGGGATAGATACAAAGTATGCGAGGCTGGCCTAAACAATTCTAAAATCTAAGTCACAAAATAGGTGCTATTTTCATAGACACCTGAGGACTCTCTTTTCCCAGTACTGACAAGTTATTCGGCTGTTATTTCTAGGATGAATCAGCATTTTTTTTGGGTGGAATTAAAAAATAACAATCGTAGAGTTGCTCTCAGCATCCACTGGGAGGCCGTGGAGGTCTGTTTGGCGCAGCAGAGTTGCTGGTCTCTGTCTCCCTGCAAATAAAAGTAAAAGAATCTGGAAAGCTTGGAGAAGATAAAGGATATTCAATAAGCATCTGGACCAGAATATCCACTAAGCAGGAAATGCACAATTTTGAGAATGAGTTAACGTGTCCCAGAAGCATTTTTGGAGATCCTCAGGTAGTAACGGGCTCTCACACTTTTTGTAGAAATTGTTTGGAAAATGTCCTTCAGGCATCTGGTAACTTTTATATATGGAGTCCTTTATGGATTCCACCCAAGTGTCCTAGTTGCGGAAGTATTATTGAAATTGCTCCTGCTGGTATTGCATTTTTACCTGTTAACTTTGCATTAATGGACATTATTGGGAATACCAGCGAGAAGACCATCCAGATGTTGTCACCTGCCCTGAACATTAGAGGCAACCATTAAATGTTTATTATCTACTAGATAAAAAATTAGTTTGTGGTCATCGCCGTGCTATAAGTCAACATCATGGTCATGCTATTGATGACCTTCAGAGTGCCTGTCTGAAAGAAATGCACACGCCTCAAAAGCTGCTTCAACAGTTAAATTTCTTAAATTTCTCGAGAAAGTTGATGATGTCTACCAGTGTATGCAGATTTTAAAACAAAGACCACTCCCTCAGGTCCTGAGAGATTTATCCTCCAGTAAGCCAGAGACTGAAGGAAGAATGCAACAGGACAGAAATGGGATGACTTAAGGAAGTTTAATTCCGGAAATGAAGAATTCTTCAAAAAGATGCTGTGTTCTTGGCCTGAAAAGGATGAAGAAGAAGTTGAACTTTTAAAACTTGTAAACATTGCTCTAGTTATGCTAATCTCTGTGATATTGATAGTGGTACTTTTTCAATCAACACCTAATAACCTTTTTAAATTATATAACTTCAGTATGTTTTTCTGAAGTCTGTCAGTTTACTAAAGTTTATCTTAAGAATTCTCATGATTTAGAGACTATACTTTGTTTTAATCTAAAGGTTTAGGGGATGTTTCTTTTTTTTTTTAAGATTTATTTATTTATTTGACAGGCAAAGAGAGAGAGAGAGAGACAGAGACAGAGACAGAGAGACAGAGAGAGAAAGAGACAGAGGTTTTCCATCTGCTGGTTCACTCCCTAAATGCCACAATGGCTAGAGCTGGGCCAATCTGAAGCATGGAGCCTGGAGCTTCACCCCCGTGGGTGCAGGAGCCGAAGCACTTGGGCCATCTTCTACTGCTTTCCCAGGTGGTAGCAGAGAGCTGGATCGGAAGTGGGGCAGGGATGCCAGCACTGCGGACTGGAGCTTTAACCCCCTGAGCCACCGCGCTGGCCCCTTATCAACAGTTACACACAACATCATAGGAGATCTTGGAGAAAAATGAAAATGGCCTTTGAATGGTCGCACTGAGTTCTGTGAGGTAGCTGGTTATTCTCTCATGGTCAGTAAGAAGCTTGACGGTCGTCTTTGGCCTTGGAAGCAGCGCCTGTGAGTACCAGCTTGTGACCTGATGTTTTTCCGTTTGTGCTTTCTAGATCCCACCATTCTGGGATGTCTGTTTTCTAAATCAGAGATATTTATTTTTTTCTTTATGAGACATGGTTCCTATTTTCTGTACAGGCAGTCCTCAAAAAGTTCATGGAAAATAGGTATTCTGAAAAAATTCTGAATGACTTCCCTCATTGGTTGCACCAAAATAAACTTCTCTTTTAGTTTTCCTTTTCTGCAGATCTTTTTGAAGGCCCTCATAGTATGTGCATTACAAGTCGGTCTGGCTGAGGAGAGCTTCCTTGTGTGAGGTAGCAGAGTTTACTCACCCATGCAGCTCTTGACTGACATTTGGGCTGCTTTTAGTCATCAGGACAAGTCAAGCTGCTGTAAATACTCACATACAGGTCTTCCCTGAGGAATAGGATTTGCTTTCTCTTGCATTCATCATAGCTGTATGTTAATAGCAGGTCTAATTCCTGCAAATTCTTAGCAGTAGTCCTTTGAATTTTCAATTTTCAGCAAAATTTTTAGTGGCATATCATTGCAGTTTTTATTTGCTTTTCCCTAACAACTAATAATGTTGAGAATTTTCCATTACATTTCTTTGTGATCCATTTAACGTCTTTGGTGAATAATCCCTTCAGATCTTTCTCTTATTCTTCAAATTGGTTGGTTGTTTATATGTTCTGGATACACATTCATTTTCAGATATGTGATTTGAGAACATTTCCTGCCAGACATTGCCATGTCTTTTTCTTCACTGAACAGTGTATTTGAATAGCATAGTCTGTCTAGGAAAGTCATGTCCTCCTTAAGAATGGAGTCCTTTATGATTGTGAAGTGACTTCTTTCTCACTGGGAACTGATTTGTCTGGCTTCCATGTAAGTCACTAGGGGTGAACAAGGGCGTCTAGATAGGGAGAGGTGGCAATAGAGACAGGAGAGGGAGGTTGTGGAGACAGGACTCACCAAAGCATTAACTTCCTTACAGATGACAAGAACTGAGATTCTGCCGGTCTGGGAAGGATATATAAAGTTAGAAAGAAAAAGAGAATGAGCTTGTGATGTTACATTAGAAATTCAGTACAAATTCATGGTTTTACTGGATGTGTAAATAAATATTGATGTGAAATCTGTGTGCAGTGTGTGCTTGTGTGTCTGCCTGTTTCCATGGGACCTAAGTGCATTCCCTGGTTCTAGCCATCACAGGGGATCAGGGGATAACAACATGCCAACAGCAGTGGACACCTAGCATCCAAGTCTTTGCTTCTAAATCTCATCATTTACTAGAAGGAACCAGGGCTGCTTGGAGAAACGATTGATTCTAGAACGGGAACCCTGGAAGTACAAGATGAATCTGGAGTATCTTATATCAGAAGTCAAGGATGCTGCCAGCACTGTGGCACATTGGGTTAGGCTACCGTCTACAGTGCTGCCATCCCCTGTGGGTGTCGGTTCTAGCCTGGCTACTCCACTTTCTATCCAGCTCCCTGCTAACATGCCTGGGAAAGCAGTGGAGCATGGCCAAAGTGCTTGGGCCTCTGTAACCACATGGGAGACCAGATGAAGCTCCTGGCTTTGGCCTGGCCCAGCCCTGGCTTTGCAGCCATTTGGGGAGTGAACCAGTAAATAGAGGATCTCTCTCTCTGTCTCACTAATCTCTCCCTCTCTCTCTGTAACTCTTTCAAATAAATAAAATAAATCTAAAAAATAAAAGTCAAAGATGTTCTCAAAGAATGATGGGATATGCCCAAAGTTACAGAACCTAACTTGCTCTAAAATTTCAATTTACCACCAGAATATATCATGATACTTAGGGATTTTGATCCATTTAGTTTTATAGGAAAGCAGGAGTTGAATGAGAAATACATACATATTCAAGATACCTTCACAAAACTCATGACAAACTGATAAAAATTTAATGATAATTTTCCATGAACTTTTAAAAGTTCTGCATAGCTCTTTATAGATATGAAAAGGTTTGATGATTTCTACAGGACCATAGTTTCACAATACCGCCTCACAAAAGATTTATTAATTACAAAGAAGGGAGAATCTTAAGATGTCCCCACTTAATTAAGTGATCATAGTGGAAGTGATCAGAAATGGACAGTTTGCAACTAGTGGGCTACCTGATAGAACATGGCCTTGCTTCTGTGGTGCTCCTGCCAAGTATGCGTAAGGTAAATCTATCGTGAGAAAAAAACCCAGTTACATTCCACAAAATAACAGTCTGTAATCTTCAAAAACAATAAAGGAAGGCTGAGAAAGTATTACAAATGGAGAGAAACCTAACAGAAATGACCTGTGATTCTGAACTGATAGCTTTTGATACGGTAAAAATTGTGGGGACCGATGAGGAAACCAATGGGGTGTCAGGATTAGATGGTAGCATATTAAATGTCTGATTTTGATGGTTTCATTCAGGTATGTAGGAGAATGACCTCAATGGCAGGAAGTATAAACTGAAGTCTCCAGGTATAATGGAACATAGAATTGGCAAGATTTTCTCAAGTGGTTCAGGATACAAAACATTTCCTATATTGAAGTTGCTGGTTTTCCTTATGATTAATTAAACATTTTTAAATGTTAAAATCTGTGCAAAAAACATCAGAGTTCTAATCTACACTGGAGTGTACTATTGCCTAATTTTAATGTTTTCCTGGGGAGCCTATTGCTTTTTTCCCATAAAAGTTGTAAGTAGCCTTAAAGTGTCTGGGCTATATCTGATAATAACCTCTATGGTTGTAAAGAGGAGAGAGAGTATTCCACTCTGCAGGAAAGTGGAAGGACAGGGAGTTTGGTTTTCTCAGCTTCAAAATTTTGTTTTAGGTAGAAATAAACTGTTGGCCTCCTCACTTCAAAAGCCAGGACTGAAAGTATTTCATAACTTAAAATTATGTGCAGGTAACATTATAGTTCCAGTCCCATGTGCCTTGTCCTAAAACGAAGGCATTACATTGGAGTACTTACCAGTTCTGTGATCATGCCTTATAGTGTCAGCCTTGACTGTGTGTAGAATTATTGGAATCTGTATGTATCATCCATGGAAAGAAAAAATAGAAACCAAAGAAAAAAATCTCCCTGGTGGCCTGAAATTCTCAGCATCAAGTTCAAATAATTAGATTACAATAACATTTCTTGCCATATTATTTTCAGGTAGTAATGATTTTTTTTAAACAAAAGATTTTGTCAAATATTTCAGAAAGGGCCGGTGCCGTGGCTCAATAGGCTAATCCTCCGCCTGCAGCGCCAGCACCCCGGGTTTTAGCCCCGGTTGGGGCGCCAGATTCTGTCCTGGTCGCTCCTCTTCCTGTCCAGCTCTCTGTTGTGGCCCGGGAAGGCAGTGGAGGATGGCCCAAGTGCTTGGGCCCTGCACCCGCATGGGAGACCAGGAGAAGCACCTGGCTCCTGGCTTTGGATCAGCGCGGTGCGCCAGCCACAGCAGCCATTGAGGGGTGAACCAACGGTAAAAGAAGACCTTTCTCTCTGTCTCTCTCTCTCACTGTCTATTCTGCCTGTCAAAAAATTTTTTTTCAGAAAACCCTGGACTGGAGCAAGTTAAATTAATTTTTTTGAAAAAGTTTTATTTATTTGAGAGCCAGAGTTATAGACAGAGAGTTGGACAGAGTGGTCTTCTATCTGCTGATTCACTCCCCAAATGGCCAAAATGGCTGGAGCTGGGTCTATCTGAAGCCAAGAGCCAGAGGCTTTTTCTGGGTTTCCCAAATGAGTGCAAGGGTCTAAGCACTTGGGCCGTCTTCCACTGTTTTCCCAGGCCATTAGCAGGGAGCTGGATCGGAAATGGAGCAGCTGGGATTTGAACAGGTGTGCATATGGGATGGCAGCGCTGAAGATGGTGGAGGCTTAAATTACTACACTGTGGTGCTGGCCCCTGATTTTTTTTTTCTCCTAGACTTTGCAAAATTTGAAAATACCAGGATAGCTTGTAATTTCATAAGGGAAATAAAAATTCATTGTTTCTGATACTTAGTTGTCCACAGAAATTTTTTCTTTTTTAAGAATTTATTTCTTTGAAATGCAGACACACACACACACACACACACACACACATATATATATATACACACATATATATATACACACACACATATGTATATTACATATATAACATCTGCTAGCACTAGTTTACTCCCCAGATGTCAAGAGCTTAATCTAGGTCTCTCACATGGGTGGCAGAAACCAAAGTACTTGACCCAGCACCTGCTGCCTCTAAGGGCGTGCATTAGCAGGAATCTGGATCAGAAGCAGAGCTGGGACTTGACCCCAGGGACTCTGTTATGGGATGCAGGTGTCTTAAGCCCTGCATCAAATGCCTGACCCCAGGGCAACTTTTTCAAAGAGCTTTGCGGAAGCACTATCTTACGGAAAACAAAAGGTACAAGTTCGGTCAGGACAAGGTGCATTATTAGAGAGGAATGTGAAGGAGACCTCACCTTGTGCTGTATCAGCAAACACCAGTCACCCCTGGGCCAGTGTTCTTCAATGGGAGTCCCTGTGCTCCCAAATGCTTAGACCGTTTGTTATTTTGGTGAGAGAGCAAACAGGAAGATAACCCCGGGTTAAGAGTTTGAACAGCAAGCAAGTGTAGACATCATGTGGTGGAAAAGTCACAGATTGGGAGCCACACTAATGTGAGTTTTAATCCAGTTTCCAGTCCCATGAGATGTGTTGTCAGCTAACCCAACAGTCACCGGAGACTTGGTTTCTCAAGACCAAAATAGAGATGAAACCATAATGATGACAGCAGTCCTTATAGCAGCCAGTGTTTATATAGCCAGGTCTCTCACGTGGGTGCAGGGGCCAAGCACTTGGGCCATCTTCTACTGCTTTCCCAGGCCATATCAGAGAGCTGGGTCAGAAGTGGAGCAGCCGGGACTTGAACTGGTGCCCATATGGGATGCTGGCTGTGCAGGTGGCGGCTTTACCCTCTGCGCCACAGCGCTGTCCCCTGCCAATCAGATTTCTATTGAGTGTATCCTCCATGTCAGACACTGTTCTGTTGAACCAGCCAACAGAGAAGAGAGAGAAGAGCAAGAGTTCCTGCTCTTAGGAACGTATATGTTTATAGAAGGTGGACAAGAAGCAGTCTGTACAGAAGACACCAGATGCCATATGACTGTAAGGACTGTAGACAGGAGACGTGCAGATGAGGATGGCATTGATTTTCATAGATTTTTCTTCTGTTCTTCCTTACGGTTTCCATAGATCAAGTCTGCACAGCAGAACAAAAGGTGAAAATGGATGACAGGGGGCAAAGGAATTAATTAGGGTGTAAAAACCATAATTTTATCTGACATTTGTTTTATTCATGCAGAGGTGTGGAATACAGTATTTCTCTTTCTCTGCTGGCTTATTTCCCATAACACAGTGCCACCACGCTCATCCATGTTGTTGCAAATTCTTATTGAATAATATTTCATCATGTGTGTACACCATGTTTCCTATGTCCACTCAGTCATTTATGGACACCTAGGTTGATTGTACATCTTGGCTATTGTGACTAGTCCTGCAGTGACCATGGAGTATGTCTCTTCACCATACTGATTTTATTTCCTTTGGGTTTATACCCAGAAGTTAGACTGCTGGATTATATACTAGTTTCATTTTTTTTTAACAAAAAGATTTATTTATTTATTTGAAAGTCAGAGCTACACAGAGAGAGGAGATGCAGAGAGAGAGAGAGAGAGAGAGAGAGAGAGGTCTTCCATCCGTTGGTTAATTCCCCAGTTGGCTGTAATGGCTGGAGCTGCACTGATCCGAAGCCAGGAGCCAGGAGCTTCCTCCCAGTCTCCCACGTGGGTGCAGGGGCCCAAAGACTTGGATCACCTTCTACTGCTTTCCCAGGCCATAGCAGAGAGCGGCATCAGAAGTGGAGCAGCCGGGACTTGAACCAGTACTACAGGTGGCAGCTTTACCCAATATGCCACAGCGCCGGCCCCGCTAGTTACATTTTCACATTTTGAGGACGTTCCATACTGTTTTCCATGAGGGCTGGACTGATTTACCTACCTATCAGCAGTGTGCAAGGGATTCTACATCCTCCCCAACACTTGCTACTCTTTCATTTTGATAATAGCCCCGCTAACAGATGTAAAGTACAGTCTCACTGTGGTTCTCAGTGGCATTCATATACCAACTGGGCGTCTGTATGTTTTATGTTGAGAAATACGTACTCAAATCTTTTGACCATTTTTAAATAGGTTATACCTTTTCTTGATATTGAATTGTTTGAGTTCTTTATAGCGTTTTGGGTATGAAATTACCATATGTGTGGTTTGCCATGTTTTTCCTCTGATTTCCAAGTTTGTCTTTTCATTCTGTTGATTTTTTTCCTTTGTTTTATATGATCTCACTTATATGAGGAATCTTAAAATGGTTGACTTCATAGAAGCAGAGGGTAGAATGCTGGTTTCCAGGGATGGGGGAGTGTGGGAGAAGTGTTGGCCAAAGGGTACAAGTGTCCTTTAGCTGGGATGGAGACTTCCTGGAGACCTCTTGTGCAACAGGAAGAATGTAGTTAATATGTTGTATACTTGAAAATTGCTAAGAGAGTAGATCTTAAATGTCCTTACCATAAGAAAACAGTTTGTAAGGCAAAGGATATGCTAATATGCTAATTAGCCTGACTTCATTATTTTACCATGAGTACATATATTAAAACATCACTTTTGTACACTGTAAATACACACAATATTTTATTTTCCAATTATATCTTATGAAATTGGGAAGAAAATTCTATAAAAATAAACGAAAAGGAGGAAACATACACACCCATGTAGAATGAAAGCAAGCTTCCATATGTGCCTGTTGTAGCATTCTACTTACATACATGCACATTATTTTTTTAAAGGTTTTATTTAATGAATGCATTTTTCACAGGTACAGCTTTAGGAATATAGTGGTTCTTTCCCCGGTACCCGCCCTCCCACCCTGACTTCCATCCCACCTCCTTCTCCCTCTCCCATTCCCTTCTTCATTATGGTTTACTTTTAGTTTGATTTTGTATACAAAGGAACAACTCTATGTTAAGTACAGATTTCAACAGTTACACATACATTTCTAAACCAGAAACCCAAAGTGTTGATTCACAGTCCCACAGACAGCCTGATTCCGTCGGCTCTGGGATGACCTTTGGCGTTGCGTAGCAGGATGCCTCACAAAGCGCTGATGGTGGCTGTGCCTGGGAGCCAAGTGCCCACGAGGGGACTGTTGCACCAAGTGGCACGCACTGGACCAGCTCTGTTCTCTCCCGTTCTGTGATGACTTCACCTTCTCCGTTCCCAAGTGAAATGAAAACTCTTTCCACCGTGGCTGGCCTTGCCTTCTGAAGATGTTTTGGGATTTACGATCCCTAGCAATGGACGCCAGGAGCAATGAGCACCTAACCAAGGCTGATTGTGCTGCACCACCTCTTGGAGCTGCTACTGTGGACAGGAAGGTTTGCTGCCTTTGTGCCTTGTGTTTAACTACTGTGCTTGACTCTGAGCTGAACATTTGGCAAACTTAAAAAGGATTAGAAAAGAGAAATCGGAAAAAATTAAGAGATGAGATCACAATTCAGAACAATTTGGCTTTGGAATATCAAATTTCATTAACACAACCACATTTGATGAAATGACTGGGATACTTTTTAAAAGCTTTTTATTTATTTTGAAAGTTAGAATTAGAGACAGAGAGAGCTCATCCATCTACTGGTTCACTTCCAAATGGCTGTTGAAGGCCAGCGCTGGGCCAAACAAAAGCTAGGAGCTTCATTCAGGTCTCCCATGTGGGTGGCAGGAGCCCAAGCATTTGGGGACATCTTTTGATGCTTTCCCAGGCGCATTAGTGGGGAGCTGGATTGGAAGTGGATCAGCCAGGATGCAAACCAGTGCCCACATGAGAGGTCTGCGTCACAGGTCGCAGTGTTACCCGCTACAGCACAATGCCAACCCCATGATTGGGATATTTAAAAAATTTTAGTGTTGTAGAATCATGTATGAAACTATAACAAGGTATCCACTAGTGGATATTGGTGGTGACTGTACTATTCTGGCTTAACTAACAGAGTGGTTCCTACACAACCCATTTTCTAGCAGTAAGAACAAAATTTTAAAGGATGACCATGTTAACTGTCCTATAGATAATGCCAAAGCATGTAATTTGGTTAGTGTGTTGAGTCTGAGAGTTAATTTACTTGGGATGTACCTAATAAGAAGGTGCTAGCTGGGACTGGCACTGTGGAATAGTTGATAAAGCCAAGGCCTGCACTACTGGCATCCCATGTGAGCACCAGTTCAAGTTTAAGTCCCATCTGCTCCACTTCTGATCCAGCTCCCTGTTAATGCCCCTGGGAAAGCAGCAGAAAATGGCCCAAGTCCTTGGACCCCTGTCCCCATGTGGGAGACCTGTAAGAAGCTCCTGGCTTTGGCCTGGCCCAGCCCTGACCTTTGTAGCCATTTGTGGAGTGAACCAGCATTTGGAAGACCTCTCTTTCTCTCTGCCTCTGCCTCTCCCTCTCTGTAACTCTGACTTTCAAATAAATAAATAAATCATTAAAATAATTTTTTAAAAAGTGCTAGTTCCTATCTTGCTAATGAAGAAAGAAAAATACACATAGGCAAGGCTTGCTGTTAGCTACCAGGAATCCTCACAGTTTTCTAGCCTATAGTGCACCTATGGAAATCTGTGGACCTATGATTGAAGTGGAAGTGATTAGAGCGATCTAGATGCTGAATCCTAGTGATAAACTTTAGTTAATATCTCAGTATACATTTCACGTTTGTAGGCAGTTGTTCATCCATGACAATCATAATAGCACCTTGTTAAACATGTTTTACTGGTGGACAGTTCGGCCCAATGGGGTAAGCTACAACCCATATCCAAGTGCTGGTTTGAATCCTAGCTCCTTAGCTTCCAATCCAGCATTCCTGCTAATGGGTACCCTGGGGAGGGGGCAGTGATGGCTCAAGTCGTTGTGTGGCTGACACCCACATGGGAGACCCAGGTGGAGTTTTGGGCCCCTGGCTTTGGCTTATCCCAGCCTGGCCATTGTGGACATTTGAGGTGAGAACCAGCAAATGGAAGAGTAATTCTCTCCCTCTCTCCATCCTCCCTATCCCCCCCTCCTCCCTCCCTCCCTCTCTCCCTCCTTCCCCCCTCCTTCTTCTCCTTCTCCCTCTCAAATACATGAATATAAACATTTCTTAAAAATACCTTTTTCCTTCATAACTGGAAACAAGCTGATGCAATCATAAGTTGCTGCAGTTTGATTCACTGGCATCTGAATGGTTAAAGCCTTAACTGTAGCTCTTGGAAAAACACCGTGCTTTGAACTACAGAAGTGAATCCAATACAGTATAATGGATTATTGCAGACCATGCATGTGTAGTCCCATATTGGATGTCCAAATTATGGTGAAGAGTAATAGAATAATAAATGCCTGCTTTTGTTTAAAACAGAACCCTGAATCCAGCAGGTAAAATGCTGCTTTCAGATCCGTCACAGGAAAGATCAAGACGGGAGAACCGTGCTTTCTTAGCAGGCAGTGTGATGCGTTTAGTGCTATTTCCAGTAGTTCATTTCTTTGCTGACAATGATTTGATAAGTGTTGAAAGGCACATAGGAGGGCGCTTACCATTTGCTTTACTTAGTCTGTGTTTGAAACATTCCCTCCTGAATCTGGAAAACATTATGCTGAGTGAATTAAGCCAGTCCCAAAGGGACAAATATCGTTAAGTTCTCCCTGATTGGCGACAACTAACTGAGCACCAAAGGGGAAACCTGTTGAAGTGAAATGGACACTATGAGAAACAGTGACTTGATCAGCCCTTGGTCTGACTGTTGATGTACAATGTAATACTTTATCCCTTTTAGTATTTTTTTTTGTTCTAGTACTATTGGTTGAACTCTGTAATTAACACACAATTATTCTTAGGTGTTTAAATTTTAACGAAAAAGTGGTCCCTGTTAAATGTAAGAGTGGGAATAAGAGAGGGAGGAGATGTACAATTTGGGACATGCTCAGTTGGACTTGCCCCAAATGGTGGAGTTAGAAACATGCCAGGGGATTCCAATACAATCCCATCAAGGTGGCAGGTACCAATGGCATCTCACTAGTCCAAGTGATCAGTTTCTGTTCACAATTGATCACACTGATAGGTCTAAGAGTCAAAGGGATCACACAAACAAGACTAGTGTCTGCTAATACTAACTGATAGACTAAAAAAGGAGAGAACGATCCAACATGGGAAGCGGGATACACAGCAGACTCATAGAATGGCAGATGTCCTAAATAGCACTCTGGCCTCAGAATCAGCCCTTAAGGCATTTGGATCTGGCTGAAGAGCCCACGAGAATATTTTAGGCATGGAAAGCCAAGACACTCTGGGAAAAAAAAAAAAAAAAGAAGAAGACCTAAATGAAAGATCTCTGCGAGTGAGATCCCAGTGGAAAGAACGGGGCCATCAAAGAAGGAGGTACCTTTTTCTGAAGGGAGGAGCGAACTTCCACTTTGACTATGACCCTGGTGGAATAAGATCGAAGTCAGCGAACTCAAAAGGCTTCCCTAGCCTTGGCAACTCATGACTAGAGCCTAGGGAGATTACTGACGCCATAAACAAGAGTGTCAAATTAACAATTTGACAACAACAGGAGTCACTGTGTACTTACTTCTCATGTGGGATCTGTCCTTAGTGTGTTGTCCAATGTGAAGTAATGCTATAACTAGTACTGAAACAGTATTTTACACTTTGTGTTTCTGTGTGGGTGCAAACTGATGAAATCTTTACTTAATATATACTGAATCGATCTTCTGTATATAAAGATAATTGAAAATGAATCTTGATGTGAATGGAATGGGAGAGGGAGCGGGAGATGGGAGGGCTGTGAGTGGGAGGGAAATTATGGGGGGGGGAGCCATTGTAATCCATAAACTGTACTTTGGAAATTTATATTTACTAAATAAAAGTTAAAAAAAAAGAACAACCCCCCCCCAAAAAAAAAAAAGAAACATTCCCTCCTGAAAAGGTTATAACAAAAGTATATACAGTCAATACATGGAGTCCAAGAAATGATAAAATGGACATTTCTTTGTAAATAAATGACATCCAAGAAGACAGGGTATACATCATCTATTTTGATGCTTTTATTGATTTATTATTTTTATTTTAAAATGGAGAAACGGTGGTCTCCATTCACTAGTTCACAATCCAGACGCCTGAGACGGCTGGAGCCGGGAACTCCATCCGGGCTCTTACGTCAGTGTGGTACAGGTCTCAAAAAACTCAGGCCATCTCTTGTTGCCTCCCAGGATGCACATTAGCGGGAGGCTGGAATTGGGAGTAGAGCTGAGTCAAGCCAGGCACTCAGATGCGGACTTCCCAGGTGGTATTTTAACTGCTAGGCCAAACATCCAGCCCAGTCTGTGGTTTTTTAAAGTTGAAGGTTCATAGAATGCACTTTTTAAGAAATCACCTCGGGAACTTGTAGTGGTAAATACCTTTCTGGCTTCCTGTCCCTGGAGGGAAACACTTTTTGGGTGGTTCTGGTGTGCTCACTGGTTTACAAACCCCTGCCATCATTAAGTGGCTGGATTATGTTATAAAACCAATGGCAGAAACAAATTTTGATGAAAGTAGAGATGGTCAAATTGTTGAAATTCATTCATTTTGTGAGACTGGCGGTTTTTTAAAGATAGAACCGTGGCACTGTCTCAGGTTGCAGCTTATGATGATGACTTACCTAGAACGCGATCTAATAAGAGCTCATGAACTATTAGAGCTGGTGTTTTACTTAGACATCCTCTGTTCTCTTTATGTTTTATGATAAAGAAATTGAGGCTTAGATCTATCTAACACCTCTGGGGCTGGCTATGTGGCACCAAGGGTTATGCTGCCACTTGTGACATGGGCATCCCATATCAGAGTGCTGATTCTAGTCCTGCCTACCCCACTGCCTTTCCAACTTCCTGCTAATGTGCCTGAGAAGGCAGCACATGATGGCCCAAGTACTTGGGCCCTTGCCACCCATGGGGCAGATCAGGATGGAGTTCATGGCTCTTCGGCCTGACTCGGACTTGGCTGCTTTGGCTATTTGGGGAGTGAACCAGCAGATGGAAGATATCTCTCTTTTTCTTGCTCTCTTACTCTCACTCCTGCTTTTCAGATAAATAGAACTTCTTAAAAAAATATAAAAAAAGAAACCTCAATATCCAAGCTTTGCAAATGTTTACTGGAAATCTAAGGAGCCAGGAACTTGGGACACAGAAACAGTGCCATGCTCTGATCCCTGACCTGGGGGGCTGTGTCCTGCCTCTGCAGGTTCTGTCTGGCATACTCTGCTGTGTCTGTTCTCTTCCTCCCTCTGACTGTAAGCAACACAAGTTAATATTTAACTTCACAGAGATCCTCTCCATTTTGAATTAATTTCCAGTTCTTAGGAGCTCTCCTTGCAAGTTAAAGAATCTCTCCTTCCATAAGTTAACCCTAGAACAATCACACCTGTTTACCCATTAAGGAGAGTTATTCTCCATGTCGAGTGCATGTTAGGGTGCTCCCAACTTCAGCATCTGGAGAAGAAAGATGTCTTGGAGCAGCAGGGAAAGACGGGGCACCTCAGTTGCTAACCTTGGCCTGATACCACCTGGCCTCTAGTGGATGTATGAGGGCTGGGCAGTCAGTTTAGAGACACCTGCCAGAGAGGAGCTACCCTTTCTTATGGTCCACAGGATCACAGTGTATCGCAGACAAGAGGTACTCAAAAATGTTAGGCTTCAGTTTATTTCTGTTTTTTTTTTTTTTTTTTTAACTTAAGCTTTGCTTTAGAATATAACCGTTCCCCACGTGACATTTCCATTTTTCTCATTCCCACGATAGCAGCTAAGCCTGCTTGTATTATTTGAAGTTACAGTGGCCCAGAGGGAATGGAGCGAACTCTGTCATCAAGCAGAACACATTAGGATTCCTGTGTGCTGCCTGTGAGTCAGGAATTTAGTCACTACCTTCACTGAAGATGTGCCCACACTGCTGCATTTAGCTGTCTCTTGGTTCATTTTGTAGATATACCAGCGATTTTCAAATTTAACAATTGAAGTGCATGCAAGGTTGCACATACATATTGGCAGATGTAAAGGATTTTCTTCTATTTAGTTGTATAACAGTTGGCTACAGGTGGCTCTGGAGCCCACCGCAGTGTCAGATGTGAGCAGTATAGTGAAGTTCTTGTCACAGCACAGTGGACGTAAGGAGATTCCCATTCAACAGGATAAAAGTCAATATTTACTAGTTTGTAAGTATCCACCAACATGAGAGGGGCCAAAGACCTACTAACTGAGCCTCTTACCAGAAGTTATCTGTAAAATGTCTTTATTCTCAGGAGACATGGTGGCTGTCTGCTTTTCCTGAGAGAAGCTAGTTCTAACCATCTAAGTATCAGGCAACTTCCTAGGGCTCTGACAGAAAGAAAATGCACAGAACCCCTGATCTGCCATTGTTTGGGTTCAACTTCAAGTGTCCGGGCCAAGTACAGACAGCCCGGAGACCACCTCCTCCCTCTACTCCTGGCAGAGACCCTCAGTTATTGCTGCGTTGATTAAACCTGTGCATTGTAGTTCAGACACGCTATGATTCCTTGAGAGGAAAGGCGGTAGTCTACTTAGAAGAGCAGTAAGAAGGGAATGGTTTCTCACTAGAAATCAAAGGAAATATCTTACCCATCAAGTGCTGAAATTGAATTATTTAAGGATAATAGACACCCTCTTGTAGAATGACAACTAAAAGTAAGAGATTTATTTCCTGTTTTGGAACATATAATAACAAAATACCTCAAAAGCTGAGAGATTTAATGGTTGCTTCATGGTTAGCAAAACACTTTAATGAATTTGAACAGGAAATATGAGAGTACTTCAAAACATTCATGGAAAATGGAATTAAAACAAATTTATTTTAGTGCAAAACTTTTTTGAAATACCTTCAGATGAGGAATCTTCAAAACGTTCATGAAAATGTGTATTGGGAAAAAAGTAGGCATGGAATTCACTTTTTTTTTTTTTTTTTTTTGCATCAAAGCAAATTATCCTTTCATTCCAGTTTCTACCACGGATTTTTTGAAGTACTCTCATGTCCTGAAGCATTTGGAGCCGTCATTAAAATCCCCAAGGTGGAATGAACTGTCTGCTTATTCTGTTCCTGCCATGTCCCCCTCGTCAGTAGTTACGTTTTGTCCTGCTGCAAGCACACCCTGCCATCCTGTGCCCCTTCTCCTTTCACTGTGAAGCATCAGTGCCCATGACAACGGAGTTGACATCTGGAGTCCCGGGAAGCCTAGAACCATCCTGACAGGGTGAGGCTCCGTTTTACATAAGCGACCCCTCTTCTTTCCTGTCAGGCAGGCAGAGGGAGGAAGTGTGGATCTGAAGGAAGCTTTGGGTGAATGGGAAAAGCCTGGATGCCCGTCGTGTCTGCATGACGGGCATCCTGCATGATCCAGGGGTCATGTCAGTCAGTTTCTGTGTGACCCAGCTCTCCTACCAGAGTATGTGAAAATCGCCTCCTTTGTCCCCTCGTGAAGTTCTTGTGAGAATGAAACGTGGTACCAGATGTGAAAAGGGCACTACAAGACAAATGCAAAATGAGGGATTTTGACTCAGCTCACTGCTTTTATTTATTTTATGTTTTCATCCTATAGTTTTTCCCCTAAATTCTTTAAAAAGTCAAGTTCTTTCCAGTGTATCTTCATTGCTAATGGGCGAGCCTGGGAATGGGCAGGAAGATCAAGACCAAAGAATCTCCTGATAAACTGCAGGCTGGATAGAAAAAGTCAGTGCAAATCTTTTATTTTATAAATAAATTTTCTCCACATTCATTTATAAGAGAGCTTTTCACACCTTTAATCTCCAGGACACAGGGAGGACCCTAAGTGTCATGAAAAATTGCTATTATTCAGGGTGTAAGTACAATCTACAGATTCTTGTGATGTTTTAATGTTTCCAGAATAATCCAGCACAAACTTTTGAGTTAGTACTGAACAAGGAGAGAGCAAATGAGTGCTATACTTGGATGTTTTGGCATAAATACATGATTTGCTAATGGCTTAAAGTTGGTCAGATGCCAAAGATGCAACTATGTTTTTGCTATTAATATTTCATCACTCCCTAATAGCTTTTATATAGGAGTATAGAAATTTCTAGTGCTATGAGGTGATGCAAAAGCAGTCCTTTCTGTTGATGTGAGAAAAGATGGAATGTTGTTTTATAAATAACTTATTGGCTCCCGGACTTTATTCAGGAAGCTGATCTAAAATATCTCCTGTCTAGCTATAAACTCGATTGTGTTGTAGCCACATAGGGTAAGACGTGCTGGGTTTCCATGCAACAATATAGTCACTAAAGAGAAAGATAAATTAAGACAAAGACAAGTTAAAGGTACAGAACAAAGTTGGAGGTAGGTTTTTGGCTGTTAAAACTGTAAAGAAATGTTAAATGTTTGAAGAGATGAATATATTTACGCTGATTAGACGTTACACAATGTATACATGAACCAGGACATCGCATAGTATCCTGATAAAATTCTTATGTCTGTAAAAGTTTTATTAAAAAATAATTTTAAAATAAGTAAAATACTTCACCAGCTAACTGCAGTATGCCATCGCTTGTATGTTACAGAAAATGTTCTTCTGTTACAGCTCTTTGGTCCTGTGGACATTTTCTAGGTGTTGGCGTTCACCCCTGTGGTGGTGTTCTGTCCAGTCACCAAGGCCTTCTCTCTGAGTTAGGTCTTCCTCTCCCTGCCCACGGAGTTGTAGAAGCTGAAGGGATGGCTCCTCCAGTACAATCTTCTGTTCTTTTCTTGAAATTTGTGGAACAAAGTTAACATTTCATTTATGGCTTATGATAACTCAGTACCTTCATTGTATCACATTACTTCTCCACATTGTACTGTAAGGTAAATCTTGATATGTGGTAGGGATTATGTTGTTATATAGGGTGCCCTCTTGATACTCTTACTAGCAATTTTAAACTTGCTAGTAAAAAAAATCACTAAAAGACTCCACTGTTGGGAGTTGTGTGGTCTTGTGTTCCTCTCTGTGATTCTGTCCCATCACTGGGAAAGAGAGGGATAACACATAATATCTAAGACTTTGCTGTGAAGACTCCCAGAGTTCTGTACATTTTAAGTGCTGAAAAGACTGCTTTATAAAACAGTCAGCAGCTGGCAAAAATTCCTCTTCACTCTTGCCGTTATTATCAAATGTGAAGAGAAATAATAGTGCTATTGTAAAATAGATGGGTGTTAGAGCTGTGTGTATGTTTACTCAGACTTAAACTGGTGCATATTTTAAAAAGTGAATCCTTATATTTAGGTTATCTTCATATCATAAAAACAAGGCACAGTGTTACTATAAAACAATCCTTTTCCTTGAATTTTTACCTGATTTAAAATCTGTGCAATTCTTGCAAGATATGTAGATAATGGAACCAGAAAGTGCACTTCAAAAATCAGTAGCATCACAAGTAGCTATGATTGACAGCCGGGAATCACTTATCTTGTGCTTCCTTTGTGGTGATTGGTTGGCCTTTGGAGCAGATGCTTTGGGTGGAGCCCCGACAGCATCCCCAGCCCCTCTTCCTGGTTAACAGAATTCTGATTCTATTCAGGTACCTCCTCTCACCACAGTGCCTGAGAGTTAGACTTTGATAGATTTATCCTATCAGGTGCAGTCTTCTGTCCCCGTTGCCTGGAACTGGCTTGAGCAAGGACGTGCTGTGTGGGTGTGACTGACAGGAGGCAAAGCCAGCTGAAAGGAATCAGAGGAATGTTCTGTCCTGCGGTGGGAGAAGTCTCATTTTCTGTGTTCTATATAGTTGTATAGTTGTCCTGTAGTCGTATCCATACACATATTTGACTGCAACAAATATACCGCTTATGTTCACTTTGAAATGAATATTTTGTCATTGGAATATTCAAAGAATGGAAAACTTGGGCCTTAATAGGTTATTCAACCTTGGCACTGCCAACTCCCTTGGATTCTATTGTGAGGTCATAAATTCTTTATTCCTGTAACTCAAGTTGACTCAGAAACTTCTGGTGTAGCTAAAAGCATCCTAAGTGCTATTATTCATTGTGAATTCCTGCTTTCTTATATCATGTGGAGAATTATGCAAATGGAAAAATAAGTAATTTATAACTATATAGGATTCTGTAGATACCTACATTTTCATACAGATAGTTTCTGAAAATACAGCAGGACTTGACAACTCTCTCTCAAATAGAAGCAGAACTACTTCCTAGAGTGTTAACTTAGCAATATGTTGACAATACTTGGAACTGTTAAAATGTAAGAGTTTTAGGCCGGCGCCGCGGCTCACTAGGCTAATCCTCCGCCTGCGGTGCCGGCATCCCAGGTTCTAGTCCCAGTCGGGGCGCTGGATTCTATCCCGGTTGCTCCTCCTCCAGGCCAGCTCTCTGCTGTGGTCCGGGAGTGCAGTGGAGGATGGCCCAAGTGCTTGGGCCCTGCACCCCATGGGAGACCAGGAGAAGCACCTGGCCCCTGGCTTCAGATCAGCGTGGTGTGCCGGCCGCAGCGGCCACTGGGGGGT
This sequence comes from Oryctolagus cuniculus, assembly GCF_964237555.1. Taxonomy (NCBI): domain Eukaryota; kingdom Metazoa; phylum Chordata; class Mammalia; order Lagomorpha; family Leporidae; genus Oryctolagus; species Oryctolagus cuniculus. The sequence continues at coordinate 104,420,898 of NC_091444.1, read as the reverse complement.
GAACCAACGGCAAAGGAAGACCTTTCTCTCTGTCTCTCTCTCACACTGTTCACTCTGCCTGTCAAAAAAAATATATATGAGTTTTATATATGTGTGTGTGTGTGTGTGTGTGTGTGTGTGTGTGTATAGTGAGAGAGAGAGCACGCAAATACTACAAAAATCTTAGCTGACACTTGATGAGTTATCTGAAGTGGGCACACCTATGCACCTATGTAAATCCATCAAGAATGTCACTAGCATCCCACAGTCACCACCCATGCCCTGAATGATGACCACGTTTCTGACACCATAGATATGTTTTCCTTTTTGAATGTCATATATCTGAGTCATGCGTCCTTTGGTGTCTGACTTATTTTGCTTGACAATTTTAAATGTGAGCTTCATCCTTGTTATACACATCAGTAGTTCATTTTGGGGCCGGCGTTGTGGTATGGTGGGTAAACCGACATCCCACATGGGCACTGGTTCATGTCCTGGCTGCTCCACTTCTGAGCCAGCTCTCTGCTAATGGCCTTGGAAAGCAGTGGAGGATGGCCCATGTCCTTGGGCCCCTGCACCCACATGAGAGACCCAGAAGAGCTCCTGGCACCTGGTTTTGGCTTGGCCCAGCTGTGGCCATCTGGGGAGAGATCCAGTAGTTCTCTCTCACTCTCTCACTCTGACTTTCAAGTAAATAAATAAATTTTTAAAAAGAAATAGTTCATTTTTATTTATTTGGCATGAATATATCATGATTTTTTTTCAGTGAGCACACAAAGATTTAACAATTTTTAACATTTTGCCATATTGTCTTTATGTGTGGACATTGTAAGTGTATGTATTCACATCTAAATATGAAACAAAGTATGGTATTTGTCTTTCTGTGTGTGGCTTATTTCACAGTATAATGATCTCCAATTGCATCCATTTTGTTGCAGATGTCAGTGTCTCAGTGTATTGGTTTCGTTACAATAGACGTGGGAAGCTTTGACTACTACTGGTGATGCAGCTATGAACAGTCTCATGCTTATCTTTTATAGCATATGTCTTGCAGCTATGAACAGTCTCATGCTTATCTTTTATAGCATATGTCTTTATACATTTATTTCTGTTGAGTATACCCTTGGGGTGGGGTCGATGGGTCATTCCTAGTAGATACATACTACTCTTTAATCAATATGGTGAGTTTTCTAAAGTGATTGTGTTGAAATAAACTTCTTCCCAATGTTTTTTTTTTTTTGACAGGCAGAGTGGGCAGTGAGAGAGAGAGACAGAGAGAAAGGTCTTCCTTTGCCGTTGGTTCACCCTCCAATGGCCGCCGCGGCTGGTGCGCTGCGGCCGGCGCACCACACCGATCTGATGGCAGGAGCCAGGTGCTTATCCTGGTCTCCCATGGGGTGCAGGGCCCAAGCACTTGGGCCATCCTCCACTGCACTCCCGGGCCACAGCAGAGATCTGGCCTGGAAGAGAGGCAACGGGGACAGAATCCGGTGCCCCGACAGGGACTAGAACCCGGTGTGCCGGCGCCGCAAGGCGGAGGATTAGCCTAGTGAGCCACGGTGCCAGCTATTCCCAACGTATTTGAATGTGAAATAGATGATTGCCAGTGTATAATGCCATTATTTTTCATTTTAACCTATTTGATGTATGGTACTATCTCAACACCTTTTCACATGTTTACTGACTATTTGGGCATCTTTTTCCTCTTTTTTTTTTTTTTTTTTTTTTTTGCTTAGGAGTGTTTATAATTTAATTTTTTTATTTGAGAGGGAGAGAAGGAGAGTGAGTGAATGAGAACTCCATCCACTTATTCACTCCCCAGATGCCCACAACTGCGAGGGGGCTGAAGCTGGAATCTGGGGATTCAACCTCGATCTGTCATGTGGGTGGCAGGAATTCAACTAGTTGAGTCACCATTGCTGCCTCCCAGGGAATGAGTCAGCAGAAAACTGAAATCAGGAACTTGAGCTGGATATCAACCCTGTCCGTGTATCTATCTGTCTACATGTCTACCACCACCATCATCCTCACCTGCCTACCCTATCATCTGTCTGTCATCTGCCTACTCTGTTTATCTGTCTGCTCTATCATCTATCTGTATCTATCATCTGTCTGCCCTATCTATCCATTTGTTGCTTCATTGGTTTATTTTCTTTGAACCAATGCATTGTAGTTTTAATGGTATATGCTATAAATTCTCTAAGTTTGTTCTTTAAAATTATTCTTATTCTTGGAACTTTAAATGAGCATGTAAATTCATGCATACACACACACACACACAACCTCTGGGACTTTAATTAGATTACATTTAATTTGTATATCATCTTGGAAAGAATTGTTACCTTTTCATTATAAAGTCTTCTAAGCCATGAACATTAACTTTGGTTTCTTTATTTTCTCTCACTGATGTGCTGTGATTTTTCTGTTAGAATTCTTGACTGTTTTTGTTAGATTTGTTTCTAAGTTTTTACTGTTTTGGTGTTACTGCAGTTGTATTTGTAAATTTTATTTTCTAATGCTTGTTGTTAGTGTATAAAAAGTTGATAATTCTAATAGTTTGATTCTTTTAAGGATTCTATACACACAGTTTTGTCATTTCTGAACAACAGTATGTTTGTTTCTACCTTTCCAAATTCTCACACCTTCAAGTTGTTTTTCTTCCTGAGTAAATTTGTGAGCCATTCCAGTACAATATAGAATAGAAGTCATGATGTAGAGAGAGAAGACATCCTAGTCCCTGTGTCAGTAGAAGAGCCTTCAAAATATTACCTTTAATTTTGATGGTTGCAGAGGGATTCACTTCTGAAATGCCCACAAGAACTGAGGCTGGGCCTGGCCAAAACCAGGACCCCAGAACTCAATTTGTGCCTCCCACATGGGTGGAAGGAACCCACGTACTTGAGGCATCAACTCCTGCCTCCCAGGATGTGCATTAGCAGGAAACTGGAATTGGAAGTGAAGCTGGGACTTGAACCTGGGCACTACAATGTGGGATGCAGGTATCCCGAGCAGTGTCTTAACCTCTGTGCCCAATGCCTGACCCTAGAGATAATCTTTATCCTATTAAGAAGTTCCCTTCTGGTCCTCATTTGATAAGCTTTTGTCATGAAGAGCTGAATTGCATCATGTACTTTTTCTGCATTGGATGCATGGCTGGGATGACAATATGCTCTTTGTATTTTCTTATTATGGTGAACTATACTGAGTATTTTTTTTTTTTTGACAGGCAGAGTGGACAGTGAGAGAGAGAGACAGAGAGAAAGGTCTTCCTTTGCCGTTGGTTCACCCTCCAATGGCCGCCGTGGCTGGCGCGCTGCGGCCAGCGCACCGCGCTGATCCGATGGCAGGAGCCAGGTACTTCTCCTGGTCTCCCATGGGGTGCAGGACCCAAGCACTTGGGCCATCCTCCACTGCACTCCCTGGCCACAGCAGAGAGCTGGCCTGGAAGAGGGGCAACCGGGACAGAATCCGGTGCCCCGACCGGGACTAGAACCCGGTGTGCCGGCGCCGCAAGGCGGAGGATTAGCCTAGTGAGCCGCGGCGCTGGCCCTATACTGAGTATTTTTCAATGTTCAGCTGACCCTGTATTTCTTGACCAAGCCCAACTTTGTCATGGTAGATTATCATTGTGTAGATAGCCGTATTCATTTTGCTTCAGGCATATGCAGCTTATAAATCATGCATGCTCTTGAGAAAAGTGCTTATGGAAGGTAAGCATCCTTCTGTTTAGGTTTTCTGCTTTCAGATCTTAATCCCTGCAATTTTGCCTGCCCTAGTACCACTGAACTCCAGATTTTGTCTTTTCGGGTCAGTAAGATGGGCATAAACTCTAGGCCACCCCTTGCAAATGACTTGAAAATTTTTAAATGTATATATTGCGTGGAGTAGAGTGCTTACACCAATGAAGTTTTATTTTTTTGACAGGCAGAGTGGACAGTGAGAGAGAGAGACAGAGAGAAAGGTCTTCCTTTGCCATTGGTTCACCCTCCAATGGCCACTGCGGCCAGCACACTGCGGCCGTTGCACTGCGCTGATCCGATGGCAGGAGCCAGGTACTTCTCCTGGTCTCCCATGGGGTGCAGGGCCCAAGCACTTGGGCCATCTTCCACTGCACTCCCGGGCCACAGCAGAGAGCTGGCCTGGAAGAGGAGCAACCGGGACAGAATCCGGCGCCCCGACCGGGACTAGAACCCGGTGTGCCGGCGCCGCAAGGCGGAGGATTAGCCTATTGAGCTGCGGTGCCAGCCACTAATGAAGTTTTCTTCTCAGGATCTTGGTGTCTGAGTCCTGCCTGCTCTAATTGCTCTCTTCAGCTGCCCGAGAATGAGGGTTTTTGTTTTGCTTGTTTTTTTGTTTTTGTTTTGCTTTATACAGGTATTTATGTGAATCTCAGCAGGAAGGTGGGTTTGAAACGGAGGTGTTGGTACAGAAAGGGCTCCGAGGTAGGTGCGTGTGTTTGGAGAGGATGCGCAGGAAGTGGACACTGTTTGCATGCTGCCCCATGTGGCTGTGGAACAGAGGCCTTCCAGCCCGGGAAAACGGCAGTAACTGTGTCTGGTGTGCTCAGAGAGCTTAGGAAGGTGAGAAATTTCCGCAGGGAACAGGAAACCAGTGACAGAATCAAATGGAGAGTCCAGAACACAAGTGCACAGTGACTTGGGGAGCTTTGGGAACGCACAAAGAGTAGGAGAGAAAGTCAAAAGAAGTCTTTTATATTCAGGTTTTAGTGGGCTGAACAAACTCACATGAATCAGGCTACTTATCAGCTTTTAGTCATCTGCTCATTCTCTTTCCCTCTCCAATTAAGTCAAAATTTAGAAGCAAGGGAGTCATGGTTTTATTTTTTCTTGCCCCTGCAAGTCTGTGAACATTGTTTCGGATATTCTAGACATCTAGCGATCGCTTCAAGAAGTGAGCAGATGAAACGCATTGCCTCCCATGACTGTCTCAGTCCCCCCGAAACAAGGACTGCACAGCAGCCTGATCCAAACCTTGCTGTGCTCCAGTCAGAGCCTCCCTCTGTGCCTTACCTGTCACGCTGGGTGCTTCACCTCTCAGAAGACCTGGGAAGAGGCAGGTGCGGGCTTAGGTGGAGAAGGCTAGAGACGGTTTATCTAACACACGCCCCATTCAGCTGACCCGAGCAGCAGGAACTCCTCTCTTAACCAGAAACCTTGAGCTCCTGTGAAAACATGTAACCAGGAGGTGTGCAGAACCATGGGCCTGGAGGCATGCTCTGAAAGCTACTTGGGAAAAAAAGAAAGAGAATCGAGTCCTCCTTCTTACAAGTTACATGCAACATGGCCTGCAGAGAAAGGCAGGCTGTCTCTCTGTTCCTGTCTGATTTGATTTGCTTAGTCAGCAAGAAAGGACAGAGTGGAGGCAGTGACAGTAATTGTTGGAAACACAGAAAAGATTACATTTTCACCCGCCAAGACCAGACTTAGTATTTGAACTCATTCTCCCGGGTTGGTAAGATTCAGATATGTTTTAGTTTCTGTGTTGTGATTTTTTTCCATGTGCCTTCCACAAGTCTTATCACAGAGCTGGACTACTCTGCCTTTAAAAACTGGATAAGAGTTGGGAGAAAGGAAGACTTGGAAAGCACAAGTCAGTCGGATAAGCAGATCTCTCTGGATTGTTAAAGAAGAATCCAATATCAGGATCTGAGTAAGAAGGCAGGGGCCTGCAGAGCCAGAGGAGAAAGATTAGGGCAGGAGTGAGGGAGCAGGCCTTCTCGAAAGTAGGGAGTGTGGGTGCCAGTGCATGGGTTTCAAGGTAAATGCTGCCTTCAGTGTTTAGGGGGCCGGGAGCACATTCCCACCTCAGGACTTAATGTTGAAAGTGAGTAGATGAACCAGGAACTTTGTAATTCAGCATGCTGTTGCAGAGGGCCATTAGCCTGGAAGTAAAAATTATCCTCAGATAGATGTCTGTGCAAGATGTTAAGAACATACAGAGGAGGGCCTACATCGTGACTCAGGGGGTTAAGCAGCCACTTGGGACTCCAGCGTTCCCCATGAATGCCACTCTGAGTCCTGGCTGCTACAATCCAGCTCCCTGCTAACGCACTTGGGAATGCAGCAGCAGATGGCCTGAGTGCTTGGGCCCCTGCACCCACGTGGGAGACCCGGATGACTCCTGGCTTTAGCCTGGCCATTGTGGTCATTTTGGGAGTGAACCAGCAGATGGGAGATCTCTGTCTCCCCTCACTGCCCGTGTCTGCCACTCTGCTGGTCAAGTAAGTAAACCTTAGAAAAAAAGAGAGAGAACCAGTGGAGGAATGGATGGCGTCGTGGTGTCTTCAAAGATTCCAGAAGAGCAGAGAACTTCAGCACCTGCCCGTGGATCGCAGCAGGTCGTGGAGTGAGAGAGGGAGGGTCTCGGGGGCGGGTTAAGAAGTGAGCCTTCTCTGTTCAGAGTTTCACGTGCTCCTGTCCTTTCAGAGGACGTACGAAGGACAGACCCGATCCTGGGTGAGTGCCGCAGGTCACTGGCACGGAACTTTAATAGTGGTGTCGGGCTGAATCACAGAACAGTTAAGATTAGCGAAAAACCAAAAAACACCAACCCTAAAAAGAGTGGTGTATGAGAGGGAGTGAGAAGTGGCTGGCCTGCTTGTGCAAAGATAACAAAGGAATTTCTCCCGCTGATGATGGGGTGGCCCCCACACTGTGGTGGGCATGCCTCTACTGTGCAAGTCAGTCCTTGAGAAAATACATGTTTGTTCATTTGCTCTCCTGGATACCTTCCTTTTGGATGCATTATTTTTTCTTTTTTTTAAATTAATTAATTAATTAATTAATTTTTGACAGGCAGAGTGGACAGTGAGAGAGAGAGACAGAGAGAAAGGTCTTCCTTTTGCCGTTGGTTCACCCTCCAATGGCCGCCGCGGCCAGCGTGCTGTGGCCGGCGCACCGCGCTGATCCGAAGGCAGGAGCCAGGTGCTTCTCCTGGTCTCCCATGGGGTGCAGGGCCCAAGCACTTGGGCCATCTTCCACTGCACTCCCTGGCCACAGCAGAGATCTGGCCTGGAAGAGGGGCAACCGGGACAGAATCCGGCGCCCCGACCGGGACTAGAACCCAGTGTGCCGGCACCGCAGGCGGAGGATTAGCCTGTTGAGCCGCGGCTCCGGCCTGGATGCATTATTTTTTAGTATTTCATCCTTCTACTACTGATTAGCTTCGTGGTTTTTTGTTTGTTTGTTTGTTTTTTATGATTTTTTTTCTTTGTTTGAAAGAGAGTTATAGAAAGAGGTAGCACCAGAGAGACAGAGAGAGAGGTCTTCCATCTTCTGGTTCCCTCCCCAAATTGCTATAAAGGCCAGAGATGGACCGATCTGAAGCCAGGAGCCAAGAGCTTCTTCTAGTTCTTTCATGCAGGTTCAGGGGCCCAAAGACTCTTCTACTGCTTTCCCAGGCCATAGCAGAGAGCTGCTTTGAAGTGGAGCAGCTGAGACTCAAACTGGCACCCATACGGGATGCCGGCACTGCAGGCTGGGGCTTTAACCCACTATGCCACAGCGGCGGCCCCCGTAGTTATTTATTTACCATTCCTCTAGATGTTTCCATCGACATTACAATATCCATCATTGACTTATCCAAATCAAGTATAAACTTTGTCCGCAGACGGACACTAACACACAGTTACTTTCTTTACTAATTTACATTGTGGTGTCTTTGAGGTAACATTGCTGTGAGTGAGCTGCACTGTCGGTGCTCGTCTCTATTTACGGACCTCTCACTTCCTCTGGGTCTCTTCACCTCTTCCCCTCTGCCCACTGCATTTGGAGTCCTTTTCCTGCGCCTGCAGAATTGCTCACCGCCTTTCCTTGAGTGCTGCGCTCCTGCTGCTGAGCTCTTGGTCTTTGCTGCTCTGACCGTGTTTATTGCGATTCCTTTAGGAGGGGTACAGCTGGCTGAGCTGGCACTGACCCTCTTCGGGCGTTTGGAAGACATCTGCCACTGTCTCCTGGCTTCTGTCCTGTCTGCTGGAGGTCACCTGTCCGTCTTGCTGTGGCTGCTTTGATAATGTTTCTTCCTTGGCTTGTTTCTAAGATGATTGTCTTCGTAGTTCATGTTTATCTGCTCTTCTATTCTATGGATAATTGTGGTTTTCTTGATTTTTAATCTTATTTGGGGTTGATAGTACCACCTAAACCTGTCATTTCACGTCTCTTCTCAGAATGTCTGGTCAGGATTCACTGCTTTCAGATTTCAGACAGCTGGAACCGCTTCATTGTGTGTGGCAATAAATTCAACATCGATGTGGCAATATTTTTTGTGTTGTGTTGGAGGCTGAAAAACACATTAAATAATTATGTTATTTTTAAATTATGTTTAAATAAAATTATGTATATTTATGTTTACCATGTGATATTGTGATATATGTGTACCAAGGGCTAAATAGAGCTAATTAGCATATTTATTACCTTACATATTTATCACTTTTTAGTGAGAACACTGAAAATATAAGTATTATCAGCTTCAAATATATAATTTTTTAAAAAGATTTTATTTATTTATTTGAGAGGTAGAGTTACAGATGGTGAGAGGGAAAGACAGAGAGAAAGGTCTTCCTTCCATTGGTTCACTCTCCAAATGGCCACAACAGCCGGAGCTGAGCCAATCTAAAGCCAGGAACCAGGTGCTTCTTCCCGGTCTCCCAGGTGGGTGCAGGGGCCCAAGGACTTGGTCTGTTTTCCACTGCTTTGCCAGGCCACAGCAGAGAGCTAGATTGGAAGAGGAGCAGCCGGGACTAGTACCGGAGCCCATATGGGATGCGGCACTGCAGGCAGGTGGAGGATTAACCCACTGCACCACAGCGCCGGCCCTAATATTTTGTTATAAACTGTGGTCTCCATGTTGTAAGATAGCTCTCTACACTAATATATCTTAAGTTTTTTTAAATAGTGTATTGAAACTCAGACCCGCTCTGCTTTATGATTTGATTCACTCGTGGATAAAACATCCTGAATAGATTGTATTAAAGAGTAGATGTCTAAACAGGATGCACTGACCCCATCATGAAACAGAAATGCCAGTTTTCTTCACTTAATATATCCAAGTAACGCAGCTTCCTTTTCTGAAGTGAACACCATCGCTGTGCTTGGTTTGTGGCGGGTTGGCCCTCAGTACCCACGTCTCAGCTCCAGCTGCTGTAACAGACGTCTGTAGGCCTGGGGGCTTGGAAACAGCCGAGGTTCATTTTCCCACAGTCCTAGAGGCTGGGAAGGCCGAGATGCACGTCCTGGCAGTGTCTGTGTCTGGCAAGGATTTGCTTTCTGTCCGTAGATGGCGGCTGCTTGCCCTGTCTTCTTGTCGTGGAAGGAGCAAGGCCACTTTCTGGGGTCCCTTTTGTAGAGGCTCCATCCTTATGGCCTCTGAAAGGCTCCACCCACTGATACAACACCTTTTGGGCTGGGTTTTAACATATGAATTCGAGGGACACAGACATTCAGACCATACTGATCTATTTGCCAAGGAACCAAGAACAGAGTCCCTAATCCATCTGTCCTGGACCAGCGCAGCAGAGCATCGAAGCTGTCCCCCCCCCCCCCCGGGGGTCCTGTCAGGCAACATTCTGCAAGCAGAGACCAAAGAACCCTCCTCCCGGCTGGCCAGTGGGGGCTCGCCGCCCTCCTCTGATGGACACCTTTCCCTGGCCAGTGGGGGCTCGCTGCCCTCCTCTGATGGACACCTTTCCCTGGCCAGTGGGGGCTCGCTGCCCTCCTCTGATGGACACCTTTCTCTGGCCAGTGGGGGCTCGCCGCCCTCCTCTGATGGACACCTTTCTCTGGCCAGTGGGGGCTCGCCGCCCTCCTCTGGTGGACACCTGTCTCTGGCCAGTGGGGGCTCGCCGCCCTCCTCTGATGGACACCTTTCTCTGGCCCTCTTTCTGTGTACAGCAAGGCTCTCCACAAGCTCTGTGGCTTCTTCTACAGATCAAAAGTTAATGAAGTCTCTGCAGGACTTTGATCTCTTCTGAAATGTAGCAACAAGGGGACCCCACGGCGCTCAGAAATCCAAATCTGGAGAATGTCTGTATCCCTATTAATCCTGTAGTGGCGCCAGTTGTATTTTGATGAATAAATTTAAACATAAAACAGATGAATGGTAAGATAGTGCAATAGAAGGAAGTAAAGGGTTTGCTGATTAAGCACACACATTCACTCTGTTTTCATCGCCCTGGTAATTTATGCTCATTAATAATGTGAGTGTACCAGTGACATTAAATCTGCTTGATTTCTCTCTTTTTTTTCTTTTTGAGGTTCTTATTGTCAGTTTTTCTGTTATGAAAATTGAAACTTGCTGCCTAATATTTTCTTCATGAAACACCAGTTTCATGAGAGTACTTCAAAATAATTCATGACAAGTGCAAATAAAAGGGAAGTTATTTAGTGAAAGCCATGCATAGTTTTTTAATAATAGGCATTTTTCTTGGACCTTCTGAAGACTTCTGTGTGCATGGAGTAAAAAATATTTTTACACCAAAATAAAGTTTTCCTTAATCCATTTTCCATGAACTTTTTGAAGTACCCTTGTGGAAGATAAGGATTCTCCTCATTTTACAGGTAGGGAAACCAAGATAGAAATAGCTCAGATTCCTGTTTCTGGCGAGGAATATGTGTCACAATCCATTTTAGCAATACTGGAGGATTAGGCAGCAAAGTGTTTGAGGTGGAGGCAAGGGACAGGGTCTCCAGAAAGTGTTGGCCCACAGTCCCTGCGGGCAGCGTGTGCTGTGTCTACACCACCTGAGCAGAAGCCACCGTGCCCTGTCAGAGTGTGTACCTTAAACAGCGTCTGCCATGGCCAGCGTCTGCCATGAGTCCCTGCCCTCTGCTGGGCTTTGCCCGTGGCGTCTGTGGCTTCTGGCTGCCAGTCGGCTCAGCTCCAGATGTTGCAGCCATTTAGGGAGTCAGTCAGAGGAGGGGAGAGCCGTCTTTCTCTCTCTGCCTTTCAAGCAAACAAATTTTAAAAGAATAGAATTAGGAAATATAAAGTTGGCCAGTGGGCCTCTGCAATCCCCTTTTCCCAGGTAAAGTGAAGATTAAGCAGCTGCCTGCCTGCCTACAGTGAGTCCTCGGGGCCAGTTCTGGAAGGCCTGCAGAGGCCTGTCACGGATGCTCCCCTTTCTGTACCTAACACACGGTGGCTTCCCCGTCCTGTAACTTGAAATGTGCTGATGGGGAAAATGTATTAGATCAGGGAAGAGGGGCTTTTTGCAGACATTAGAGACTCATTATTTGTGAATTCCAGGGAAGAGTTCAGTTTCTATTTCCTTGGCAATGTGGCACATGCAGGTTTTTGGAGAATGAACTAGCGGATGGAAGTTCTCTCTCTGCCTCCGTCTCTTTCAATTTATCTGTGGCTCTTGCCTTTCTAATAAGATAGAAATGAATAAACATTAAATATAGCATCCGGGGGACTGGCGCCCTCCGCCTGCAGCACCGGCATCCCATATAGGCGCCAGGTTCTAGTCCCGGTTGCTCCTCTTCCAGCCCAGCTCTCTGCGGTGGCCCGGGAGTGCAGTGGAGGATGGCCCAAGTGCTTGGGCCCCTGCACCCCATGGGAGACCAGGAGGAAGCTCCTGGTTCCTGGCTTCGGATCTGCATAGCTGTGGCCATAGTGGCCATTTTGGGGGTGAACCAATGGAAGGGAGACCTTTCTCTCTGTCTTTCTCTCACTGTCTAACTCTATCTGTGAAAAAAAATTAAAAATAAATAAGTAAATAAATATGACATCCCTGGGGGTGAGCTGCTGACCGAGGCCACACATGGCTGCACACACACATCCCATTTAATAATAGGGGTCCTTTCCAGTAAGTTACTCCAAGAAAGAATTCTGAAGTATATGAAGTTTCTATAAAGCTCTCATGTTTCAAAGTGCTCTCGTAGTTATTTTGAACAAAGGAGTATTATTCTGGGAATTCGAAACAACTGGGTACTGATTCCTTCAGTTCTGGTTTTCAGAGTTGTTAACATCATCTAACTGTAGGCAAGATACCTTAAACAGAGGTGTGGGGAGACAGCACTGCAGAATTGTAAGCGTCCATTTTCAGCACGTATTTTTCTATTTTTTTGTACATCTGGGAAAAATCATAAGTCCAAAAATGTTTTTGAGAGGGGTGGACATGGTGGTGCATGGTGAGTTAGGTGGCTTCAGAGGCCCTATCACATATTGGAGTGCGGTTCATCCCAAAGCCAGGAGCCAGAACTACCATCCAGGTCTCCCCTGTGGGAGGCAGGGACCCAGGCACTGCTGTCTCCAGGGTCTGCATCAGTAGGAAGCTGGAGTGTGGAGTTGGAGCCAGAGTCTGTGAACACAGCATGCAGGTATATTAACTGCTCGGCTAAGCGTCAGCTCCGAGAAGATGTTCTAAAGACATGAGCTCGTCCTAGCATTTTAATTTCCTGCACTTGAGTGTATCATTCATTCCTTAGCTCATTCCAAATTATCTGGTTGCTATTAATTACCAGCCCACTTGACTATAAAAAATGATTTAAAGTCAGTATCCTAAGGGTTATAATAAAAATACAACTAAAATGCAAAGAGAAGAGTAGTCCGCTCCCTCCAGGTGGGATTGGGAGTCGTTGCAGGAGAGGTGGCACCTGTACAGGCTGTGCGCCCAAGCAGCCGTCTGTCTACAGAGAAGGGTGGGTGCCCCAGCTGTGCTCCCCCTCTCCTCACCACAGGATGTGCCCTTGAAGGGAGGGCATTCTTAGCATTCAGCTTAAAACTCGGTTTTCTTTGTTTCCAGTAGGGTAGCTAACATTTGAAATAAAATGTGACCCCATTTGTAAGGGTCGACAAAGACTGAGGGTAGGAGGGTTGGGAGGGTTAGGCCAGTCTGTGTGGCAGCTGAGACAGAAGGCAGAGGCAGAGGGTGGTGGTGTGGCTGGGCAACAACAATCTTCATATTTGACTGTTGGTGGGGGCTGGGAGTGTGGGGTGGTGGTGGCGGTGCCTGTCTGGGGATTTAGGATGAAATATCAACATCAGACAATTCAGGAGATGAGGAATTTGTGGGAGCATCTCAGCCTTCCTGAATGTCACCAAATGCCAGGTGGTTACTGTCTCCTTGCATTTGGAATCTCATTTCTTCATTCGAATCAGGTGAGGACTTGCTTATTTGAAGGATAACACCCAGGTCTGGAGCATCCATGGGACTGCGTCAGTATTGTGGTTCTTAATGGTTTGTAGGAGCCAAACCCCAGAGCTGCACCCTGGAGAGGGGTTCCAGGGCCGTGCTCTAGTACCATGGCCAGCGTTTGTTCTGATTGCTTGATGTCCGTGCTGTACTGGTCAGTAACTGTTCTGAGTGTCACGAATGATAGCACAGGGAGAAGTTAAGCACTCCAGTTTAGTTAATGAAAACAAACACAGCCAGCTCCACAGCAAGCCCAGCAATGGCCTGCAGCTGAGCAAGGCGCGTCCTGAATTGTCTCAGGTAAGAGGGAGTGCGTTGGGTAGCAATGAAAAATAAGCAGAGGGAGACATTCGTGCAGCCTTGAAGCATATTCCTTGGCATTTAATATTGCTTTAAAATGTCTCACTTCTAGAACCTTGTAGAGTATAAGCTTTGTGTATTCTTAAGTTAATATTAATGAGTCCACAGTATTAATAGTTAAAAGCAAATATGGTTTAGCCGATTGGCTGCGTCTGTCATTGCAACCGTTGATGCTTGTGTGAATATCCAAGGCTCAAGTCACATAAGCCTACCCTATTAGCAAGTCACATAAGCCTATCCTATTAGCTGTACTTGGGGCAGGTTAAAGGCAGGTTCTAGGGATCTCTTCAGTGTCAAAGGAGATAAAGCCAACACCTGATATCATTTTGAGAGTATTACAATGTACTGAATTTCCTTTTGTTCATGTCTGATGCATCTGACCCATGTTTTAGATATTTGTAGAACCAGAATATGCACTGAACAGTATGTCATTTTCCTAATTCTTCCTAAAGTGTCTCAGTATTGAACGTGGTCATTACAAAGTTATAATGGAATTGAAGATGCTAAGAGAAATACTTGAAGAAATATAGACCAGAGGCGACATACAGTGCTGGGAAGGGGTTAAGAGTCTGACGTGGGTCTTTCTAAGCCACTGTTCTACAGCTGTGCTTGTATGTCTCGGCATCCTTGGTATTATAGTTCCGCCGTGACAATGCTGTCCCTTCCACAGTTACACAGCCTTGTTAGAATTCTGGAAGAGCAGTCGTGACTATAAATATCAACAATTGAGGGGAAACAGATTTCTGCTGTTGGGTACTTTATTCTCCAGTGCAATTCAATTTTTTATTTAATAGTTAATTTTTGTAGTATTGAAGCCTATTGTTTAACATTCTGTAGCCTTTGAAATTTAAAAAGTGCTTTGCAACAGTTACCTCTTACACCTCAATTTTGTGAAGGGGATTTAGCTTACTTAGAACTGTTGAATCCAGCAGAAAACAGAAGCCAAGTTTTAAATCACTAGAAGTTTCCATGAATGGCTTTTTTTAAATAGTCGAAGTTGGGACCATAGCCTCAAAGTTAAATGTAAGATGTAGAGCTCTGCTTGAATGCCACTGCTGTGCTCGCTGTATCTTATTGTAGGATTGGGGCAGGCGAGGCTCCTGACCACCTCGAGTAAGTCACAGATTCTGCAGAAAGGCTGAAAATTGTGAAAACGGTGATTTACCAGTGTTCCCTTCATGTTTGAAAGTATACGGAGTAATACATTGAAATTCAACAGGAAAGTCTCTGCTTTGTGAAACAGGCGAATATCTTGCCCCAGCTGTCACAGTGACCAAGGCTCTATTCTAGGAAACTAGGTTTGTTTTTTATGTAAATAAGCTGTATTTTCCTTCAACTTCTTTTTGTCTCTTTCTAAATCTTTTATATATCTAGACAAACGTTTCTATCTGAGGGGCAGAGACTTGCATCTGCTAGTTCACACCCCAAACGCCCACAACGGCCCCCAGCTGGGCCCAAGGCCAGGAACTGAGAACTCCGTTCCCCCTTGCATGAGGCAGGAGCCCAAGCACTTGAGCCACACTGTGGCTTCTCAGGGTCTGCATCAGCAGGAGGCTGAGTCAGGAGCTGACACGGGGATTGGACCCCGGCGCTCCAAAGTGGCCAGCGGGCATTCCACCTAGCGTCCTAACTGCTAGACCAAATGCCTGCCCGCCTGCCTGCCTCTGTTTCCTTTCAGTGGAGCTGTAAGAGCTCTTGTTTGCTCTGGATAAAATTCCCTTGTCATCTAGGGATGACGAATATTTGCTCACATTCTGTGAACCTTCACTTTCTTTATATTTTCTGAAGCACAAAAATTTTTAATTTCGACAGTCTAAAATATTCATTTTTGGTTGTCCAATTTGGACTTTTTTTCCAAATTCGATATCATGAAGATTGATCCTTACATTTTCTTCTAGGATGTTTATAGTTTTATTTCTTATGTTTAGGGCTTCAGTTCATTTTGAGTTCATTTTTGTATATGATATGACATGTGAGTAAAACTTCATTCTCTTACATAAAATTATTCAGTGTCATAGCACCATTTGTTGAAGTGACTGTCTTTCTCTCATTGAATTATTTTGGAACCTTAGTCAAACATCAGTCGTAAGGGTTTGTGTTTTACTCTCAATTCTGTGCCATCGATCAGTGTGTCTTTTCATTTGCTCTCACAACACTACCTCGATTACTACAGTCTTGTAATAAGGGTACAAGTTGAGAAGTAGGAGCTTTTCAGTGCTGCCCTTCTTTTTCAATATGGTTTTAACTATTCTGGGTCACTTGCATTTCCCTACAAATTTTAGGATTAACTGGTTAGTTCTTCAGAAAACATAGCTGGACTTTTGATAAATTATATATATGAAGATTTATATATTATAGTATATAATATATATTTACAACTGTGACTTTTCCTTTAATACTAACGTACCTGTCAATTGTAGTTGACTTTCCCACTCACAGGTACCAGAAATGCTAAGAAGATAGCTTCTTTTCTTAAAATTCGTATTTTCCGTCCACAAGTAATCTTGTAGGGGTCAGAATTACCTTTCCAGTAGTAGATAAGGGAAAGCCTGCTAAAGCTCTGGTATTTGAAAGAGCATGGGCAGACTTTGAATGTGTTCTCATTTAGGGATTATGACATAGGGCCTGCAGAAAGGTTTAGAAGTAGCATTTTTACAGAACTAGGTATTCATAAACTACTGGAAAAATTCTTGTACATTAAATATCTAACATTTTTCTTGTTAAAAATGTGTTGTTTTTGGTGGCTTGATAGTGGATGGAGGGCATTCATGCATCTGGATATTTTCTGTAGAATAACAAAAAAACTGTTTAAAAAAAACCTCTTGCATATATTTCAGCTGAGAATGGTAGCAATTATATCAATTAAAATGATTTTCTTTGCAAGTAATAAGTGATATTTTAGCTTCTCCTTCTAATAAGAGAAAAACTTACTGTCATTTGGGAATAGAGCATTTAGCTTTGATTTAGCGTTTAATAGGCTGTGTAGCTCCTGCCTTTTGGTTTAGTCCCATGCCTTTTATTCTTTAGCTGATTTGCTAATTACTATTGAAAAACATTCCACCATTTCACTGGGGAGATGCAAATGTATATTCGGATTCTAAATTCTTGAGAGGCAGCCAAGTACTTGGTGCATACAAACATTCTGCATTTATATGATTTTTGTAGAATGACTTTTAATGTCCTGAGGGTTTCTCCTTAAATATCAGCACACAGACGCCATTTCTATCAGCAAAAGTGGGATAAAATGGTTTGATTCTTTCAACTAACTGATAATAAAAATACGATTTCTTTTAAAATTAATTTTTAAAAAAAATTTTAAAAATGTATTTGAAAGGCAGAGACCAAGACAGAAAGAGCTCTTCCACTCACTGGTTCACTCCCCAGATGCCTGCAGTAGTCAAGCTGGGAATTGTCTGGGTCTCCGATGTGGGTAGCAGGGACCCACACCTGCTGAGTGTGCATCTCAAGAAGCTAGAATTGGGAGCAGAAGCAGGACTTAAACCCAGATACTACAATATGGGTTCTAGTCCCAGTTGCTCCTCTTCCAGTCCAGCTCTCTGCTGTGGCCTGGGAGTGCAGCGGAGGATGGCCCAAGTGCTTGGGCCCTGCACCTGCGTGGGAGACCAGGAGGAAGCACCTTTAAAGATTTGTTTATTTATCTGAAAAGCAGGATTACAGAGAGGAGAGGAGTGACAAAGAGACAGAGATCTTCCATCCACTGGTTCACTCTCCAGATGGCTACAATGGTCGGGGCTGAACCAGGCCAAAGCCAGGAGCCTGGGATTCAATCCAGATCCTCCCCCGAAACACACACACACACATGGGGGGCAGGGACCCACACCATTATCCACTGCATTCCCGGGAGCATTAGCTGGTAGCAGGATCAGAAGTACAGCAGCTAGGACTCGAACCTGCACTCACGCAGTGTGCTGGCATAGCAGGCAGTGCCTTCAGCTACCGCACCACTCTGCCTGCCCCAAGTTTGTGGTTTAATGGAGGACAATGTTTTGTTTCTAAAAAGCGTTGAACACATTAAGAATCTGTGTTTAGCCTCTGGGGTTACTTCTGTAGGGGTCTGGAGAGTCAGCCCTACTGACTGAGACGCAAGGCTGACATTCTTGCAAGTCAGTTCAGCCCCCACAAAGCATCCTGCTGAGTCAGGGTGGCAGGCGCAGACTCGGGGTGTGTCTGTGCCGCATGCTGAGGTGTCTGCCTCAAGGCCTGTTTTGCTGAGAGCAGGCTCCCCTGACTGTCACAGGGGCTCCCCTGACTGTCACAGGGGCACCCCAGACATTAATGAGAGAGCAGTTTCTTTCTCGATTCAAACTGTATCACAGAAGAATTTTCGTCCTCCACTCCACTGCCACCCCCAGCCGTTAGGCCTCTTCAGCCAGGTTTTGGCAGCTGCTGAATCCTAGAGATGAGTTGCAGCCCCTTTTCTCCCTGGTGAATCCTGCGCTATTTGCTATTCGTGGGTTTGTTTCCCTGGAAGATGCATGGGTGAAATATGTGGGTGATGCTTGCCTACCCTGGCCTGGAGGCCTTTCTGATGGAGCATTTCCCTTTTGCTTTATAAACTTGCAGATATTTGGGGGGGGGGGGCGGATCACGAGATGTTAATTGAATTGATCTGTTTCAGTGCAAAGCCCCCCAAACCCCTTTCCCCATGAGCAGATCCAACATTTTATGGTCTTTCTTCACAAATTATAATGAAGGAACAAGAAATAAATCAACGAAAGGTGCTCTTTTTTTAAAATCTCCGATAGTCAGTCGTTCATCGTGCCAGTGTCAGACTCTGCATCTCAGTGCCTCGGTGCCTCGGAGGTGCTGCCTTCTGTCTCTCCAACAAGCTCAGGACGTTCAGGACAGAGGGGAGATTCCCGCAGTTAGTTAGGTGAGCACAGAAGCACACGCTGCGCTTCCATGGAAACGCCTTGTTCCCAGCTGGCGCCCGTTCCATTCAGAGCAACTGTCAGCAAGCCGGCCTCCAGAGTCGCCTTGGACAGAGGGGCTCCGCTTTTCAGGAAATGCAGCAGCGGCACTCCACTGGCACACCCCAGATGGAGATTGGCTTTCTAGAACTCTGCATTGGAAAGGGAGAGATCCCTCCCTCCCTCCCTCCCTCCCATCCATCCATCCATCCATCTTTCCATCCTTCCTTCCTTTTTTAGAAGAGCTATATTTGTTAAATAAATGATTTATTTATTTTCATTTTATTTGAAAGAGAGGCAGAGACAGAGAAATTTTTTCCATCCATTAGTTTCACTCCCCAGCTACTTGAAACAGCTGGGACTGGTCCAGGCCAGAGCCAGGAGCCTGGAATTCAATCCAAGTTTCCAAGATGGGTGGCAGAGACCCAAGTACTCAAGCCAACATCTGCTGCCTTCCCAGGGTGTACATTTTCAGGAAGCTGGGTGAGAAATGGAGCCAGAACTCAAGCCATGCACTCTGATGTGGCGTGTGGGTATCCCAAATGGCATCTTAACCACTGCACCAAACACTCAGCCTCAGAGGTTTATTTATAAAAGTTGTAGCAGGCATGGGGCTTACTTAATTGTACTTCATAAAACATATTTCATCTATATGTCTTAAAATTAATAACCTCCACGTAGTTGAAGATTACTGATCAAGAAAACGGATTCATCTGGAATATTTCCAAAAACCAAGAAGAATACAAGAATTTAAACTTTTAGAGCACTCAAAGTTGATTCCAAAGGGATCTGACATTGGCTTCCACCCCTTGCTTTTGGAACACAGTACTGCGGTGTTCCCATGTTTCCTAGAGAGCAGCTGTTACTGTCTTCTGACCGGCGCAGTATCCGAGAATCCTGACTCTCCTGGTTTCCAGCTGTGTGCCTTTGAGCACGTCGCTTTCCTAGCCTGTGCTTCAGTCTTCTCGTCTTAAAATGGAGACAGTAAGAGAGTGAATGTAGAACTGAGTTAATATTGTGCAGCATTTGGAACAGTGCCTGGCGTGCAGTGGATACTCAGAGCACATTGACCACTGGCTGCGTTCCTCACTGTTAATCTGGCCCGCTTGGAGATGAGTTTCCAGGGACACAGGCAATCCTAGCTCTCATTTAGAAGGGGGAATAGAGGTAAGACCATGTTTCAGGTGGTGGCTCCCAGCGAAGAGGGCAGGAACGTGGGAAGTAAGCCCAGGAACTCAGACAGCACAGCCATCTGGAGTGTTCAGCCTGTGAGAAGGCAGCTGTAGCCCTTCAGTGGCTGCACGGGGCGCTTGTGTCTTTCTGCTCAGTTCAGCATCTCTTGTGTGACGCCGTGGTTCCGACTCAGAAGAAAACGTGAGACTCTAGTCATGGTGGGCAGTCTAGAGAAGCCAGGCAGTGCTTTCCATTTTAGAAAGAGTCCAAAACAAAATTTAAAAAAAAAAAAGAAGAAACAAGAAGAAAGACATTTGAAGGCCCTTTTCTGGAAAATTTTGAATTCAATTTTTATTAATTCTGCATCTTTTTTTGTACCTCCTCTTTTCAGTCCAAATTAGTTTTTCTTTAGGGTTATATAAAAATATAATTCTCACACACATAAATGTGACTCTTAGGTATATAAGTGTGATTTTGTGGCACATCTAGCTTTTCCTGTTAAAGGGTAAAGGATAATTCCCTTCCCAAATGTGTACAGTGGTGGCCAGGACTAAAGTTAGGAACATAATTCAGACCTCACGTGGTGGCAGGAACCCAGTTACTTGGGCCATCACTGTGTCTTCCCCTGGTCCGCATTAGCAGGAAGCTGGAGTCAGTAGCTGGAACCGGAGCTGGGGCCACCACGAGAGCCTGGAATCAAACCCAGATACTCCAGTGTGGTGTGCAGGCATCTTAACCACTAGGCTAAATGCCCTCTGTGCGGCTGGCCAGGCTTGGCTGTGTGTGCCATTGTGTTTCCCAGCAGTGGGCTGGCACACACGAGGTGAATTTCACCGCATGCTGAATTGATGTGATCTGTCATGTTTATGCACATATCTTTGAGGATGAAAATACCATTCTGCTCCAAACTCTTCTTAAAACAAATTTAATTGTGGATTAAAAAATATAAAATGTAGCCATCTTAATTTGGCTTATCAAGTGCTAAATCAATTTAGTTAACAATGCCACTCAGTAGTGTTAACTGTATTTACATGACTGTGCAACAGATCTCTAGAAATTCCTGGTCTTGCAAAATTGAGACTCTATACCTCATGGAGTAAATTCCCATTTCCCCGCACCCTCACCCCTGGCAACCAATACTTTGCTTTCTTTTCTATGGATTTAATGACTTTAAATGTCACTTCTAAGTGGAATCATACTGTATTTGTTTTTGTGACTGGCTTATTTCACTTGGTGTAGTGTTTTCAAGGCTCAATCATGTTTTAGAATATTATAGGATTTCCTTATTTTTAAGTATGAATAATAGTCGGATATCATATTTTGTTAACTGGCTATCGATGGCCATTTGGAATACTCTTGGCTACTTAGAATAGTGCAACTCTGAACTTGAGTTCAGATGTATATTTTTGAGAGCCTGATTTTAATTCTTGTGAAATCATACTTTAATTTTTGTGGGATAATGTGATAATTCTGTTTTTTACTTTTAAAGAAACTTCCATACTGCTCTCCACAGTAGTTGTATCATTTTTTATGTTACCACCAGGAGTGTACAAGGAATCCAGTTTCTTCATATCCTCATAAACATTGGGTAGTTGTTTTTTTTTTTCCTTGATAATAGCTATTCTAATAGTTGTAGGGTGACACCTCATTGTGGTTTTGAATTTTCATTTCTCTAATGATTAGGAATGTTGACTATCTTTTCATCTTCCCATTAGCCACTTGTATATCTTCTTTGGACAAATCTCTGTTCAAGTCCTTTGCCCGTTTTAAAATTGGATTGTTTGTGTTATTTTTGTCATTGAGTTGTGGAAGTTCTTTATGTACTCTGGATCTTGGTCCCTTATCAGATACAAGGTTTGCAAATGTTTTATCCTGCTCTGTATGCTGCGTCTTCATTCTGTTGAGTGTTTTCATTGACACGTGGTTTGTAAGTTGGATGTAGTCCCATTAGTCTATTTTGGGTTTTGTTGGCTGTGGTTTTGCTGTCATGTCCCAGAAATCATCCCCAAATCCCGTGTCATGAAGATTTCCACATATTATTCTTCTAGGATTTTCATTGTTCTAGCTGTTATGCTTAGGTTGAATCACACTGAATAAAGTTTTGTGTACAGTGTTAGGCCAGCTTCATTCGACGGATGTGGATATCCATTTTTCCCAACATCATTTCCTAAGGAAACTGTTTTGTTGCCACTGAGTGGTCTTGGCACCTTTGTTGAAGATCAGTTGACCATTACAATTAAGGGTTTATTTCTGGGCTTTCTGTCTTATTCCAGTAGTCTAGATTTTATATCTCTCTATCTCTCAATCTATCTATCTTTATGCCAGTGCCACCCTGTTTGGATTCTTGTAGCTTCTGACTATGTTCTGAAATGAGGAATTATGATGTCTCCCACTTCGTTCAAGGTTGTTTTGGTTATTCAGCATCCTTCAGATTCCATAAAATTTTTTTGATTTACTTTTTGTGTTTTTTTTTTAAAGATTTATTTTATTAATTTGAAAGGCAGAATTACAAAGACAGGGAGAGAAAGAGAGGAGAGAGAGGTCATGGATCTGCTGGTTCACTCCCCAAATGGCTGTAACAGCTAGGGCTGGACCAGACTGATGCCAGGAGTCAGGAGCTTCTTCTGTGTTTCCCACTTGGGTGTAGGGGCCCACACACTTGGGCCATCTTCGGCTGCTTTCCCAGGTGCATTATCAGGGAGCGAGATCAAAAGTAGAGCAGCTGGGACTTGAACCGTATGGGATTCTAGCATCTCAGGCGGCAGCTTTACCCCCCTGCGTCATTATAATGGCCCCTGGATTTTCTTTTTATTTTCTGGAAAAAGTTCTTGGAACTTTGACAGGGATTGTGTTGAATCTGTGGGTTGCTCTGAAAAATATGAATATTTTTACAAGGTTAAGTCATTTAATCCAGTGTTCCAATGACACTGGGTACTGTTAAACTTCTTTGTACCTTCTTTGATTTCTTTCAGCAATGTTTTATACTTTTCAGTGTGTAATTCTTCCCCCTCTTTCATTGATTTTATTCCTGTTTTATTACTTTTGATATTAAGAATGAGGTTGTTTTTTAAAATTTCCTTTCAGATTGTTCATTGTAAGTATATAGAAACACTGACAATTTTGGGATGTCAGTTTTGTATCCTGCCAATTTTCTGGGTATGTGCTTAGTCAGTTTTGTGCATGGATTTTTAAGGGTTTCTACATATAAGATCATATCATCTGTGGACAGAGATAATTTTACTTTCTCTTTTCCTTTTTGAATGGCTTTTAATTGTTGATTTTGACTAATTGCCCTGGCTAAGACTTCCCAAACTGTGTTGAATAGACATGATAATGGGCATTCTTACTTTGTACCTAAATTTAGAGGAAAAACTTTCAGTTTTTCATGATTGAGTGTGATATTAGTTGTGGATTTTTTATATATTGCCTTTAATTTTTTTCTGTTCCTATTTCATTGGGAAGTCTTGTCATTTAAGAGTGTTGAATTTGCCAAGTGCCTTTTCTACATCTCTTGAGATGATTGTGTGGCTTTGGTAATTCATGCTGTTGATGTGGTGTGCTACACTGATTTTTTTTCATGTTGAGCCATCCTTGTGTTTCAGGAATAAATCCAGCTTGTTTGTGGTCCCATCCTTTCAATGTGCTATTGAATTTGGTTTGCTGGTTTTATCGTGGGTTTTTAGGAACTCTATTTAGAAAATCTCTGCTCGTGGCTGGGGCACGCAGTACTGGGAGCAGCTGCTTCACTCCCAGGGGACCGAAACTCTTCATATGAAAAACTCAGTGTATGGAGGAAGATGAAGGCCTGTTCCCTTTGATTTATATGAAGCAGGAAAGTTGTGACTTCAATATATGACATTAATATCTTGAGTACCTGCAGCAGATGTCTTAAATTAATATTGGAGTAAAAATCAGAATCCTTTCTCACCTTTCTTCTGTGTTAAGAGGGTATCTGTTTATATATTGAATTCCTTAGGAGAAAATAAAATTGTAAAAATCAGTTTCTCAGTCCAAGTAGGCTAAATGTTACTTCAGTAGTCATTATACATACAAGTATTTAAGGAAAAACTAGACTCAAAGCTAGTGTTATAATCTTGAGAATGTAGAACTTTGCTTGGGAGGTAAGAGAAATTGAGTAGCTAGGGAATGGCGGTGGTAGATGGAGGAGGTTGGCTACTTGATAGAAGAGTAAGCAAACGTAGCTTGCGTACTCCAACGCGAACTGTTGCACATTGGGTTCCACATAAGCCCCTTCGTCATGGATGCAGGGTGTAGCAGATAATATGCTTTCATTGATTCTGAATGCAAGAATTTCATTTTCGGGGTCAATACTGTGGCACAATGGGTTAAACCACTGCCCATAGCCCCGGCATCCCATATGGGCACCTGCTCAAGACCCAGCTGTGCCACTTCTGATCCAGCTTCCTACTAATGGCCTGGGAAAGCAGCAGAAGATGACCCAAGTTCTTGAGCCCCTGAACCCATATTAGAGACCCAGATGAACCTCCTGTCTCTTGGCTGTAGCCTGGCCCAGCCCTGGTTAATGCAGCCATTTGGGGAGTGAACCAGCACAAAGAAGTTTCTCTCTCTCTCTCTAATTCTGTCTCTCCCTCCCCTTCTCTCTTTCTAGCTCTTCTTTTCCAATAAATAAATCTTTTTTCCAACTTTTATTTAATAAATATAAATTTCCAAAGTACAACTTCTGAATTTTAACGGCTTTCCCCCCCATACCCTCCTCCCACCTGAAACCATCCCATCTCCCACTCCTTCTCCCATCCCATTCTTTATCAAGATTCATTTTTAATTATCTTTATATACAGAAGATCAACTTAGTATGTACTAAGCAAAGATTTCAGCAGTTTGCACTCACACAGACACAAAGTATAAAGTACTGTTTGAGTAGTAGTTTTACCATTAATTCACATAGTACAACACATTAAGGACAGAGATCCTACATGGGGAGAAGGTGCACAGTGACTCCCATTGTTGATTGAACAATTGACACTCTTTATGACGTCCGTAATCACATGAGGCTCTTGTCATGAGCTGCCAAGGCTATGGAAGCCTCTTGAGTTCACACACTCCTTAAAAGAAGACTTTTATTTCCTTTGAGATAAAAAAAAAAAAAAAAGATAACTTAAGAATATAACAAAAGCTGGTGCCGTGGCTCAATAGGCTAATCCTCTGCCTGCGGCGCTGGCACCCTGGGTTCTAGTCCCAGTCAGGACACCGGATTCTGTCCTGGTTGCTTCTCTTCCAGTCTAGCTCTCTGCTATGGCCCGGGAAGGCAGTGGAGGATGGTCCAAGTGCTTGGGCCCTGCACCCGCATGGGAGAACAGGAGGAAGCACCTGGCTCCTGGCTTTGGATCAGCGCGGTGCGCCGGCTGCAGCGCGCTGGCCGCAGCGGCCACTGGGGGATGAACCAATGGAAGGAAGACCTTTCTTTCTGTCTCTCTCACTGTCCACTCTGCCTGTCCAAAAAAAAAAAAAAAAAAAAAAAGAATATAACAAAAAGTTTGAAGTAAGTAATAATTTATGTCACTGGGTTATGTTATAAAATTATGGAGGTTAGCAGTATTTCACCAAATCAGTTAAATGTTTTCTATGTCTTCTTCTTTCCCCTGTCACATCTGAGGTTGGCTGATAACAGAGCATACTCTTATTCCCATAAACTTTCAAATCTTCCTTAAGCATTTCAGATTCTCAGATGATACACTATTTCAGTGCTGAGTCATGGCATCATGGAATTAGTGCTTTTTTTAAAAAAAAAAAAAGATTTATTTGTTTATTTGAAAATCAGAGTCATACAGAGCTAGAAGGAGAAGCAGAAAGAGAGAAAGAGAGAGTGAACAAAAGATGAACAAATTTCATGTATTTCGTATGTACAAATTTAGGAGCATAGTGACACTTGCCATTCTACCCTTCCTTCTACCCACACTCCCACCTTTTCTTCTTCTTTTTACAGTGACATACTTTTAGTTTACTTTAAAATCGTAAGAGTAACCCAATACTAAATAAAGAATTCAGTAAAAAGAAAAAAAAAGCACTGTTCCTCAACAGTAGATACAGGGGCTATAAACGGTAATAAATCCTCAAATGTCAATTTCATTCATATACCTTACTTTTTTGTACTCTGGTACCATATATAATGGAAAACATATGATATTTGTCCTTTGAGGACTAGCTTATTTCACTTAGTATAATGGTTTTCAATTTCATCCATTTTGTTGCAAAAGTCAGGATTTCATTCTTTTTATGGCTGAGTAGTAATCCATAGTGTGTTTATACCACATTTTCTTTACCCAGTCTTAGGTTGATGGATATCTGGGTTGATTCCATATCTTAACTATTGTGAATTAAGCTGAAATAAACATGGAGGTATGGATAACTTTTTCATATGCTGATTTCATTTCCTCTGGGTAAATTCCCATGAGTGTGATGGCTGAGTCATATGGTAGATCTGTTTTCAGATTTCTAAGGAATCTCCATACTGTCTTCTACAGTGGCTGCACCAGTTTACATTCCCACCAGCAGTAGGTTAGGGTACCTTTTCCCCTACAACCTTGTAAGCATTTATTGTTTGTTGATTTCTGCATGAGAACAGTTCTAATTAGGGTGAGGTGGAACCTCATTGTGGTTTTGATTTGCATTTCCCTGATGGCTAGTGATCCTGAGCATTTTTTTTATGTACTTGTTGGCCATTTGAATTTCCTGTTATGAAAAATGCCTGTTCAAGTCCTTTGCCCATTTCTTGACTATTTGTTTTGTTGTTGTTGAATTTATTGAGCTCTTATAGACTCTGGATATTAATCCTTTATCAATTATATTCTGACAGTTGCCTCTTTACTTTGTTGAGTGTTTCCTTTCTCACTGCCAAAGCTTCTTACCTTGATGTAATCCCATTTGTCTATTTTTGCTTTTATTGACAAATGGTGCTGGGAAATTTGGATCTTCTTGTAAATAACATATTTTTTAAAAATTATTTTCATTTTATCTGAAAGGCAGATAGATAGATGATAAAAGTTATATAGAGAATTGATCGCCATCTCCTGGTTTACTCAATGAATGCCTACAGTAACCAGGCCTTGGTCAGGCAGAAGAAGTCAGGAGCATGGAACTCAATCCAAGTCACCCATGTGAGTGGTAGGAACCTAACTACTTGTCCATCATCTGCTGCCTGCCTGGGCACATATTAGCAGGAAACTGGATTGGAAGTAGAGTAGCTGAGACTCAAACCAGATACTCCAATATGGAATGTGGGTATCCCATATGATAACTGCTCTACCAGATGTCTGCCCATGATGAAATAAAGTATTTAAGGAAGTCCTTTAGAAAGCTCTTTCTCAGGTATTTCTTACTATGACTTAGAACGTTTATTAGCTCTTATACTTTATATGTAAATATCTATATTTTTCTACCTAATGGAGTTTTCATGATAATATTGATCTTGATGTTTAGTATTTGAGCTTAAATAGTGGTATTATTATTTAAATTATTTAGAATTATCTGTCAAGGGTCTCTGTATCAAAGGGATAGCTTGTATATTTTAAATATAAGTTCCTCTAGTAGACTATAATGACAAAAATGCAAAGGGTTGGTGTCTTGGTAGAACAAAGCAGAAAAGAAATTTAATTGTGGATTAGATTCTTGGAACACTCCTAATTTATTGATGTTGTATTTACAGTTTAATATAATTTATTCCTTGCTTATATAATTGAATGTAAAAATGAAGTATGTTCAGCTGAAATTTGTTTGGGTTAATTAATATAATTGAAAGAAGCCAAGATTAAGTTTTTAGTAATTGTCTGTTAAATGTTGGTGTGACATATTTGGAAAGCTGATCATTGTATTTATTTATTTATTTTTGTATGTTTAAACATTTATCCATGAACTGTATTTTAGGTAAATTACTCTTGAGATTGTTGGTTTGTCTTTATTTTTCTCTTTTAAATTTTCATTTTAAAATTTACTTGTTCCATTATTCCCCAAGTTTTTGTTATTTTGATCCAAGTTTGAAATCTGATGAATATTTAAATCATAAAAGCAATTTCCACACCTCTAATTCCGTTTATCTGTTTGCCTGCCACCTAAGTACCTGTGTACTTTTGCTTTGATAGAAAGACTATGGAAATACTCCTCGAAGCAGTGAGATGCTATGTGAGACATGCCAAAAAAAAAAAAAAAAAAAAAAAAAAAAAAAAAAAAAAAAAAGGCTGTCTGGTAATTACTCCCTCTGGCATCTACAGGAGGTAAAGATGTGTGGCAGACACAGTGCAAAGGCATAGGTTTAGGAGGAAGTTCCACTTGCTGCTTCTAGAAACATGTCTGTTGACAAACCTAAAATGAGAGCCCAAGAAAAGCAGTATTTCTGAAGAGTGTGTTGGTCCTGCAGCCATGAGCATTGGTAGACATTTGCGAGGCTTCTGGTCTTCTCGCTGTGGGTTAGGTTGTGACTAAGTATCCCGGTGTGCTCTCTTTCACAGTGTATGCCCATCAAAGGCCTGGGGTTCGTGCTGGGAGCCTATCAGTGCGTTTGCAAAGCGGGATTCTACCACCCTCGCGTCTTCTCCGTGAACAACTTTCAGAGTAAGTGCCTAGTTTCTGTGGAACTGGACATATGCATGTAACACACACCGCTCCACCATCGGACCTGCTTTTCGTCCTGTTGGAGTCCCGTGGTTGCATCCCCATGGTTTGGCACACCTTCATCACTTCGGGAGTTTCCATTTGGGCTTGTCATCGTCTGTGTTTCTGCGCATCAGAATGTATGTGCTGATTTCTGTTGTCCCTGCATTTAGGAAGCGTGAAAATATTGTAGTTACGGGGCGAGGCCAGTTGTGGTTTACTTACTGAATGGTGTTGCTTCAGCGAGCTTCCAAAACTGATTTTGTGATTTTTTTTTTTTACTTTTCTATTCATTTTTTTGCATGTTGGTATTCTATGCTGTATAAGAAGTTACCACACATGGTGCTGCTTAAAGCAACACAAATTTCTCATTCTACAGTTTCTCATCTTGGCTTTGCTGGATCCTCGGCACAAGGCTCAGCAGGCCAAGATCAAGGTGTCCCTGGAGTGTGGTCTCCGAGTATCAAGTTCCTCTTAAAAGCTGTTTCAGGCTGTTGTAGGATTTCAGGTGTTTGTAACAGCTGGCCTGAGACCCTCATTTTCTGACCAGCCTGGGGTCACTCTTGGCTCCTAAGAGTTGCCTTGAGGCCAGCCCTGTGGCCCCTTCCCAGTAAGGCTGCCTCCTTCTTCAAGACCGCCAGGGCCCGTCCCAGCTGCCTGGGCAGAATCTTAGGTGATGGAGAGTAGGCATGGGAGTGGCTCTCCCAGCACTCTCCCGCTGGCTTAGCCTGACTGCAGAGTGCCCCGCGTCATTTTCGGTCCACCCCATTCAGAGGGAGATGCTTGTGCAGGGCTTGTAGTCCAGAATCAAAATGTGCTCATCTGGCTATTTTATTTCTGTTCCAGAAAATGCCAGTGCTACAGCTTGAATGTTGTGTGTATTCTGTCTCCGGAGAACGTGGTGTTTTCTTGTTGGCTTGTAGCTCTTGGATATCATTCACTGAAAAGGAGTATGGTGGTAAAAGGAGTGCTTTCCGTAGAAGTTAGGGTTTGGGTTCCTAACTTCCTGTGAAGCCACCTGTTTCACCATAGGAATAACTGGATGGTTTCTGTGTAGGAATTTGCATCTCTGCTGGGCATACATGAAAGAGGACATTGAGACTGAGCCCTGACTTTCTTCATCTGGAAACTGGGGAAACACTGATAGATCATTAAATAGCATTTCCTCCCCCCGCCCCACCCCCTTCCTCCACCTAGAAGCCTACTCCTGATGTTGGCACTGTGTCCATTTCACTTGGGGGTTCCAGAGAGAAATGACATTTGGCTGTGCCCTCAGTCTTCTATTTCCGAATTCAGCCTTTGTTCTGAGTAGCAGCTGTAGTCGCAGAGTTCTAGGGTGATCTCCAGATTCTGCCTCCTTGCACACGGCGTCATCCCCTCCCCTGGAGCATGGGTGAGGCCTGGGAATACAACGGGGTGGTCACTCCCTTGCTTGGCCATGTTGTGTAGCAAAGGTGGTGGCTTGCTCACTCTAGTGTTACAGGAGTGTGATGTGTCTCTATTGTAGCAGACTGCAGGGGGAGAGTGGGGGCAGGGGGAGAGAGAGAGAGAGAGAGAGGGAGAGAAGAGGAGAGAAAACAGGAGCTGCTGGCTTTGAAGAACAAGACAAGCTTGTTGTGAGAAAGGCCATGTGGCTGGGCCTCATGCATGGCAAACCCCTCTGAAACCCAGCAAGAAAACAGGAATGTGTGCCCCACAGTTGTAAGGGACGCACTTGGACGAAGACCCTGAGAAAACAGAAACGTGTGCCCCACAGTTGTAAGGGACGAAATATCCAAAAGCCTGGACGCACTTGGACGAAGACCCTGAGCCTGGGAGAGAAGACGCCCTAGTGAAAGTCCTGATTCCAGTCTAGTGAGATGCTCAGCAGGGAGTCCAGTTGCACTGTCCTGACTTCATGTCAGCAGGAACTGCAAACTGGTAACCAGGCAGTTTCAACCCTCACATTTCAGGTAACTTGTTATGCAGCAATAGGGACCATACAATGAGCACTGATGAAACCCTGTTTTCTGGCTGGTTATACATGTGTGTGCATGTGGGAATGTGTGCCCTAAGCCATGGGGACACCATAGCTACTGTGGCCTTCTCCCCATTTGTGGTCCAGACGTAACATATGATTCAACGTTGAAGGATTAAGGGACGAGGTTTCAGCTTATGTTCTGCGAAGGTATTTTGTATCTGGTTTACCCACATTTGTTCTCAGCTCCCACTTTGTGACTGAAATAAAACATCTAAATATTGTAGAACCAGGGAATGACTATGCCATTTGCTTATAACACCGCCCAGAGTAACTGGCTAACCTTTAACAACTTATCTTTATTTAATTTGCACACTCCTACTTTCTTCCTTATTTTAAAAGCCAGCGATTCTCTTTTTCTTTCTTTCTTTAAACTGGACCTACTGTCTCAGCACAGGCTGCTTGTTTGTGTGAGTCTACCTCCCATGTTGTGCTCATGGCAGCCATAGAGAAAGGCCATGGTCTTCAGTAGACTACTGATTATTGAGCATTGCTTTGGTTCAGCTGGGACCTCAGCACACACTCAGCCAGGTCTGACCTTCTTCAGTGACACAGCAGGAAGCTGGCTACAGATTATAATTTGAAGCCAGTAGAGTGTCGTTTGACCAAATCCATCTTTCCTGATGGCCTTGTCAGGCTGCATGACAAACCAACACTAATCTCTCCTTGATCTAAAGAAGCAGTATAACAACCTGGCCAGGAATACGAGCTGTAGCTCACCGGGGACATCCACCAAGGACTGTGCAAAAGTTGTTTATATTTTTAATTTATTAGAACATGTTGCACATCTCTGTTTTAATGTGCTGATTCTTGAAATCATAGTATCCTGGCAAATTATGTGGGTGGTAGTCTTCATACTTTCTTGAGGAGATATCTATGAAGAAAGAATGACCACAGGTAACACTGAGGCCAAAGGCAGAGAAGGCATTAAACACCCGAAATGTGAGATAATGTAGGTGGAATTGCTAGCACAGTGCATGCCACAGACCTTGGAGTAAGTGTCCCATTGATACAGTTGGACCTACGTAAACATTAATGATATGTGTAAAGTGGCAAAGCGTAAATACCATGCATCACTAGCACTTTATCTCCAACCTTCTGCCCCATTACAAAACCAGCCTTAAGCTAGAACCCTTGTTGAATGGATTCTCCATGGATCAGAAGGAAGGTGGGCCAGCAAAAGTCTGTAGCAACCCGTGCTGGGTTGAGAAGCGGGAAGAGGAAGAAGGAAGGAACGCTGGGGAGGAAATGAGTCTGCCTAGTAGGCAGGATGGGGCATGGGAAAGTCACTTCCTGTAGCTGTGGATCTAGAAAGGGATCCCCAAGTCTCCCATTTCTTGTTACCCCCTTGGAGAAAGGAGCTAAGATAGGTTCCTGATCTCTTAGAGAAGCTATAAATATGACTTAAAAATGCTGCTACACTGTGAACTGCTTTCTGAAATCTTTGTTTAGAGCTGGGCTACAGTAAACAAAAGGCTTGTGAAGACCATCAAGGGTGTGTTCAAATGACATGATTAGAAATTGTGCCGACAGCCCAGAGACCGTCTTCCTGGCCTCTCTCTTGGAATTGGTGGTTGCATGTGAGCTGACAGGACCTGACGTTTGGATAGTAGCAGGGTTTCAGAATAACCGAGTACTGCTGTCGAGCTGTCTCTTCAAATCCAGGCTCTTCTCTCCCAGGCTGCGGGAGCACAAGCCGATGACAAGCTCATCTTCCTCCAATGCACCTTAGTGGGAGTTCTGTCCTCGGTGAAGCCTCTCCCTCTTTCCCGCAGACACTCGACCAGCCTCTCAGGCTTACTTCTTCTGTCCTTCGGATTGCCTTTGGCTTCTGTACATTCTCAGATAAATCCCCGCCAACAGATGGCTCATATCTACAAGCGATAATCCCAACTTGGCCACCTCCAGCGCTGGTGATACGGGAGACCTGTGCTGGGCAGGGTGGGGAGGCAGAGAAGTAATGAGAGACTTGGAAACATGGAGTTGTGGGTGAAAAAGTGGTGCAGTTTAGGGGGGCTGAGCTCTAAGGCACACTATGAGCAAGGCCCTGCTCAGACCCTGGGATCAGCTCGTGCCTCACCACCTCTCTGCCCGCTGGGCTTCATGGCAGCAGAGCTGGAGTCATCTGACTTTTCTGCAGACGAGGCTCCGTGTCCGTCTTCAGTGCTGACCCTGAGCTCCGCGAGGATAGAGTAACAGAACAGGAGCATGTTTTCATCAGCAGCACCATCACCTTTACTGCGGGCCTGACATGAGTCTTGTGGTCACTTTGAAGCTACACTTTGCTGTCCCATCAAAACCTAAACGGTGTTACTCCACTTAGAGCAGCAGAATCTCCCCTCTCATTGCCCACTCTTATATTTTTGCCTTCATCATTTGCCTGATTTTACATTTTTGTGTTTCTTTGTTTTATTAGTGCTTTTCACAAGAGATTGGATTCCAGTCCCTACCTGTGTCCAGCAGATGGGGTCAATGGCCTTTGGGAGAATTCTCAGGCAGTCGGTCTGTCTGGAGCCCTGAGTGCTGCAGTGACCTTGTTGTTCTGGGGCTATGTTCTTTCCCACTACTGGGGCACTTCCCACACCACGCTGGACTTCCTGGCTGCTCATCTCAAGGCTGACTTTCTGCCCACAGTGTGATGCAGTAGTTAAGCGGGTCAGCTATGGGCTAGCCTCAGGCTTGAATCCTAACCCCACTGTGTCCTGGCACTGAGATCTTGCCTAAATTGTGTAACCCCTTGAAGCTTCAAATGTGCATTTGTGTAATGAGGACAAGAGACCCTGCTCCCTAGTTGTTGTAAGCATCACGTGAGGTCCTACGTGTAGTGTTCTGATCCTCATGTTTTGTGTAGATTAAACACTCCCAGATCCCGCTATTTCTGTTGTTATTTAGAAGGCTCCGTTTACCTTGCTTGTTCATCCCCTCACACACTCCATGTATTGTCGTTCTCTCAAGCTCGTGTCTGCCCGCCTGTAAGGAAGGGGGTGAGTTTCCGAGTCGCAGCTGCGTTCAGTTCCTCTCGTCCCACACGTGGGCTGTGCTCTGAGGGCTGATGCTCTGGTGCTCCACCATCTTCTTTCTCCCCAACTGGCTGAAACTTTTCTTTGTTAGACTTTTTTTATGCCTACTTATTGATTTCATTGTTATTTTTAAAAATTCATATAATCTTATTAGACTGCTAGATAGAGATCCGTTTGTGTTAATCATCTTCTCCCAAATTTGAAAAAAAACCTCCTGCAGGCTAACTTGAACATCAGTCATTCACTCATTAGCTCATTGTGGTAGATAGAATATCTGAAACAATGTCTCAGATGTCAAGGTCAAAAAGGCTAAGGAAATGCAATGGAACTGTTTCAAATCAGGCTGCAAATATGGCAGACAGATCCAGTGCAGGATACCTGATTTCATCCTGGGTAGAGAAAAGTAGCTACAAAGGAAATTATTGTGACAGTTGGTGAAATTATAATATGGATTGTACATTAGATGTTAATACTGCATCAATATTAAATTCCCCAACTTCAGTCGTTGTAATGGTTTTCTGTGGGGATGTGCTTTTTGTAGGACATACAAATGGGTAGAGAGACTATCTCCAACCTAATCTAAAATAGTTCAGAAGAAAAGCATACAAAGCTAGAAGCATCTGCCTATTGAGATATATATATATATATATATATATAGCTGAATGAAAGCCTTTGGTGAATCTAGTTAAGAATATATAGATATCTTTACACTATTAGTTTTTCTGTAAATTTTAAATTAAGTCAAAATTAAAAGTTCCAGGGCAGGCCTTGTGAGGTTAAATCACCGCTTTGGATGCCCCCATCTCATACTGGATTGCATGGGATCGAGTCCTGTCTGATCCAGCTTCCTGCTAATGCACACAGGAGGCAGTAGATGATGGCTCAAGTACTTGGGTCCTGCCATCCAGCAGGAGACCTGAATGTAATTCCTGGCTCCTGGCTTCAGCCTGGCCCAGCCCTGGCTGTTGCAGGCACTGGGGAGTAAGCCAGTAGGTGGAAGATATTTGTCTCTCTCTCTCTCTCTTTCAAATGAATAATCTTTAATAATTAAAAGTTATAAAAATCCAGTTTTCAGAATATTAACTATGTTTCAATTAGAGAGCTGATATTTTAAAACTGTGGTGCAGGCAGGTTAATTAGGTCTTTATTTGGAACAAAAATTCTTTTCCCAAAGTGAATTCTTTCCTAAAAAATGTCTTTTTAAAATATTTATCTCTTAATTATAAAAATATTACATGCTTAGTAAAGAAATGTAAATGTAAAGAAATAAAACCTTTACTAGGCCTTTCAAAAGTCTATTACTGGGGCTGGTTTTATGGCATAGTGAGTAGGGTAAAGCCGCCTCCTGTAATGCCGGCATCACATGTGGGTACCTCTCATGTCCCAGCGGCTCCGCTTCTGATCCAGCTCCCTGCTAATGCACCTGGAATAGCAGTGGGAGATGGCCCAGGTGCTTGGCCCCTGCCACCCATGTGGGTGACCCAGATGAGACACCTGGCTCCTGGCTTGAGCCTGACTCAGCCCTGGCCATTGCTGCCATCAGAGGAGTGAACCGCTAGATGGAAGATACTCATTGTCTGTCTGTCTGTCTCTCCCTCCCTCCCTCCCCCTCCCCTCTTCTCTCCCTCTCACTCTATTATTCTACCTTTCAGATAAATAGATAAATCTAAAAAAAGTCTGTTATTGACTTAATTCTTTTCAGTTATAGTTTTTACCCAAATGCCTATATAAGTGTATAGAATCTGTCTAAAAACTTGGTATTTATTTTAAATATCATTCATAGTTTTGTTGAACGCAATTTTAAGTTACATAGATATTCACTGAATAACTGCATTATGGTTTACTTAACCATTCTCAAGTTTATACTTTTACCAGTTTACATAAATATAAAAAATTATACTTAAAAAGAAACCAGAGTCCTATGTTCTTCATCAATGTAATAAAGTTAAGGCCAGCTGATAGGCTGCCATGCTGTTCACACGTTGTCATGATTTGTTTCAGCAGGTTCATGTTTACAGGTGAGTGTTTTAGAGTCCCAGTGCCTGTGAATCCTATGGTAACCTTCCCCAGTGTCTTTCTCCGTATTTCTGCACAAGGTGCTACATTTGACCATGCAGACAAGGAACTAAGAATCTGCTGTTGCAAATCTAGAAGGGACACATATTTGCCCATTGTCTCCAGGAATATTTATTTCATTTGGAAGTCCCAAGTACCATGTTCAAGATATTTCAGGCTTGCGCAAAGCAGACTGGCCTTCTGGGCATGACAGTTCTGTTTCCAGTTGCTCAGAACTGAGATTCCAGATCAAACTGTCTTCCAACATGGTTGCTAAACATACTTGCCCATAGATGCCAAGTCAGTTGTGATAATATATTCTTAATGTGTTCTTCTAGCTTGTTTCTAGCATCTTAAACACATCTAGGGGCCAGCACCGTGGCTCACTTGGTTAATCCTCTGCCTGCAGCGCCAGCATCCCATATGGGCGCCTGGTTCTAGTCCTGGTTGCTCCTCTTCCAGTCCAGCTCTCTGCTGTGTCCTGGGAGGGCAGTGGAGGATGGCCCAAGTGCTTGGGCCCCTGTTTCTGCATGGGAAACTAGGAAGAAGCACCTGGCTCCTGGCTTCGGATCGGCGGCCGGCCATAGCGGCCATTTAGGGGGTGAACCAACGGAAGGAAGACCTTTCTCTCTGTCTCTCTCTCTGTCTATAACTCTACCTGTCAAATAAACTAAAAATGTATAGAAACACATCTAAGCATACCCAGTTTGAGAGTATGAAGAATGATGTCTGGAGTTGGATATTATTGTCAACTAACTATTCATATAATACATCTGTTAATTTATTCTTTTGAGAAAGTGCTCCATTAGCAATTTTTTTTACTGAGTATGCAATATGTATAAAATTCCTTTGGTCTGAGTGTATAAAGAGATACATAAGTTATGGTACCTACCACATAAAATTGTAAACCTTCATAAACTTAAAGTACTCTTCAGTAGATTAACAAAGAGCCTATTATTATTATTTAGTAGTAATATGTCTTCTTTTCTTTTTTTAAAGATTTATTTATTGATTGTTTGAAATACAGAGTTATAGAGAGGCAGAGAGAGAGAGAGAGAGAGAGAGAGAGAGATATCTGGCATCCAATGGTCCACTCCCCAGATGGCCACAATGGCTGGAGCTGCATTGATCCGAAGCCAGGAGCTTCTTCCAACTGTCCCACATGGGTGCAGGGGCCCAAGCACTTGGGCCATCTTCTACTGCTTTCCCAGGCCATAGCTGAGATTTGGATTGGAAGAGGAGCGGCCGGGACTCGAACCAGCACCCTATGGGAGACCAGCACTGCAGGTGGTGGCTTTATCCTCTGTCCCACAGTGCCGGCCCCAAGTAATATGTTTTCTACCAGCTACATTTGTTCCCTTGTCCTGGATGGGCAAGTTCAGTGTAAGTTGATAATATATTTTTGGAGCTAGACTATTGTTTTTGAGTGCTACAGGAAGTACTGAATATGGAAATCTCTTCTTAATTTTTATTTCATTTTTGAGCTGTAGAAATCTCTACCTTTTGGTTTTGCTTTTACAACTTTGTGTCACTTATAAAACCTCAAGATTTTTGCTAATCACTTGAAGATAAAGACAGGGCTGCCACCTGTGATGCCTGCATCCCATATGGGTGCTAGTTCGAGTCCCAGGTCCTTCACTTCCAATCATGCTCCCTGATAATGTGCCTGGGAAAGCAGTGGAGGATGGCCCAAGTCCTTGGGCCCCTGCATCCACATGGGAGACCTGGATGAAGCTCCTGGCTCCTAGCCTTAGCCTCTCTCAGCCCTGGCAGTGTGGCCATCTGGGTAGTGAGCCAGTGACTGGAAGATCTCTCTTTCTGTAACCCTGACTTACAAATAAATAAATCTTTTAAAAAATTAAGATAAGGAAATTCTTAAAGGAAACATTTCCTGTGATAACACTTTACTAATTGCCATTTGTGACTTGTTCTTGTGATGTTGTTGAGTACAAAGAATAAAAAAAAATCATAGTTTGTTAACTAATTGCCTTTAACCCATGACTATTAAAATAGTTAACCAACATGATTTAATAGTGCCTATATTAGAAAATTTAGAATGGATTATAGTTATTTTTAAGATTTATTTATTTATCTGAGAGTAGAGTAACAGAGAGAGGGAGACATACAAAGAGAGAGAGGGAGGAAGGGAGAGAGACAGAGAGAGGAGAGAGATTGATTCCATCCTCTGATTCACTCCCAGAATGGCTACAACAGCTGGGCCAGACTGAAACCAGGAGCCAGGAGCTTCTTCTGGTTGTCCTACATGGATGAAGGGGCCCAAGCACTTGGGTGATCTGCTGCTGCTTTTCCCAGGCCAATAGCAGGGAGTCAGATTGGAAGTGGCACAGCCAGGACCTGAACCCATATCCATATGGGCTGCCGGCTTGGCAGCTTTACCCAGTATGCAACAGTGCCGGCCCCAGCCATTTTATTGAAAACTACAATTCCCACCCCAGCATGTTGGATGCTTCTTACCTTGTCCCACTGTTTTTTGTTTTTTGTTTTTTGTTTTTTGTTTTTTGTTTTTTTTTTGGGGGGGGTGTACTTCTTCATTTTAACATATGATACTTTTTTTTTAACCTTTTGTGTTGACTAACCTAGATTGTGTCTGTTTTCTTTGACTAAACTCCTCAGAAACAGAAATCTTTGTTGTGTTGACCCATTTACTCCATTGAAACTATTCCTGGCATGTAATCTGACACTCAAAATTGGTTGTGGAGTGGACTGAGAGTTTGCTTCTGTCAGATGCTTCACAATTTGTAGTACCGCCTTTCAATCCACGCCTCGTTCCAGAACTGACTTGGAATGCCATACAGAAATGCACTCTGCATCAGAAGAGCAATTACAGATGAGGAAATTGGAGCAAGAGTGAAATAATCGTCATGGAAAGGAAAGGGAGAAAGTGAGATCTTTTAGACCTAATCGATTTGGTTCTGAGGAGAAAGGTATTCTTAAATTTTGATTGCTTCAAAATGATGGAAAATTTTCCCAAGCTAAAGGCCTTGTCCCATATGCCACTGCCATATCCTGCAAAAACCCACAGGCCCAAATACACAACACAGTTCATAGACTGCAGTAGTTGTCAGATTTGAGGTTCTGAACAGGCTCTGCTCATCCCATCTGGGAGAACTGTAAACCTTTGCAGACACTGGTGAAGTTCAAAGGGTCATTTATATTCAAGGTAAACAGCAGAGACTGTTTGGTTTAAATGGAGCCAGAAGCATCTTAAGCCAATGAGAAAATGTCAGCCAAATTTAGCGGAAGCAGAAACGGCAAAGACCAGGTTCAGGGGAAGCATTTCCAAAACAGAGTACTTTCCACAGAGACCTTTACTTCCCCAGTGGAACCTCTGTTGTGGTTGCCTCTTCAGCCCTGCTGTTTATGGTGGTTTGGTTGGAGGAATCTGGCCTGTGTTTGGAGTCACTGTCTTGGGTTGCTGATGTCCCATGTCTATTTCAGTATGTTGCCCGTTGATTGCTACTTGGTTGTTTCTACTGGGAGGGTGAACTCAGTCCTCTTCTGTCTTGTCCAGAAAGGGAAGTTCTAGCCTCTGCCCTCCAGTCTGCACCCTGGGCTCCATCCCCGTCATCCCCCAGTCTCCCTGCTCTGTACCTCTCGACGCTGTAGTCACCATCATCACACCTTCTGAATCCTTGGCCGTCTCCTTTCTCTTATTCAGTACTGTGTCTCTGGCTTCCCTTTATCTCGTTCGTACTCAAGAATTAACACATCACCCTGTGAAGCTCTCATCCTTCTTAGCTCTTGGCCTGTGTGTCCTGTTGATGCTGAAGTTTGTGTCTGTGTTGAATACCTGCTTTCCACACTCCCCATTCCTCACAGCCTACCTCTTACTCTTGCCATTGCTGTGACTGTTTCCTGAACGGTCTGCACAAGTGTGCTTATTGGTGTCTGGCTTGGACCCTCTTTTCACACTTCTCCCTTTATGTGTGCTATGGGGCCCCTCTGAAGTCATGGCGCAGGAGGCAGCAAACTGTTCCATACTCATGAGGGTAAACCCTGGGACTGTGGGCAGTTCCTGACTCTGGCCACCCTTGATCCAAGATGAGATTGATGATGACTCAGCTTCAGGAGGTCACTGGAGGATTGAGCACCTGCTGCCCACCCAGAAACAGAAAGACTGTAGTTTCATTACATAGTTTGCGTTAACTTTTCCTCCTTCCCCTCTTCATTCCCTTCTCTGATACTCCTGGTCTCTAGGAACCCAGTTTTTAGTCATGAAAGCAAAGCTGTGTCCTTGAAACAGTATTCATTATTCTGTCTGTTCAGCTTCTCTGCCCTCTGCGTTTGCTTCCATGCTACTAATAATTGTAGAAAATCCCAATACTATCTTGACCACATCTCTAAGTAAGTCATATCATCTCATCTCAGCATAACTTGATGCTTAGTCCAAGTGGTCAGTTTCAGTTCACAATTGATCATAATGATAGGACTAAGAATCAAAGGGATCACATAAACAAGACTAGTGTCTGCTAATACTAACTGATAGAACAAAAAAGGGAGAGAACGATCCAACATGGGAAGCAGGATACACAGCAGACTCATAGAATGGCAGATGTCCTGCACAGCACTCTGGCCTCAGAATCAGCCCTTAAGGCATGTGGATCCGGCTCTAGAGCCCATGAGAGTACTTTAGGCATGGAAAGCTAAGACACTCTGGCAAAAAAAAAAAAAAAACAAAACACCTAAATGAAAGATCTCTGCAAGTGAGATCCCAGTGGAAAGAACGGGTCATCAAAGAAGGAGGTACTTTTCTCTGAAGGGAGGAGAGAACCTCCATTTTGACTATGACCTTGTCTAAACAAGATAAGAGTCGGTGAACTCAAAAGGCCTCCATAGCCTTGGCAACTCATGACTGGAGCCTAGGGGGATTACTGATGCCATAAACAAGAGTGTCAATTTGTTAAGCCAACAACAGGAGTCACTGTGCACTTACTCCTCATGCAGGATCTCTGTCCTTAATGTGCTGTACATTGAGATTTAATGCTATAACTAGTACTCAAACAGTATTTTTCACTTTATGTTTCTGTGTGGGAGCAAACTGTTGAAATCTTTACTTAATGTATGCTAAACTGATCTTCTGTATATAAGAGAAATGAAAATGAATCTTGATGTTAATGGAAGGGGAGAAGGAACGAGAAAGGGGAGGGTTGCAGGTGGGAGGGAAGTTGAGGGGGGGAGCCATTGTAATCCATAAGCTGTACTTTGGAAATTTATATTCATTAAATAAAAGTTTAAAAAAAAATTTAAAAAGTCCTACAAAAAAAGGCAAATATTAATTTAAATTTACTTGATTTCACTTTATTGAAGAGAGAGAAATGAAGAGAGATCATACCTCCACTGGTTTACTTCTCAAGTGCCCACAGCTGGGCCAGGTTGAAGCAAGGAGCCAGGAATTCAATCCAGATCTCCCATGTAGGTCACAGGAGACCAAGGACTTGAGCCATCACTGTTGACCTCCAGTGTACTCATTAGCAGGAAGCTGGATCAGAAGTGGAGGGGTCAGGATTTGAATCAGACACTCCAACAGGGAATGCAGTTGTTCAAGTGGCAACTTAACTGCTGTGCCTGACACTTACCCTGTTATTGCTTTATTTTGAGACAAACACACACCCACACACACATTCTTCTTCTTCGTCTTCATCTTTGTCTGCTGATTCATTCTCCAAATGCCCCACCCCCTGCCGGGCACCGTGGTCTCCCAGGTCTTCTGCAAAGTAGCAGTCCAGGCCTCTCCTGTGGGTGGCAGATACCCAGCAACCTGAGCCGTCACTGCTGCCTCCAAGGTCTGCGTTAGAAGAAGGCTAGTCAGGACCTGGAGCCAAGTATAGAACTCGGGCTCTTGATACAGGGTGTGAGTGTCTTAACTGCTAAACACCCACCCCAACCCTCCCAGCAAACTGGATTCTTTTCCCTGCCCAGGGATCCCGTGCCATAGTGTGCTGTGTTGCTGCCTGTATCTTTCATGCCCGCAAACTCAAAGCTGGCCTGTTCACTCTCAACACATGTTCTTACCTGATGTATTGAGAGATAGTAAGACTCAAGACTGGCTTCCATGTTCTTTTTCCTCAAGTAAAGTGGTGTTTTCATCTGATTCTTCTCTGCAAAAGGGGAACAAAAAGAAAATTCAAAAAAAATTTAATCCACCTCCACTTTCCTGATGTGAAGAGAGATATCAAGTGTTCCAGGAGTTCATTTCTGTTGATTGCATTCAGTCCTAACTTCTCCAGTCCTTTTCTTTTTTAAGGAGCCCGCCAATGATTCCCTTTACTGACTACAACTGTATTCAGCTCTCACTTGTAGATAGATAGATAGATGTTGAAATACTATTCAGCTGTAATGGAGGAAAAAGAAAAAAACAAAACCAGGAAATTCTGTCATTTGCAGCAAAATGGATGGATGAACC
The DNA here is from genome assembly GCF_964237555.1 of Oryctolagus cuniculus. Lineage (NCBI taxonomy): Eukaryota > Metazoa > Chordata > Mammalia > Lagomorpha > Leporidae > Oryctolagus > Oryctolagus cuniculus. The sequence goes on along the minus strand of NC_091444.1, from coordinate 104,379,161 downwards.
CAGAAGACATTTACGTTAAGTGAAACGAGTTAGACACAGAGAAATAAATACCACCTGGTGTCACTTATGTGGAATCTAAAAATGTTGGACTCATAGAAGCAGAGGGTAGAATGGTGATTGCCAGAGGTGGGACTGGGATGTGGCTGGGGAGAGGGGAATGGTGCTCAAGGAGTGGGAGAGTCACAGTTAAGTAGGAGGCGTTCCATTGCATAGCAGGGTGACTACAGCTGTGATGACGTACATGTCCAAACGACTAAAAGAAACATTTTAAATATTCTCATCCCAAAGAAATAATGAACATTTGAGCGACATGGATATGTCACTTTTCCTGATCACTGCATAGAGTACGTCTCTACTGAAATATCACGTTCTGTTCTTTCTACTAAAAATGAAATTTTTAAAAAGGCACAACACTTAACATCTTCTTTCTTAACCCCATCTTTAGTCCTCTAACCTTGACAACCCATTTTCAATCTCTACCAATCTTTGGAATTTACCATGCTAAAGGCCAATGAATTATAAAGCCATTAAGTGTCATAGCTTTTCCTCAGTCATCCTGTTTGGTCACATTCCAGCATTTTCCAGTAAATCTCAGGTTTTTGTTAAGACATTGTAGATACTTCTGCCTCTCTAGCTTCTTGCTCTTTGCATTGCCTAATCTTCACCACACAAGCTCCCAGGGTTGATCCAGCCCCTATGCCCACCTCTGGTATTATTTCTTATTGTGACGAGCTGTGCCTCTAAGCCTTCTTGTCTGAAATGGAATTAATCATACACACTCACCCTTCCCATAGCCCTGCTCTGTCTTCTAGTGTCTTGGTTTTCTGAGTAGTGGTACCTTTCTTTTGAAACTCCTGCATTTGGAGAAAGACCAGTTACTGTGATTATGCAAACCATCTCATTTAATTCCCCAAAAGTCTCCAAGAAATTCATATTTCTTGAATAAGTAAATTAACACCCAAAGTGGCCAATTGACTTTCCAAATGTCAGTATTATCCAGGGTAGGAAGTGAGTCTTGACACTAAAATCCATTTACTTTTCACCGTGTAACAGAGTGAATACTCTCAAATAGTAACATGCCCTGAGTCATCAATTAAATATTCAATTATGTCTCTGCTGTTCTATTTACCGGAGAAGGAAAGTAGGTTAATTCATTTTAGAAAGAGTGTGATTGGATAGCAAGAGATGAAAGAAGTAAATATATTCTGTTAAATTTTGTGTTAGCAAAATACTGTTAATCAGAAGAAACTCTCTCCTAAGATAATCATGGTTTGATATACTGAGCAGAGTACACATTCGTGAATGTCTTCATAGAGTTCAGAGTTGGAAATTTTTTTAGTCTTTGTTATTAATTGGATATTTGTTGCTGTGAAACTCAGTGATAAAGGTAATCTTTATATATCGAGCATCACAGCTAATTTAAGTTTGACAAGTGAGTTGGAAGACTCTCCAATCAAAGGGAGGATTAGTAGCAGTCCTTGGTCACCAGGATGGAAGAGTCTTACAGACACGCAAAGTGGGAAGTGACATGATAGCCTGAAAGTGCGGATTGCACTCTAGGCCAGGGAGGCACCATCATTAGGCAATTGCACACTGAACAACTGTCGTTTAAGTACCCATTTATGCAGTTTAGACCTCATGAACTTGATAGACAAGGTCCCTGCAGAATGTAGGAGTAACCAGAAGCTCATTTTAGATTCTGTACCATGTAGGTCAAGAAGTTCCAGAACGCGATGGGAATATGTACTTGGTGCGTGAAAAGATGTAGCTGTCCCACCCCTCCTCCTGGTTTACTCTTGAGCAAATATCTGTGGAGTAAGACCTGTGCTTTAGGGAGTTCCATCCATTGGAGAGTGGTAGGTAATGACACGCAGAGCTTAGAAAACTGTTCCCTGCCCTTCATGAGTTTTCTTTCCATTTGTGCTAATTTTCTTCAATTGCTCTAAAAGAAAGTTTTAAAATTAAAGAATACAGTTTTGTTTGAATCCAAAGGCAAAGTAAGTCTCTTGAGGGTTGGTAAAGGATCTTTTATAAACGTGACAAAGAATGCAGAGGTAAAGATGGATTTTCACTCTGAACTCATTCTCACCCATGTCACAGGTGCAGGTCGTACTATTATTTCCCACTTGGGCCAATTTTTATTTAAAGATTTAAAAGCCATACTTCTATGGCTTCTATTGTACATATTTATATGATGCTGTGTGATATTTTATTACATGTATACATTTTATAGTGTCCAATCAGGGCAAATATATTTATCCTTATAAACATTTAATACTTCTTTATTGTGAAAACATCCAAAAACCCACCTTCTGTTTTTTGTAGTGATATATACAGTGTATTAACCTTATGTATCTTCGTGTACTGTACAGTAGAACCCCAGGACTTCCTCCTGTCCATTCATAGCCCAGTGCCTGTGAATCAGCCTTTCGCTGGTTCTCTGACCAGTGCTGATTACCACAGTTACATTTGTAACTTCCGTGAGGTCACCTGTTTTTTTTTTTAGACTCCATAAATGGGTGAGATCAGTGTTGCTTGTCTTTCTGGACTCGGTTTATTTCATTTAGCATAATGACCTATAATTCCATCCATACTGTTTCAAATGACAAGATTTCATCCTTTTTATGGCTAGCTAATACTCCATTGTATAATACCACATTTTTAAAAATCCATTCATCCGTTGATGCGCATGTAGGCTGTTTCCTCTTCCAGGCTCCCCCGAGTAGCACCGGCATGAACATGGCAGTGCAGCTGTCTCTGAGAGATGCATTTTATTGCCCTGGGACATTTACCTAGGAGCGGGTTGCTAGATCATATGGCAGCTCTATTTTTAGTTTTGCAAGGAGTCTCCATACTGTTGTTCACAGTGGCTGTACTAGGTTATATTCCTACCAAGAGTATACAAGGGTTCTGTGTCTCCACACCCTCACCAACCTTGTTATTTCCTATCTGTTTGACAATAGCCAATCATAGTGAGAGAGGTGATATTCTCATTGTGGCTTTGAGTTATGTTGAGCATTGTTTCATGTACTTGTTGGCCATTTATGTGTCTTCCTTTGAAAAATATCTACTTAGATCCATTGACTAGTTTTCAATTGGATTGTTTTTGTTTGTCTTTTGCTATTGAGTTTGAGTTCCTTACATATTCTGCATATCAGCCCCTTGTCCGATGTGTAGCTTGCAGATATTTTCTCCCAAGCATCATGTGGTCCCTTCACCCGACTGATTGACACTGTGGTCTCGTTTGGAACTTTCAGGACGGGGTCCGGATCATCATTTTTCAGGAAGTGCAAAGGATGGATCGGAAGAGGCGCACGTCTGCCTGCCCTGCAGGGAGGGCTGCCCCTCCTGTGCTGATGACAGCCCGTGCTTTGTCCAGGAGGATAAATACTTGCGGCTTGCAATCATCTCCTTCCAAGCCCTGTGCATGCTGCTCGACTTTGTGAGCATGCTGGTGGTCTACCACTTTCGCCAAGCAAAGGTAAACCCAGGTACCCTGGCCATGATCTTCCTTTTTTATTGCTGCGTTGCCTTTTCTCTTGAAGCAGATTGAATTTCTCACATCCCAGGTGCTTCTCTGTTCATCAGAAGCCTTTCCAAAGCACGTTTGGACTTGAGCATGCAAGTCATATGGTTTGGCTTCCCAGGAAAAACAGAAATCAATAATATGATACTTTATTTAACATGTTCTTCTACAAAATGTTTTTCCCTGGTTAGCCTGGAGCTCAGGTGCCTCATTGCTTTAATGGACTTCCCTTCCCATGGTCTCTTCAGTCTCTGGAGGAACGTGACCTGCTAGCACCCAGTATATTGTGAAGAAAGATGGTTGCGCTTAGCACGTGTCATTTTTGTTCCTCTTCATCGTATATGAAGATGATAAATGACTCAGTATTTTTGAGCTCATGCTTTGTTCAGCATGTTTATCCATGACCTCACATCTAGTCCCACATTATTATCCCAGGGTAACAGAGATCCAGGGAGGCCTTCCCCAGCTTTTGAGAGAATCTGTGTTCTGGTTCTGTTGCGAGAAATGAAAGAATACTGTCAGTGTTTTGTGCTTCTCCGTAAGGGCTGGATAGAATGCCTCAAGTGTTCAGACCAGGGCTTTCTGGAGAGCTTTCTCCAGTGGTCATCCAGTTAATTAGGTGTAGTCAGTGCGGTGTCAGAATGTGACGTTCTACTGCTTACAGGAACGTATTTATGCCATTGGAAAGGAAAATAAGCCTGACAGTTTCAACTGTTTCTGAATTCCAGTGACCCCTTCACGTTGGCTCAGTTGTCCTGATTGGTTTAGATCACAGAACTCCCTGAAAACATAAAGTGTTTCCATTACAAATTCAAAGAAGAAAACCATCCTCTGTGAATAGCATCTCTTAGGAGCCTCCAGTTAACATTATTTTAAAGCCTCTACTGATATTCTAGGTGAAATATCCATTATGTGAATGTTATAGACTTTCCTCTCAATTTTCAATAGTTTCATTAACAGAAGCATACAGCACAAATTAAAAACAAGCTTTGCGTCAGCAAGAAAATGCCAACAGGCAGATTACTCTTAATTTACCCAGTACTTGTCTTTCTTTCACAATACATTATGCGTTAAATTGCATAAATGATAAAACAGTAGTTGAATGGGGTTGGGAAAGAATAGACACTGTTACCTGAGTCAAATTAATTGTTTTTTGAAAAGCCTGTCAGTATCGGGGGGGGTGGTGGTGGTGGTGGGTAGAACTGAAAGGTTTATTTAATAAACCATTCTGAAATCTCCCATGCAGTATAATTCATTTATACAGTGGATAACGCATAGTTCTATGAATTTTAATTGACTTTAATTGTTAATGATTGCTGTGTTGAGTGGTCAGTGATATATGGTGGGTAGAACAATACATCGAAGATTGGGAAACCCAAGGCAGTTCTGGCTGGACCAGTGTTTCAGTCTGTGCTGATGTGACCTAGCATTACCAAAGCTATTAACCCCCCAGATCCCCTGCACTTTCACATGAAATGGCAGATTCATGACCAGACCCTGTTTTTAGGCCTATCATGAGAACAGATATTTTCACATGTCTTCACATGTCATGTTGGTGAAATTCCTATAGATACAAACCAGTTGGAATAAATTAGATATTATCTAGTGTTAAGATGGTTCCCTTTACAAAATCAATTTTCACAGACCGTGCTATACGACAGGCATTATATAAGTTAATATAGTGAAGGAATGATGTGTCCTATATGTTGAGGAAAACGAATGCGTGGTGCAGCCTTCTCTTGTGATTTCAATTACCAAAAGCAGTGGGTTAAGTGTGAAGTAGTAACACGTTTCCAGTACAGTGTGAGGGCTACAGATTTATAGCGTGAAGCGTCAGCTTTGCTTTGCAAAGTTTTCACGTGTCTTTGTGGTGCTTCTTTGAATAAAGTAGAAACCTAACAACCCCTTTTTGAGGATATTGTCTTCTTCCTTAGGAGTCTCTACTCACTGATAACTAAAAGAGCGAAGTCCACATAATCTGTCAATTTACATCTGTTTTGATGGACGAAAAAATACCAGTTGCGACTTAGAAGTCATCCTAACAACTAGACTCAGTGTGCAGACTCCGTAGCCAAGTGGTGAGATCTTATCCTGGCTCGATCCCTCGCTTATTGAGAGACCGGGAAAATGCCTGACCTCTCTTTGATTAGTTTTCTCTAAAAATTGTGTTCACACACTGTGTGCAACTCTGAAAATGGGCCATAGCCATGAGTGGGAAAGCCAAAATCTTCATGATCTTGGGTTAGGCAGTGGTTTCTTTGATATGACATCAAAAGCGTAAATAACAAAAGAATAAATAAGTTGAACTTCATAAAAATCAAAAACTTTTATGGATCAAACTATGCCATCAAAAATGTTTAAAAAAATAAGGATTTGAGAAAATATTTGCAAAACATGTTTATGATAAAATATTTGCAAAACATATCCAGAATATATGCGAACACTTATAACTCAACAACTAAAAAGAAAAACCAATATTCAAAGTGGGCAAAGGATCTAAGCAAGCATTTCTCCAAAGAAAATATTCAGTTCATCCAGTACACATTTGAAAAGATGCTCAAGAACAATTGTGAGGAAAATGTACACACGCCCCACAAAACCCCCGGCATAGCTAAAAATAAAAAGCACAGACAATAACAAGTGTTGAGGAGGGGAAGAGATCAAAACTCTAATCCGTTGCTGTTGGAAAAGTAAAATGGTACGGCCACTTTGGAAGACACTTAAAACTTACAGAGTCCTGATGTGACCCAGCAGTTCCAAGAGAATTGCAAACATGTCCAGACAAAAATGTGCACACAAACGTTCATACCAGCACTATTCATAGTAGTCAAAAAGTGGAAGCAGGGGCAAGTGTGGCTCAGTGGGACAAGTTGCCCTTTTGACACCCACACCCCATAATATGTGCAGTTTGAGTCCGGGTGACAGACATCTGCATTCCCTGTTTGTTTCAGCACTATCAGAGGAGCACAGATCTGGAGTCAGCCCAGCTGTCCATCTATGGATGAATGGGTAAACTGAATGTGGGATATACACACTGAAACACTGCTCAACCAAAAGAAAGAATTAAATCTGACATTTTTAGTAAAATGCTTGGAATCAGAGATCATTATATTAAATGAAATAAGCCAGGCACAGAAAGACAAATGCTGTTTGTTCTCTTTCATGTGTTGAAGTTTAAAAAGTTTAAAAATATAGGTGGGAGTAGGAGTCTGGCCCAGGGGCAGGATGTTGGTTATTATGCCCACATCCCATGTTGGAGTGCCTGGATTCAGTACCTGCCTGCAGCTCCTGATTCCAGCTTCCTGCCGATGCAAACCCTGGGAGGTCATAGTGTGGCTCAAGTAGTTGGGTCACAGCCACCTCTATGGAAGACCTGGATTGATTTCTTGGTTCCTGGCTGTGGCCAGGCCCAACCACAGCCATTATAAGCTTTCGGGAATGAACCTTCAGATTGGAGCTCTCTCCATCTCTCTGCCTCTCAAATAGATTAATTAATTAATCAAGTTAAATAGTCACTCTGAACTGAGAATAATGATTACTAGAGGTTAGGGAGGATGGGGGCGGGAAGATACAGGGAAGTTGGGTAACAGGTGCCAAACACAGTCAGATGGAAGTAACCACACAGCCAGATGGAAGGAACGATTGCTACTGTTCAGTAGTGTGGTGGGATGATTATAGTTCACAATAATCTATTGTATACCATATAAAGAACTGGAAGAGAGGAGCCATCAGCCTTCAAACATAAAATAAAGGTAAGGAAAGAGAAAGGCTAGTTGCCTGTTTTGGGTGGTTTATGCTGTGAATACGTGATGAAATAGTATAATGTACTGTATAAAAATGTACAAGTATTACATGTTAATCAAAAATTTAAAAATGGTAATTTAAGAGAACAAAAGTAGTAGTAGTTACAAAAGACTACATATTGTGTGATTTCACTTGTATGCAATGTCCAGAGAGACAAATGCACAGACAAGAAGTAGCCAGCTGACTGCTGGGGCTCCTGGGAGGGATGAACAAGGAAGGGCTCCTAATGAGGTCAGGGTATATTTTTGGGAAGATGAAAATGTTCTAAGATTAGATTTTGGTGATGGTTGCACAACTGTCAAATACAAACTAAACAAGACCCCTAATCTGAGAATCTGAAACCTGAAATGTCCCTAAATCCAAAAGCTTGTTAATGCCCACAGGATAGCACAAAGAGGAGATTCCACACCAGACCTCATGGGACGGGTCGCAGCAAAAGCACAGGCACAATGAAAATGCTACATGAAATTACCTCCAGGCTGTGTGTGTGTGTTACCGAAAGCTCAGTCCCTGTCCCTGGTGCTGAATCAAAATAACAAGGACAAGATAAGAGGGAAAAGGAAAGGGGAGTTCAATCTGTCGATAGATGAGGCTGCTAGTTCTTTCAGGTCCAGCTCCCAGTAACATGAATGAGGTGTGTAAGGGACATAAATAAATCTCATGTTCAGACTTATGTCTCATCCCTAAGAAATCTCATTATGTGTGTGAAAATATACCCAAATCCAACAAAACACTCCTAATCTCAAGGTAAAGGGTGTTCAACCTGTACTAAAAATCACCACATTGTATGCTTTTGAAAGGTAAGTATGAGGAATGTGCATTGTGTTTCAAGAAACTTCTTATGTATTTTTTTAAATTTATTTGGAAAAACAACAGAGAGGGGGAGAGATGGAGATGGAGAGAGGGAGAGAGGGAGAGAGAGAGATCAGTCTTCCATGCTGGTTCATTTCCCAAATGGCTGCAACAGCTGGGATTGGTCCATGCCAAAACCGTGTTCCAGGACTTCCACCCTGGTCTCTCTCGTGGTGACAGGGGCCCAAATACTTGAGCCATTAGAGGAGTTTACATACTACCAACTGTACAGTGTCCTTTTGAAGAGCTGATGAGATCACTCATGCAAGACACTTGACTCTTGGCATTCGTCTTGTGGCATTTTCTGGACATCGATTACATTCATAATCCGTATGTGCTTCCTGCAGTGGGGGATAAGCATGTCATGTAGAGTAGAAACACAGCCATGCCTGTTTGAAGTGGACGCCCTAACTCCACAAGAGCTGTTTCATGAGCACAATGCCGTCACACCACTGTCTGTACACTGCTGTCCTCAAGAACATTCACTACACATTTGTTTATAAACATGCCTTTTTGTCCTCTCAGCAACAGTTTAGTGGCAAATCAACTGTAGTTTATTTACCCACGTATCTGTGTCACTGACCTTTCTAAGAAGGTTCAATTTCCATCCCCCACTCTGCCCTCAAAATGAGAATTTTACCGAATTCTTTCTGGGTATCGATTATGAAGAGTTATCAAGGATGTTCAGAATCAAGATGCATGCCTCTTGCTGTGTTATTCCAATAGTAATAGTTTAACAGCTGATAGCATAAAAATAAGTTTTCACCCTTTTTTATCTAGAAAGATGAGAAAACTTCAGAACTATAATAACCTCACATTTCGTGGATAAGAATACCCACCCTCCTGAGAGACTGGGAGTTCCCCAGATAACATAGCTAGGTTGGGAAATTTATATATTTATGTTTTATCTTATGCCAGCAGATGGAACAGTCGCTTCTAGCAGATGAGAAGTGTAAGAGAACAAATCAAAGCTAAGTGAAAATAAGGATAGAGAAGATTAGTTGTAGTTCAATGTGAGGTTAAGGTAGAAAGTGGAGTCTGTGGCTCCTAATATACAGAACACTGGGAATGGATTGAATGAGAAGCATTCTTACCTGGAGTAGAATGATGGTTCCTAGCTGTGTTTCTGTTAACTTTCCTCGATGTGTGCCCAAGTTTGCATGTTTAAATGCAGTTCAGTTGGAGTATCCCTGTGTGACGCTTCTTGGCTGGTTGATGTAGTGTGGGGATGCTCTGCAGTGTCTAGACTCCCATAGGCCAATATGTTGGCCACAGTCAAGGCTATCCTAGACACGCACAGTCATCATTTCCATCTCACCCAGAACCAGCCTGAACACTGCTCTTATCAAGCAGGGCTCTCAAGGAAGATCTGTGCATGGAATCTGTTGGCCACCTGGATCTAGAAAAATGGGAGAATCGCAGATCTTTCATGTAAACCTTCATAAATGTTGGTGTTCTTTACTGAGTTATCTAAAGGTATTTCCTGAATGACCCCAAATTTTGAGGCTGATTCCCATATGTTGTATCATCCTGATACGTGTCTCTTTCTGTAGCTACAAATTTACCTACTCTGCTTACCTCATTTAAGTGGAATCACACAATATTTCTCACGTTCTGTCCAGCCTTTTCACAATTCGTCCATGTCACGGCATATAACAGAATTCCATTCATTTTTGTGACTAAATAACATTTCGTGTGTATGACCTCCGTACTTTGTTCATCCGTTTGTGTGTCTATAAAATGTTGTTTACAAGGGTTTCAATTCTTCCTCCACGACAGAACAATGGTGATCATTTCCTCCTTTTTTTTTCCTTTTTTAAAAAATGTGAGTCACCCTATTGAGTGTAAAGTGGTATCTTACTGTGGTTTTGATTTTCCTAATAAGTAGTCAAGTAAAGCATCTTTTCATTTATTTGTTGGGCATTTGTATATCTTCTTTGGAAAAATATTTATTTAAATTTTTTAAAAAAAATTTCACACAGAGTCCATAGTTTATATTAGGGTTCACTGTTGGTGTAATAAATTCTCTGAGTTTCCAGGGATAGGGAATGTCCAGTGTTGTACCTGAGTGAGTGTAAACAAAGGAGCACCACACATTGATAGAATTTGATGGTCCTTTATTGCCAGTGGTGGAGAGTGGGCTCATGTCCTAAAGAACTCTCAACCCCGAAGCCCAAAGTAACAGGGTTTATAAAGGCAAACACCATAAAATCGAGAGGGGAATACATAGTTCCTAGGGTCGGGGGGAATACATGGTTACTGGGGTCAAGCTGACCTAAAACTTATACAAAGCTAGTATCAATTATAATCTTGACAATACCAGTTACAATCTTAACAAGTTTAATTATAATCTTGACATTAATCCAGGTATTGGGTTTAATCATGTGTAGGACATAGACAGTTACATTTGTATCCTTAACCCAGGTGCAGCCTATCTGCTTCCAAGCTTGAGCGATCATGCTAGGGGTTTTCTATGCTCTGCCAAGTGTGACGTAGTGGACTGCTATTGCCCGACTGTTTTAGATCATAGTTTCAGAGCAGAGTCTCACGGTGTGTGTGTTGGGGGGACACCTTCCCAGAATGGAGCCTCAGGTTCTCCAAAATGGAGTCCCTGCTGTCAAGGTGTTACTTCACCAGCAGCCTACAGGCCACGTAAAAGACCCACAAAAATCATTTGAGCTGACCCTGCCAAGGCAAACACAGGCAGGACTCAAAATTCAGTAACTCTAAAGCAGGCCAGTTTTTAAGTTGATAATTGTATGGCCTGTGAAATATGTTGTAAGTGTCCAAGTGTCCTGGGCAGAAGAAAAGATTCCCTGCCCCTGGAGCCACTGGGTAACGGTGTGTGCCCGGGCTGTGGTATCATACAGAGCGGTCCTCCCACCCTAAAAGCCTCCACACCCTGCCTTCACCTGTTTGTGAAGAAGTGTTTTGATTTTTGTTTTTGAGTTGTAAGAGTTTTTAAAATATTCTGGATACTAATCCATTATCAGGTGAAGGTGTGCAAGCGTTTCCTTCCATTCCGTGGATTGTCTTCACTCCTCATGCTCTTATATTCTCTTTCTTTGTGAAGGTTTTGGGTCAAACAGCCTGAATTAAACTCTCGGTCTTTCATTTTCTAGTCGTGTGACGTGGGTTACCTGATTGCTTAATTTACTAGTCCCTAAGTCTATCTAGAAAAGTTTGTCACGTGAAACGGGGACACTCATGGTATATATCTCAAGGTTTCTAGGAAAATTAATGGGATAATCCATATAAGTCACTTAGCATAATGCCAGATAGCCAGTTGGTTCAGTGTTGGCATCACTAGGGGCAGGCATTTGACAGACACTTGGGAATCCAGCAGCCCTTAACAGAGTGGCTGGCTTCAAGTCTTAGCTATGCTCTTGATTCCAGCTTCCTCCTAAAACCCCACCCTGGGAGGCAGCTGGAGATGGCTCAAGTGCTTGGGTTCCTGCTACCCCTGCGGGAGGCCTGGCTTTGGCCTGGTCTGGCCCTCTCTGTTACTGGCATTTGGGCAGTGAACTCGTGAATATGAGTGATCTCCTTCCATCTGTCTGTGTCACATTGTCCTTTTACCTTTCAAATAAAATGAAAAAAATAATTACTGCACCTGCTCTTACTACTACTCTTGCTCATTATAGTTGCAAAGTCCTCTAGAACATCACCAAAAATTCAAACATGATATCTTCTATATTTTTCCTATTTATTTTGGTTTGAATCTGTGTCACAGCAGAGGCAGTTCTTCACAAATGATAAATTTTGTTGAATCATACCAGTTTTATGTTTTTACTGTTATCCCTTACCATGTTAGTTGACAGTCAAATGGACAATGAACAACTCTGTCAGAAACTAACCAAAGCCCAGCCTTAAAGATGAAAAGATACAGATGGTTACCTACTATAGACATGGCTGTGATGGGGGAGAAGGCAGAGCGTGGTGGAATTAGCTGTACCTACTCATTTCGGGTTCTGATAGGAAAAATGTCTGGGGAGAGGACACATGTCTCTCCTGCCACTTTCTGTCACTGTGACCTCTTCCCAGTCCATGTTCAAGTTTGTCCTGCCCTCACTTTGTGTACTCACACTGTAACCAGCTGTGATCCCACTCAGTGCTGAGGGCATTGCAGAGGGTACTTCTGGGGACTTGGTCACTGGTGGGACAGTTGTAGCTTCTTCCAGTAAATATTCTTTCTGTCTGAAAACTCTCCTCTTTATGGATACCTGAGCACCGTGCATGGTGCTAATAGAGTTTTTTCATAATTTTAATCTCAGGAAGAGTAAGAGAAGTGTTGCTTAGACACCTCACTCACATTATTGCTTGCTTACCTATAAATATCCATTTCTTCAGCATTTTCTGTTAGAAGATTTTTAACTTGATGTCAAGTTTTCCTTTGCTATGAAACCTTTCTACCTGACATTTGCAGATATTGTCTTGAACTTGAATATTCACTTAACCTCACAACAAATTCAGTGGCAATATTTTCTTAAGAAAACACTTTAATGTGTGTGTTTTGAGTCAATATAGCTGTCAAGGGAGGGCTGACCCTTAATTCATAGTTGTTATGAATTTAGACACGTGTGACAATGTTTCTACAATGGTTACCCCACCTGGCTTTCATAGATAAAATAAAGATCATTATCTTACAGTCATACCTCTTCATAAAAAGCCGAACAGGTTGGAGTATTGGTAATTTATGTTGGAAAGCATGAGTGTTTGTAAAATATTTACTTATTATCAAAAAGCACTACTATGATTATTTTCAAAATAATTTTATTCTATTTTTGTTACTTTCAAGTTGAGACTGATATTCTACTATTTATCTTTTACTTGATGACATCTTTCTCTAGATAACTTCTTAAGCACTTCCATGCACTAAGGTTCTATGATTTTTTTTAAATATCTGGGATTATTGAGTCCTTAATTTGAAGTGCTGTTGCACAGAAAGGCTAGTGAACACTGATGAGCCCATCACTGCCCCCTGGCTGATGGACTGTGGCTGTGTCGTAAATAGATCTGGAGAACTCTGTCAGGGAGTCCGGGAGTTTGAGGAAATATCCTTTGTATTTTATTGAATAAGAAATGCAAGTTAAAGTAATGACATATACTGTTATAAGATAAAAAATCTCTGTATTGGTGAAGGTACTAGGAAATAGGTACTTCCATCATTGCTATGGTTGTATAAATTGATAGAACATTTGAATGCCATTTAATGTAGGTGCAATAAACTTAAAAATGCACAGAAGTTTTACTTCTAGAACTCTAACCAAAGAAATGACACATGTGCACAAGGATTCACAAATATGTGCCATGTCTGTATGTTTATCATAGCACTATTTATAGTTCAAACTGGGAACAACTACGTGTTCAAGTCGGAGTTAGGTCATCCAAGCAAGAAGAAAGGTATCCCACAGAGTGATCTGGTGGAGTGCTAAGTGATGGAGGAACGGTCTCCATGTGATCTGTAATCGTTGCCTCCCTACCACCTCTCTGTGATCTATTGAAATGCTGTCCTTTTCCATGTGCTTTGCCTCAGCACTTTCCACTTTTCACCCTTTTCTTCCTGCTCTCTTCATCCCTCTCCGTCTGCTTCCATCCATTCCTTCTTCTAATTCACATCCACCTGCTGAGTGCTTGGAATCGTTATCCTGGGAACCCAGTAATGAACAGGACACCTGAAGGAATGTCTCGCTCAGTGCAGGATTAGCAGTGATGGACAACAGAGAATGAAAGATGCAGGCATCAGGCCTCTGTGTTGGGACACAGATGTCACTAGGTTGAACACTCCTGCAGGATTTTTATTTTTAAATTCCAATAATTATAGAAGCAAAGGATTTTGCACAATTATAAATTAATGCCTTCATTAAGCATTCATTTGCAAACATTTAACTAGGTTTGCAAAGATGATTTTATTACTGACTTGCCCATAAAGCTCTCATTCTAATGAGGAAAGTAATGTAAAACATTATAAAATATATAAGAATGTAGTGTACAAGATATTCAATACTTGTCAAGACGGTAGGGAAAACTGATTTAGGTCTGGACTCTAAAGTTTGTTGACCTCTCTCATAATAGCTTGGGTACGTTGCTTTTTTTTTTTTTTTTTTTTTTTTTTTTTTTACCTTAGCTTTCTTCTATAGAGAAATGGAGATCTGGGACTAGCATCACCAGCATGCCATAAAGGTGCTGGTTTGTGTTCCAGCCACTCCACTTCCTATCTGGCTCTCTGCATGCATCAGGGAAAGCAGCAGAAGATGGCCCAAGTGCTTAGGTCCCAGCACCCACGTGATTGACCTGGATAAAGCTCCTGGCTCCTGACTTCCACCTGGCACAGGCCTGGCCATTTAGGGAGTGAACCAGTACATGGAAGATTTTTTTCTCTCTCTCTTCCTCTTCTGTCTCTTTCTCTCTTCCTAACACTTTCAAATAAAAAAAATCTTTTTAAAAAATATTTAAAATGGAGACCCACATATAGAACAATGAAACTAGACTCCCTGTGTCTCACCATATACAAAAATCATCTCAGAATGAAATAAAGAACTAACTGTAAAACCCGAAACTTTGACACTGCTAGAAAACATGGAGGAATCACTTCAGAATATTGGAATTATCAAGTATTTTTTGTATGAAACCCCCAAAGCAAGGAAACAAAAGCAAAAGTAGACACATATATTTCATCAAACTAAAATGCTCTGTACAGAAAAGAAAGCAATTACAGTGAAAGACAACCTACAGTATAGGAGAAAATATTTTCAAGGGATAGATCTGACACGGAGTTAGTATCCAGAATATATAAGGAGCTGAAACAACTCAATAGTACAAAAACAAAACCCCACAAATAATCCAATTTAAAAATGAGTGGTAGATCTAAACACGTTTCTCAAAGAAGACATACAATTGAGCAACCAATTCATCACAAAATACAAGACCTCACTGGTCATCAGAGAAATACAAATCAGAATCACATCAAGATAGAACCCCACTCTAGCTAGACTGGCTATTATCAAAAAGGTAGTAGATACCAAGTGCTAACAAGGATGTGGAGAAAAAGAAATGTTAACCTTTCTGGTGAGGATGTACATTAGTAAAGCCAGTGTGGAAACCAGTATGGAAGTTCCTCAGAAAAGAAAAGAAACAAAAGAAGAAGAAGAATAGAACTACCGTATGATCCAGTGATCCCAGTACTGGGATTATCCAAGGGAATGAAAACCATCTATCAAAAGTGCATCTGCACTCCCACGTTTGTTGCCATCTGACGAATGGATAAAGAAAATGTCGTGCACAGACCCAGCAAAATACTGCTGAGCCACAAAACGGATGAATCTTACCACTTGCAACAGCATGGATAGAACTAGAGGTCATTATGTTGGGTGAAATAAGCCCAGCACAGAACGACAGATGTCGCATGGTCTCTCATGGGGATGCTAAGAAAACACGGTGATCTCATAAAAGTTAGAGGGCAGTGGTGGTTACTAGAGGCTGGGCAGGATGGGGGAGGGGTTTGGGGAAAGATTCATTGATGAATTCGAAGGTAGGCTAGGTTAGTCAGCGACAAGTGCAAAGGAACCTCTGGGATTCTTTTGCACAACAGCACAAAGATAGATGCTAATGTACTCTGTGTTTCTCTATAAGAAGTTAGGTGACAGCATTCTGGAATTTTTTTTTTTTTTTTTTTTTTTTTTTTTTGCTGTAAAGTAGTGTCACATGTTTAAGGAGATAGGTCTGTTTACCCTGGTTGGACATTATATAACGTACACATGTATTGAAACATCACAATGTGCCCCATAAATAAGCACAATTTTATATGTCTATTTTTTAAATTACAAAATTAAAAAAATTTAAATGGAGATAATAAATATAATCTCCCAGGGTTACGGAGATTAACGTGTGTAGAGTGTTTATGAACTTAATAGAATTAATGGCCCATAGAAAGTGCTGTTGGGGCAGGCATTGGGGCACAGTGGGTTAAACCACCCCTTGTGATGCCTGCATCACATAGCAGAGTGCCTCATTCAAATTCCAGCTCTTCTGCACTTTCAGTCCAGCTTCTTGATGATGATGATGATGATGGGAGGCAGTAGATGATAAACCAAGTACTTGGGTCCCTGGCATTGATGTGGGAGACCTGGATGGAGATCCTAGCTCATGGCTTCAGCCTGACCTACCCATGGCTGTTGTGTGCATTTGGGAGTGAACGAGCAGATAAAAGGTTATCCCTCTCCCCCGTCTCCTTTGTTCTCACTCTCACTCTATTACTCTGCTTTTCACATAAATAAGTAAATCCTTTAAAATATTAGTTGTTTACAGGGCTTTTGAGCAAAATATGACAGCATATAAACAATAGTTTGTTAATTCTGTCTTGGGTGGTCTGGGAAGACTTGATAGAAGAAATAGTAAGAGTCTTGAAGAATGGATTTATCTGATCAGCTGATGGAGATAAGAAGGGCATGTAGGCAGAAAGTTTGTGTGCAAAGGGAGTAAGAGAGCACGTGCACTCTGAGAAACTCAGATTCAGTGCAGAACCTGTTCAGAGCTGGGCTAAGCATATTTGGCTCTGACCTGTGGACAGTGGAGATAAATCGTGTTGGCTCAAGATTTTGGGCTTGTGGGTCTGGAACTGTAGAAAGAGACTTGAAAGACATTTACTCACTCATTCTAGGTGTACCATTTTCCCAGGCACCGTTTATGAATAGTGAGCAAAACAGGCATCATCTGTGATCCTATGTGTGGAGCTTAGAATGTGGAGAGGTTAAGATAAATGAGTAGGGCCGGCGCCGCAGCTCACTAGGCTAATCCTCCACCTTGCGGCGCCGGCACACCAGGTTCTAGTCCCGGTTGGGGCGCTGGATTCTGTCCCGGTTGCCCCTCTTCCAGGCCAGCTCTCTGCTGTGGCCCGGGAGTGCAGTGGAGGATGGCCCAAGTACTTGGGCCCTGCACCCCATGGGAGACCAGGAGAAACACCTGGCTCCTGCCATCGGATCAGTGCGGTGCAGCGGCCATTGGAGGGTGAACCAACGGCAAAGGAAGACCTTTCTCTCTGTCTCTCTCTCTCACTGTCCACTCTGCCTGTCAAAAAAATAAATAAATAAAAGATAAATGAGTAAATAAACCAATAAATAGAATAGTGCTGCATGCAATGAAGGAAAGGAAAAGAAACAGAAGATAACAGAGAGAATGAGGAGGTTGGGTTGCTTCTGAAGACTTCTCAACCTTTAATCTGAGTCTACAAGGACACCCAGGATGGCGGGAAATGAGTGAAAGATAAGGATTCCAGGAAGAAAAAGTCAAGGTGCTGATAGCAAAGAAGGATGGAGTATTCTGAGAAGCACAAGAGGCCAGCCAGGGTGGGGAATGGCAGCAGAAGGGCAGGGGAGAGGCGAGGCAGGCGGAGCTGGTCCTCCAGGTCTGCCTGCTATTTGAAGTGCAGTTGGAAACCCCTGCAGGACTTGAAGCAGAAGCACAGGTGATCCCATTCCTTGGGATCTTTTTATTGATGGGTCTATGTGTTGATTATTAAATCCATTCCCAACTTCCTCTGTGGAGGGGAGATTAATAAGGGACAAGTGTGAGAGAGGGGCATCATGACAGTCTATTGAGTTGGTCTAGATAAGAGACAGTGCTGACTGTGGTTGGGGATATATCGCTCAATTTGAGATACGTTTTTGGAGATAGAACCAGTGGGATTTGCTGATGACATTGATGTGGGGGGTAAGGAAGAAAAGGAAAATCCTGTTTAATTTCCTTAGAGTTGTAAGTTGGGCAACTGGGTGAACTGGAGCCACTAAAATTAGGAAACTAGGAGAGATAGGGATGAGAATGGTATGAAGGATGGGGGCAGGCAAAATCAAGAGTTCCATGCTGGGACATTTTTCACCAGGATGAACAAACCTATAAAATAAAGTACATGATCCCCAGTTCAATGTGAAGGTCAGGTAAGCCATGAATATAAGTTGTGCTGAACATTACATGAGACATGTTTGTGCTGAAACAGTTTGTGGCTTGTCTGAAATTCAGACTTCCCTGAGCACCCTGTATTGTATCTGAAAACGCCAGTGGTTAACCCAACCTCCAGGAAATTGAAGTAGAGTTGTCAAGTGGGCAGTGGATCTCTGAGCTAGAAGCTGAGAGAAGACACTGGGGATAAATTAGGCATCACATGCATTAAAAACGTGGACTCTTAAGCTGTAAGAATGAACGAGATCATCTGCCTGGGAGTGTAGAAAGAAGAAAAAGAGGGGAGTGCCCAGGATGAGCTCTTCAGCACTTTAATGTGGAATGCAAAATCCCTTTGAATAATCAGAGTGCCCAAAGAGAGTAGAGACAAGCCAGGTCATCGTGATATTGCGGAACCCAGAAGAGAACATCCAGCCATTGGGAATGCATTGAGTGAGAGAATCAAATGAGAGAGAAGAACGCGGTGGCTTTGGTAATCCTCCAGTGTTCTTTTATGTAACTGTTGAGGAAATAGAAGAAGCACAATTCCCAATCTTTGGCACAGAGAGAAGGGCAAGAAGAAACAATGGGGGTGGAGATGTGAGAGCCATGAGCCAGCTCTAACCAATGATGCTGAGCAGGCATGAAGAATGATGTGTAGAACAGTGTTTTGCTGTACCCACAATACACTGTTCTAATGATTATAGCCTTACTGGATGCAAGTGTGTGGTAGCTGGTAGTCTTAATCTTTAGAATCTCTTGGCTATTTTTAGTCTTTTCCATACAGTGGTATAAGGAAAGCTTGTTCAACTCAATGCAAA
This sequence comes from Oryctolagus cuniculus, assembly GCF_964237555.1. NCBI lineage: Eukaryota > Metazoa > Chordata > Mammalia > Lagomorpha > Leporidae > Oryctolagus > Oryctolagus cuniculus. The sequence goes on along the minus strand of NC_091444.1, from coordinate 104,360,225 downwards.
ATCCTATTGGGATTTCGATTGAGATTCCATTGAATAGTGTTAAAAGCAATTATCTCTTCCTTTGGAAAAAACATGGTCTTAGATCAAGCCCTAACACTTGCAATAAATTCCAGATGGAAGTGTGTCCACTGGATTTGATGCTTTTCTGAGTGGTTTCTGAGTTGTGATAAGAGTAGAAAATTCTGATTGCACTGGGTCTAGAGGTGAATTGAAGATAAAAGTAGAGTTCGTTCCAGAAATGGCTAAGGTGAGTAGAAAAAGGGCATGATCGAAGGACCAAACAGGAGCCTGAAGCTGGAGGATGTCTTGTTTATCTTTAAAGATGGGAATTTATTGACAATTTGTGGGGAAGAAGGAGAGAAGAGCAGATGGAAAATAAATGGGAACGTGAAGTCATCAAAGGAAGAGGGCCCATGAGCCACAGAAGGGAGCTGGATCCTGCATCAGGTGAAGCCGCTCCTTTTGGATAGAAGATTTGAATTTTATCTGAGATTAGAGAAACATTGACAGTGATGAGCCAGATGTCAGGCATTCGGGGTTGAGACAGCACAGTTAGAGATGTTCCAGCTTGAATTTTCTGGCTGGGATTTGGAAGAAGGTCATCTGTTGAGTGTTCTTGATTGGAATGGGTTAGAGACTTGAAAGGACTCGCACTGTTGTGTGTGTATGTGGCCGGGGGGCGCATGTGTACATAAGAGGTTTGTGAGAATTCAGACCAAATCATTAAGCACTGCGGTTATGCAGAAGTTCTGTTGAAAGGATGAAAGACATTTAAGGCAGCATTAGCACAGGTGGTTATGTTAACCCAGTGTTGATCGGTTAAGGAACTGCACTTATTCTGCAAGCAACATTTTGTTTTGTATCCTTTGTTATTTTTTCTTAAAGTAGATTTACAAAATATCCACTCTCCAAGTGTCTCTGCATTTAGCGCTTTAAGATGTGTGACCATCGTTAATTTTAGAGAAAGCCACAGGAGGGAGAAAAAGAACAGTAATTAGCATCTTCAGTTACAAATAGAGAAATTGATGCCTACAGATGCTCCTGAGGTCACACTGTGAACCACGGTTTACTCCTAATTAACTGAACAGCATCTTCCAAATCAAAAAAAAAAAAAAAGAACTTATTTATGACTTGAGTGGGAGTGTTAGCGTTGTGTGGCATCATGGGCCAGTCCTGTCATAAGAGAGCAGGAGATAGTCATACTCAGGCTCATCCTAATCATTAAATCTGAAGTCAGGGATTGATTTCTGAGTCTTAATCCCTAATGCTGCAGAAGTCAGCCAGCTTTGACCCACTGCCTGTTTTGAAAAAAAAAAAATATCAAAGAGAAGAAGGTTCCATGACAGGTGAACACGATGTGAATTTCAAACATCAGTCTTCAAAGTACAGTTCTGTTGGAATCCCAGCCACACTTGTTCATCTACACATTGTCTCTGGCTGATTGCACACTTAGCAGCATTGGCAGAACTGAATTGTTGCATCCGAAATAATCTGGCCCAGAAAGCCTGAAGTAATTTGCTACCTGGCCGTTTACTGAAAACATTTCCTGTCTTAAAAATACAGCACCTGCACAGTCCAGTTTGCATGACCACTCCCATGTCTCAGTACCTGGCTCGCTGGTGCTGTGCAGTGGGTAAGTAGTTTTTTGTTGGTAGGTTCTCTTGCTTGCGATATTTATAACTGACAGATGTCCCTGGGGTTTCCCCTCAGCACTGCATGTGAACCCTTCCTCCAGGTTGCCTCTCCCGTCTCTGTAGCACAGATCAGAGAGTTGGGAAGACAGCCTGAATGCTGGCTGAACACAGAGTCGGGGCCTCCATCTTTAGTTTGAGCCCAGCTCTGCAGAGCCCAAGGGGCAAGGTTAGGTGGAGAAGGCATTTGGGACGGTTATTAAAACGCCATTTGCACTACCGTGTCCCATATCAGAGGCCCCGGGTCCAAGTCCTGGCTTCGCCTCCTGATTCCAGCTTCCTGCTAATACGCACCCTGGCGGCAGCAGGTGATGGCTCATGTAGTTGGGTTCCTGACAGCCACGTAGGAGACCTACATTGAGTTCCAGGCTCCTGGCTGTTGCAAGTATCCGGGGAGTGAACCAGTGGATGAGAGATCTCTTTATATCTCTCTCAAGTAAATAAAAATAAATACAATTTTAATAAATTTAGTAAAAGAAGAGAGAGCAGGATTGACCCTGCCTTGAGCAGGGGTCCCTTACAATAGTCAGAGAGAATGAGGCCCCTCAAACAACAGCCCCATCAATTGATTGCTAGTTTCTACTTTCTCCTTTGATTATCCTTCCTGTGATGGCTAAGAGGGCACCTGCCAGGGAGGTATTTATTTCATGTGGAAGAAGTCCAAGTGGACTGATAAAGTTTGAGCTGGAGAGAAGTAGAACTCTCCAGACCTTTTTTATCTTGTGCTGCAAAGCTTTTGAGACTCAAACTACCTTTATCATGCTACTTAATGAAGCCACGTCTTCTTGTTTGCAAAGGCCCTAGAAAATGTTTCTGAGAAATTAAAATCTCTTCAAAGTTTGTTTACCCATCCTGACTTCCCAGTGTATGTTATCACTTCTTCATAAACTATCCCTAAATAGAAGTGTAGTTGTGTTTTATAAAACAGTGGAGGACTTCTAAGGGGGTATGTGTTATATTCTATTTCAGAGTATCATACCCAGATAGGATCAATTTGACATTTCAGTAATGCATCCAACTTTTGGCTCTTAGGATACAAATTTAAAATAGATTAGAGGGAGGACTTAGTCTCATTTCTTAACTATTTGGCCTCACTTTCTTTATGAAAAATAGGAAAGATGGGGAAGAAGGTGAATAATAATAACAAAGAAGCAGAAAACAAATAGGGCTATAACTTGTATTGGCAGATAGAAGTGGAGATTTAATACGTAACTATTATGTGCATTATTATCATCTGTACTGACTGTTCATCTCTGAGCTTCAGGACTTTTTAAATCTATACGGTTTCCTCTCCCTACTCAGCCCCACATACACGAATGCTCCACTAAAGCCACGTATCTTCGACTCTGCCCCTGCTCCCTGCTTCTGTTGAAAACTGAGGCCGGCACCGCGGCTCACTAGGCTAGTCCTCCGCCTTGCGGCGCCAGCACCCTGGGTTCTAGTCCCGGTCGGGGCGCCAGTTCTGTCCCACTTGCCCCTCTTCCAGGCCAGCTCTCTGCTGTGGCCCGGGAGTGCAGTGGAGGATGGCCCAAGTGTTTGGGCCCTGCACCCCATGGGAGACCAGGAGAAGCACCTGGCTCCTGCCTTCGGATTGGCGTGGTACGCCGGCTGCAACGCACTGGCCATAGCGGTCACTTGGGAGGGGGTGAACCAATGGCAAAAGGAAGACCTTTCTCTCTGTCTCTCTTTCTCTCTCACTGTCTAACTCTGCCTGTCGAAAAAAAAAAAAAAGAAAAAGAAAAAGAAACTGTCTCTGTGCCCAATTCAGTTAGCGATGAGAAGAGCAGGTGCTGGCCATGCCAGGACAGGAGAGCCAGTTTGCCTACCTGTGGCTCTTGTGACTTGAAGCTGCCCTTTCTGCCTGCCGCCCACACCTTCCTGATGCTGGGCCCGTTGTTAGACGCTCCCTGCTGGCAGGTGACAGCCAGTTCCCAGGAAGTCTCATGCACTTGGGTTGGGTGGGCCTCCCTTAAATCCTTTAGGCAGCCAATTTCAGAAGCCTCTGTGCAGCCTCTTAACGTCAGAACGGGGGCAGGTGTTGTGGGAGTGTCGGCAGGCCTCCATGTGGGACACCCACACCCCACACTGGAGTGCTCTTTCTGTCCAGCTGCTCTGCTGTGCAGCGTCCAGCTCATGTGCTTGACAAGTGGCAGATAGTGGCTCAGGTCTTTAGGTCTTGCACCCATGTCGGGGACCCGGATAGAGTTCCTGGCATCTGTCTTTGGCCAGGCTGTTGCAGACATTAGGGAGTGAACCAGTGGCTAGAAGATCTCTCCCCCTCTCTTTCACTCCATCTCTCTCTCCCCCTTTTAAATTGGTGACAATAAGTAAACATTTACGAAACAATTATTGTAGATGTTCCTGATATAGCCTACAGGATTGGGAACCATTGATTGACAACCTGGAAGGTTTTCTGTGTCCTTTTCTGTAACTGGAGGTAAAACCCGAGGCCAGTTCCCCTCACCTGGGTAGCAGAAATGAGACTTTATTAATCCTGTGCTTGTCGCCATGACCAGACGCTAAAACTCGTAGATAGCCTGGTTCCTCTATCTTTCTGGCTTTCCCTGGGTCAGGAGAAAATCGAACTGAGGGAGGACGTGTTCCTCCAGGTCAGTGAACTTCAGAGACCCTGGAGCATGAGCAGAGGTGGAGCTGCAGCAGCGGCTCCGGATTCAGCCTGCCACACTGAAGTCCCGAGCTGTTTGTCCCGGGCTGTGAAATCGCTTAGAGGAAATTTTATGTTGCGATGTCTGGGAATGTGGAGAGGGCAAAAAGGGTGAACCTGATTCTGAAAGCACTCAAATACAGAGGGAAGCCCTTTATGAACCTGCTGTGGGGGTTAGCAGCACGAAGTGACCGAGAGACACAGTCCGGGCAGTTTTAGGGCTTCTCTGCTGTTTGTGTCTGGATAGAAGCAGACAGAGGAGTGCCTGCCTGAGAGTCCACGGACAGGGAGGCACAACAAATGAGCCAGGCGCACGGGAGGTCACACTGGTGGCCCACTGTGACAGGAGCCCGACGCCACCACACAGATGCAGCCGGCGCCCTCAGCAGGAGAATCACATCCCAGCCAGAGGCAGCTGGAGTTCCCCAGCGCTTCTCCCTCCTGCTGTTAGCTCTGCCTGGGCCATCTCAAGTGTCTCTGCTGCTCGCCAGACACCCAGCCTCCTAGCAGCTGCCCCCGCCATCTCGTGGGCATTGTCTACACCAGTGTGTTTGAACTGGCTCCTGGTCCTTTCCCTGCCAGACCTGATCACCTGCACGCTTCCCTGTCTCAGAGAATGTCCCCCACAGGCCCCAGAGTCATTTAGAGGCACAGCGCCATTGGGGACACACTGTCGCTCCCAGGCCCATTCACTTTCCCTCTGTCCACTACCACCGTCCTAATCCAAGACCGATTATAGCACCTTCCCAACATTCTTCCAAGCTCTCCTTTGATGGCCTCTTCACCCCACAGCCAGAGAGATCTTTTCTGTACTCTGTTTTCAGCATTTTAATTCAAATCCCTACCATCAAAGCCCTTTATTGGCTTTCTGCACTCTGAGAGAGAGCCCCAACCTAACCCACACTCAGAAGTACCGGCATGGTTGGCAGCAGCTGTCTTGACAGTTTCAGCGCTGACTTCTCACCCCTCTGACAGGGCCTGAGATGCACCCTCACTGGCTGAAGAATATCTGCTGGTTGTCTGTAGGGAACACGGGCCCTTCTCTGCCACCTCCCCTCCTGGTCAGCTGCACCATGTCCTCCTCCGAGCTCCGGGATCTCCCTGACCCCTCACTCCCAACAAAGCGTGCCCCAAGCCCTCATCTGATTTCTTCTTTGTCCTGCTACAGCTCTGGGCAGCTCCGCTGCAGAGCAGGGTCTCTCAGCCTCTGCACTGCTCACATTCGGGTCTAGCTAACTCTTGCGCAGAGCTGTCCTGTGCATTGTAATTAGCAATGGTAAGTGGCTTCCACCTGCTAGAAGTTCCCTAGGAGACACAAAGTGTAAACGTTAACTATATCTGCAAATATCTTCTCTCTGTGTGTGTGTGTGTGTGTGTGTTGAATTACAGAATAGAAGAAAACTTCATCTGAGGCCAGTAATATTATTATGAATCTAATCTCCGAGTTCAGTCTTTGTTTCACGCCCAGAAGACACTTTGAGAACTCCAGCCATAATTGCATCAGATTCCAGAGCTGCACAGTCTCGAGGCAGAGCTCCCTGGGGAGCATTCGTCAGACGATGCACAGGCTTCTGGCTCCCCCTGAAAGACCATTGGTTCTTACAGAGGCGACTGAGCTTCTCCATGTCTAAATAGGCTCCCAAAGAACCACGTGGTCACACGACGATTTAGGATCACAACTATGCGGGGGACACTCTGCTGCACCACAGTTAATATTTAAACTGGAGATGCAGGTGGAGAGCAGGCCTCTGTTAGCTGTAACAGAAATGCACTCTGTGCCTTTGGCAAAGTGTTTCCTGGCAGCTGCAAGAGACTAGTGGAAAATGCAGACAGAAACATATTAATAATAAGTGAGAAAGAAGATAGGAATGGATGAATAGGAAAAAAATAGCACCTGATTCTAAACTGAAACATCAAGACCGCCTTCCAAGAAAAGGTGGTGTTTGAACTATTTTGAAAGATGTGTAGGAGTTCTCTACGTTGGAGAGCTGCACGGTTGTTCACAGCATGTTGATGGCTGAGAGGAGCGCAGTGTGTCGCCCGTGGAGTGTTGGAGATGAAGGTGGAGATGGGTGGGACTGGAATGTGGAAAGTTGTCAGTGATGAGCTCAGTTCTTACATACAGAAATCATCACAAGGCTTTAAGAAGGGAAAGGACACAGGCACATTTGTGTTTTACATACGTCTCTCTGGATGAATGTGGAAGGTGGTTTAGAAAGTGTAAGAAGGGAATTACAGAGACGAGGTAGGGACCTCTTGGAATATTTTTTTAGAGATTTATTTATTTATTTGAAAGTCGTAGTTACACACAGAGAGGAGAGGCATAGAGAGAGAGAGAGAGGTCTTCGATCCAGTGGTTCACTCTCCAGTTGGCCGTAACAGCCGGAACTGTGCTGATCCAGAGCCAGGAGCTTCTTCCGGGTCTCCCATGCGGGTGCAGGGGCCCAAGCACTTGGCCCATCTTCTACTGCTCTCCCAGGCCATAGCAGAGAGCTGGATCAGAAGTGGAGCAGCCAGGATGGCCATATGGATGCCGGCACTGCAGGTGGCAGCTTTACCTGCTATACCACAGCGCCGACCCCTTGGAATAGTTTTCAGGAGAAATGACAGTGATTTTCAAAGGTATTGCAGAGTACTTGATACTGGCAGTAGTGATGTGTGTGTGTGTGTGTGTATGTGAGAGAGAGAGGAGAAGAGAGGAGGAGAAGAGAACAAGAGAGAGAGACGAAAGACTAGGATGACTCTCAGGTTTCTGATAGGATCTTTTGCATGTGCTATAAAGCCATTGACAGTGAGACAGGAGGTTTAGAAGGTCAGGTTTAAGTGTAAAATGACTTTGGTGTTTGGACGTGCTGAAGTTAAATCGTTCGTGAACCTCTAGTTGGAGAAGTCAGGCCTGTGCTCAGAAGAGCGATGAGAACTAGATAGATGTGTGTTAGCGTGATGGGGTGGTCACCAATGCCAAGGAAATGAAGGGAACCCCGGGGCAAGGGAATGAGGAAGAAGATAGAGGAAGGGTTTAGCTAAGAAGACCCTTTTTCTAAGTCTGAACCCAAAACTTGATCACCTGCTGGACTTGTACTTTAAGACTCAGAAGGGTAAAGTCATCAAATCACTTCCTGTCCATTTGCACTGATTCATTTACTCAGCTGGTATCAGGAGAACTAGTGCTGAAATGCCTTAAAATAAGGACCCAGTTCTATTTAGAGCTCTCTGTGAGCTGGGAAGTCACAAAATCTTTGTGAGTTTTGCAAGTCTGAGAACAGCCTCGTGATAGATGCCTTCAGACCACAGGCATATGGTGAAAGAGCTGCCTTCCAGAAGTAGTCATTGAAAAATAGAAGAGTGAGTGTGGTTTAGATAGGGTCTGAATTGGGTTAGCGTTAATGAATTGCTTCTATTTTGTTGGCTGTCATTTTTTTTTTAATTCTCTTGAGAGCATACTTTGTCCATGGCGACCAATCAGCAGCCATTTGGGTTTGTAGCGCTATTTGAAATCAGCAGATAAGTGGAAAATATTAATCTAAAAACAGCTTCTGTTTTTATAATAGCACATGAAGATTTTTTGTTCCATTTGTTTCCTAGTGCCCTTTTGGACAAAAACCATTAACTGAGGCCAAAAAAAGAGTGTCTTGTAAGCCGAAAGGTCATAAAAAATGACTTTCCAGATTGAAACATAATCGAAATACATTAGCAAAGACTCACTCATATAAGAATTTAATTTACAGATTCACTGAATGACAAAGCTGTTTGTGCCTAAGAAGGACAGAATTGGCATTTAGCATTCAGCAATATATTTATAGACACTATTTTCAAAATAATTGGTTATGTGCAGAGAGCAATGAGTGAACTTAGATTTTTACATGGCTATGTGGTATTTTACAAGATATGGTATGCTCCTGAAGAATTGGATTTAAATTGAATTTTTGATTGTGTTTAAAATAAATGAAAATAAATGTTAATATAACAAAATTTCTCCAAAGAGACAGAACCAGGGAGTGGCTGAACTGAGATGCTTACCCAACTCAGGTCATAAAGACAGCAAAACACGTGCATTTTACCACAACCCTGAGTGTGGCGCTCTTGTCTTTCAGGGGTGTGGGTAGAGAACTGACCATTTTACTGTCCATTTCTTGCTCCTTTTTATAAGTTTTTTTTTTTTTTTTCCGTCTCTTCCCCTCACACCCCCTCATCTTTGCAAAGTGGTCGGGCAGAAGTAAGTAAATGAGACCTAAAACATTGTGATTGGTTTAAACGTGGGCTAACAGAATATGCAAACAGCAAGCAGAAATGGTACAAATACCAGCACATCATGTCTGGTTGACTTCTTTGTGAGTTCATTCCCTGGCCCCTTGCAGGGTAAGTATTGTAAATGCAAAGTAGTGGCCTCAATTTAAGGGTAACTGAGTGGCAATGAAAGGTCTGTTGATTTTTTTTTGTTATTTATTTATTTGCGTGCTGTTTATAAACACAGTCATTAGTGTGAGCCATTTTCAAATCCTGCCTTGGTTTTTTGTTTTTGAGGTGTAATTTATATAGAGTGGAAGGCACTGATCTTCAGTGTGCGGTGCAGGTTTGGTAAGTGCAGCCACTCACGTAACACACACCTCCCTGCAGACACTGAACTTTCCCATGATCCCCAAAAGTGCCAGCATGCTTGAGCGCCTCGTCTTAAGGCTGGCAGTTAGATCTCCTGTAAATACACTCCACTTCGGTTGTGTTTATTGTTTTTGACCTAAACTGAGTCTCCATCTGTCTCCTTCCATTCATTCTCCTCATTCTTTCCCTTTGTTGACAGTAAGGATCTGTAGTTGACTCTTATTCCAATAATAAATGCATGTGTTGTACACAGTCAACCATGAAGAAACATAAAAGCAACAGTGAAAGCTCCCCTACTTGTCTTCCAGGAAATATCTACCATCAGGGGTTAGAGTGCATGCGTGTGCACCAATGCCATGCCTGCAGCTGGCAATGAGGTGGTTTTTTTTTTTTAAATGTTGATTGATTAATTTTATTTAAAAGGAAGAATTGACAGGGAAGGAGAGAGAGATAGAGAGAGGGGGAGAGAGAGAGAGATCTTCTATTCACTGGTCCGTTCCCCAAATACGGATAACAGCCAGATCTGGGCCACACAGAAGCCAGGAGCCAGGAGCTGCTTCCTGGTTTCCCATGTGGGTATCGGGGTCTAGGTACATGGCCATCTTGCACTGCCTTCCCAGGTGCACTGGGAGAAAGCTGGGTTGGGAGTGGAGCAGCCGGGACTCAGGACACGGATACGGGATGCTGCATTG